>NC_056743.1:651461597-651801597 GCF_019279795.1 Protopterus annectens
GGAGAGACTTACAATTATTAAAATGATAATATTCCCCAAGATTTTATACTTAATACAATCAATAATACTTCCACCTACAAAAATAATTATCAAGAAACTGAACACACTAATGTTAAATTTCTTATGGGCACCTAATAGACCTAGGATTGCATTAAAGAAACATACTAATAGCTGGTCTCAAGGGCGTATTTCTTTTCCAGACTTTAATTTATATACTATCTCTTCTATTGTAAAAGTTATTACTTTATTAATAGATCAGTCATATGTCACAAAATGGAAAGATTATTGGGAGCTAATTAGTATATACTTCATGAAAATCTCCTTAACACATAAAAATATGATTGTAAATAACTCCATGTTATGGTTACTAAAGGAATTTTGTACTTCACCTATTACACCTAAACATATGGTTTGTTACCCATTAAATATTATTATTAGTTATCGTAACTTTATATTCATGCACCCTAAGTATAGGGAATGGAATTTTATTGTATTTCCTATAATGTATACTCAGGGTATGCTTTTGTCATCTACATCTGAAAGAACTCATTTAGCTATAGATAATGATCTAAAGTACTGGTATCAGTTGATATCTGATAATAAAGTTAAAAATCTAGATTTCTTAAAACAAGAATTTGATCTAAGAGAAACTTGCTGGTTAGAGGTTCAGACCTTTAGACAACATCTCATTAATAAAATAGATTTAATGTCTATAACTGTTAAAGAATCTATTCCAACACTGATTGATTACTTGATATTAAATTTACAACATAAAGTTTCTGATAAAGGTAAACTTTCATACATACATAAAGTTATCAGACAAGAAACTTTTTACAGTGTAGATTCATACTGGAATTATTTCACTTCTATTAATGGGGACCCACCAAATCAACAAGATAAACAATATATATTGGAATCTGCTTATAGAACTACGTCTTCCATTGTCTGGAGACTTTATACATGGAAATTTTTACATAGATCTTTTTATACACCTTTGATGATGAATAAAATAAATAATAAAGATAATCTATGTAAGAGATGTAATGTAGAAATTAATGCTGACTGGGCTCATATGTTTTATGACTGTATAAAATTGAAAGAATACTGGAAGTCAATTAATGAATTTTTGCAGGCTCTTTTTACAGATAATTTCATTATTTCTAAATCTCTTATATTATTCAACACACCTGTACCTCAAAGTGTTAAAAAGGTTACGCTTCCCTTGTTATGGTCTATTCTAGCAGTGGCTAGGAAAATAATAACTAGAAATTGGATTTCAGATACACCTCCTTCGTTCAATGAATTTAAAAATGTTATGAATATAGTGTGCCATATGGAAATAAACACAATTAGGACTAGAACAAATAGAAAAACATCTTATTTTATTGTATGGGATAATTTACAAAATTTGTTAAAAAAAATTTAATTTCAATAGCACGGTATTTTAGTTTAATTAATTGATCTGATTGTAGTGGATGTCTTTGTAAATACTTTAGTTGTTTTGTTGAATATTATAATAATACCTATTTTTAATTACTTGTATAAAATTGTTATGATATTTCTCTTATATGTTAAAACAATAAACCTGTTTTGAAAAAAAGAAAATGCAGCTTGTATGAAAATATCATATTCTTGCTCAAACATTCGCCAGTTCTCTGCAATATTATTATCAACCATCAGTGGTTCAGGTCTTCGAAATCCCTCTGCCATAACAACAAATTTCTTTTAAATATAAGTGTAGACCTGGTGCTTATAATTTTGCTCAAGTACACAACAATCTCTCCAAAAATGCTTTATTTTAACCCTGCAAATACTCCGAACACTCGGGACACTTCGGATACTCCGAAAAGTGTTCGTTACTGTGAAAAAAGTAGTACATTGTGAAAATAGTTGGACATTTTAGCCTTTTTGAATGTTTTAAACACTTTGGAAATTATTTCAAACACTTTAATTATCATGCCCCTGTCTTGGACATTTCAAACATCTCAGAAATTATTTTGAAAACTTTGAATGCTATGGCACACGTTTGGCAACTAAAAATCATTGAAATGAATTTAAGCATCTTCGAATTACCGCTGACCTATTTGCAAGTTCACTCTTGGATATTGCTCCACTTCTAACTGACTGCCTCATGGTTTGTAAGCTGCTTCAACTTTGGATCCCATTCTGACACCATGTCGCATGTTTTGTGTATTTAACTCAGACACTGAGGCTGGGTATGCGTTCAAGTTGTTTATTATACATTGCACACATCAGTAGCTGTAACTTGTACATATACTTTGTACTTCATATGCTTACTGACTGACTTGTTACTTCTAACACACACACGTGCATCTTCATTCAAGCTTATGCTCACATTGACTGACTACACAAAATGGCACTAATCTCGCATGTGCTCAGTAATTTATATGCACGTGCTGTCTAGCTACAGTGGCTGATTAGGTTCAATATACACACTGATCTACACCCAGAAGTATAACTAACATTTGTGCCACTTACCCCTCAAGGCATAGTATTCTGAAAAAGAGCATTTCTCTTGTTGAAGAATACGTAATGTGTGATATACAGTATAAGTTGGCCATGCACCCCACAGCATAGCCCACAACTGCATGCGTCAAGTATTATCTGTGTAACTGTTTTTTCTCTTACTGTTACTAAGTGAATGTCATGGCTCATAACTGTGGACTAGATGCTGCTTTTTTTACCTGCACAGCCGTATACAATGCACAAGCCTGTTGAGGAGGTTACTGTGCTCCTGAAGTCAGCTAAACAACATCACTATCATTACTGGTGGGAGAAATAACAGAGGGAACTGTAGCATTACTATTGGTGACTGAGTTTGCATCAGACTGACATGGAATCATGTTATGCAGAATGCAGCAGGAAGTAAATATCCTGCATACAATAGCACCTGCAACCTCATCCAGGTAATGAAAATGGGCCTTCAGTGAGTCAAATATTGCTCAATGATTGTCCGTGTCTGGGACAGGGTGGTTTTGAATTATTCCTCAGGGTTACAGTCTGATGTCATTAACCAGGGTTCGAATGGGTAGCTTGGGCCATCTATAAAACAACAGGGCTGGTACAGATAACAAGAAAGAGAATGTGATTACCCAATACGGCTTACATCACTGCATAGATACTGAAATACCTATGGCTAAGAATATTAAAATGCTTTGCACTTATCAATTATATGACCATGAGAAATCCTGCCATGCAGAAAGAGGCGGTACAGTAAACTTGCGTGCTAAATATGGAAATCATAGGCAGTGCCAGGATGATGAGTGGCACTCCAGGCATCACATAACTGCCTGTCGGTTGATGGAATTGTAGCTATCCTTTTCTGATACCACTCCCCCCGTGGTCTGGATGGGACCGTAATGGCAGCATGGGTGCAATCTATCACTTGGTATGATAGACTGCAGCATGGGTCCAATCCATCACACTAAGTACCTTATGAAAGCTTATCATCCCTTACAAGGCATGGATGGAAGTGGCTTGGTCTTGAGGTGACACTGGGAATTAGATGTAGTGATCCAGCATGGACCAGGGATTAGACACTTCCAATTTGGCTACTGGAGTGCTCTTGTGGGCAAGGGAGATCCACATTTGTCGGCCATGGGAGAAGGGGAGGGGAATGCCACTCTGCTTAGCAGAAAGCTGTGCCCATCCTTAGGGAGTTTTTTGATGGGTCTGTTTCCTCAGATATTTCTGACAAAAATAAATAAATAAATTAAATACATGTCTTCTCATGTCTCAGTTACTTGACAGGAGTAATTTATTGGGTTTAGCACAGGATTTAGTGTAGACTCTTGACCCCTCCTGTATGGCTGTTTCTGGTAAAAAAAAATGATTCTTCATTTTCTGAAGAGATTCAAGAGTTGGAACCTCAAACTTATTCTGAAAAAAAAAAAAAAGATTTTGTGTTGTCTCCACAGAATTCTGATTCATATTCTAGGAACAATATGATTTCAGCTACTACTTTTGAAATATTCTGTTTCTCTGAAACTATTTCTAAAATTAATCAGTTGTTTCAGAGGAAAACAGTGATGTTACAACTGGAGTTTGCATAAATCACTCTTATACTTCCTGTTTTGTCTGCTCTGGAAGTTATTTTTGTTACAGCCTCCAAGTACCCTGACAGCCACCCTACTGCCCCCTAGAAAGCAGATAGATTTTATAAAGTGTCAAAGTCTGCATACAGTCATCCTGGATCTGACCCAGCACCTATTGCATTAGTGAATCCAGGTTCTGCTGAACATATATTAATACCAGTCCCTTTTCTTCTGACAAGGATGAGAAGGCTTTTGATAAATTTGCGGTAAAACTATATTTTTTTCTGCAACACTTGTTTGTAGAATTCTCAGTTGTCAGACACATACACTGAAATTTATACTTACCTCTTAACGACAATATGAGGAATATTTTGGCATCTGTCTCCTCTTGTGAGGAGAAATCTGCTTTGTGTAACTTGGTGTCTTCTGTGTCTCAAGTGTCTACTAGCTGTTTGAAACCTGCTTATGATTCTGCTGATGCCACTTCCAAAGCTGCTGCCACTGGAAGTGTTATGAGGAGATTTGCCTGGCTGAATTTTCAAAACCTCCCACAGGATGTAAAAAAATTAGATTTTAAATTCTCCCATGGACAGAAAAATAGTTTTTGGACCCTCTGCTGCAGAGGTCATTACAAAGTTTGATGAGAGAAGAATGTTGATTCAAGGGATCTGTCAGATTTTTCAGCTCTCCTTCTCTAAGTTTGCCAATAGATTCAGTGCTCCCTCCACAAATTTCTTGATGTAGCAAAATAAACGGTCCCAGCAAGTTGCTGGAAAGCAAATGTCTAAAAAGCAATAGCGGGAGGTTCCAAAAAGAAAGTAGGAATTTCCCAGAACAAAGGACAGTCTAAAAAGTCTGAATGCCTGTATGAAGGATTTCCAATCCCCACCCTGGCAGCCTTTAAGCCTTCCACAAAGTCTGAACCTCCATTTCTCTCTCTGATTGTTTTATACAGATGGGTTTTGAGAGTAATCCATCAAGGTTACAGATAACAGTGGGAGTCTCTCCCTTTCTTTCTGGTGATTCTTTCTCACCCATCAGACCAAAATTCTTCTTTGTCCTACTCTCATTCAGCATATGCTTGCTTAAGGGGTGATAGAAGCTGTCTCTCCTCCTCAGTTAGGGGAAGGGTATTATTCCTGGATATTCTTGGTGCCAAAGAAAGAAAATTCTTGAAGAACAGTTCTGGATATTTCCTTTTTGAATTAGTTTGTGATAACTTATTACCCCCCCCCCCCCCGATTTCACCATGTGAGTTTCCTAGTGAGCATAGATTTAAAATATGCATATCATCACATTCCTATAGATCCAGAGTTTCTGCTTCTGGATCACATAATCAGTTCCCTGCATTATGTACTGCTCCAAGGCTGTTCACAAAGTGTCTGGCTGCTGTGATAGCCTACTGCAGACTGCAACATATTCACTTTTTCTATATTTAATCAACTTGCTTATTTTTGCATAGTCTTTTCAAAGTGTCAAGAATTGTTTATTTGGGTAAGGGATCTCCTACACAAGCTGGGATTCAAAGAGAACTTACAGAAGTCTTGTTTGGCCCCTTTTTACAGGATTGTTTCCTAGTATGTCTCCTGGACATGTAATTTCAAATTAAGTTTCTTCTACAGGAACAAAATAGATCTGAATTTAGATCTAGTTCTGATATCCCCCCCCCCCCAGACTACCATCTTAACAGGGGAATACCTTAGGAATCTGGGTCTCATGGCAATTATTATACTCATAAAATGTCTTGCAAGACACCACATGAGAAAATTTTTAGTGGTTCCTGTAATCTGTTTGGTACCAACATCTGCATCCCTTGATATTTCAAATTCTAGTTTGGGATTTGTGAAAAGGTAGATTTTGTTGTGGATGAAATTTGTCAGAATCTAGGTCTCCAATTCTCCCTTCCTGCTCCAGGACAGTTAGTCACAAGCGACACCTCAGACTTTGCTTGGGGAACATTGTCTGTGGGGATAAAAGTGGTGTCATTGGAACACAAAAGACAGACCAAACATATAAACATAAAATAAATGTTAGCTTGCATAAATGCTCTAAGTTTTCTCAACATTCTGTGGTCTCCGGGAACTGTTCAAATATTTACAGGCAGCGTTACAGTAATGTGGTACATAAACAAGCAAGGGGAACCAGATCTTACCTTCTGTGCAGACTATCCATGGTAGCCTGGGATATAGCCTTTCAGCAAAATTCCACTCTACTCTATTTTACATTCTATCAGAGCAAAGTTGTGTGGCAGACAAGCTGAGCAGGATCAGAACAGACCCGCATGAATAAAAACTGAATCAGGACATCTTCCAAGAACTGATACAGTTGTGGAGAACACCTATTTACCTCCACTCACAGTAATTATTTGGCAAAATTTAGCACCTGGACTCCATGCAAGAAGGCCTGGAAAACAGGTGCATTTTGTTTTCCTCAGACAGAAATGTTCCTATAGGCTTTTTTCCCTTTCCATTAATATCCAGGGCCATTCTTTTCATTCAGAAGGGCTCAACAAAGATAATTGTGGTGACTCCAGTCTAACCCAGGTAACAGTGGTTCTCCCTTTTCAAAATGGCCAGGAACAATTATTACAAGCTTCCTCTTAGACCGGATTTACTCACATGAGATCAGGGGTGTTTGATACATCTTAACTACAAACTAAAACTGTCTGCTTGGAAGATAGAATGCTAATATCTTTCAGGCACCTTTTTTCTAAGGATGTGCAGCAGGTATTAATGGAGGCAAGAAAGCAATATATTAGCAATTGGAAAATTTTCTAATTGCTGCCAACAAAAGAACTAGCAAACAGTTAAGGCTAGTGTTTCTCCAGTTCTACATTATTTGTGTGAATTACTATCCTCTGTACTGTCTTACTCCTCTATCAAGGTTAATTTGTTGGCCAGTTCAGCATGTCTGCCTGTGGATCCTCCTCTTTCAATGCAATCTCAAGTGAACACATTTTTGAAAGGTGTGTTGCATACCAAGCATCCTAGGAAACTGGTGGCTCCTCCTTGGGATCAAAATTTTGTGTTAGAAAATCTAACTCTTATGAAACAGATCTTCATACTGACTTGACTCTTCACATGGAAATAGTTTTACTAATTGCTCTGACCTCTGCAGTAAGAGTTTCTGAGTTACAAGCTGTTATAGTGAATCAACCTTATCTTATTTTCTACAAAGATATGAATTCTTTAAGAACTAATCTTTCATTTATGCCTAAAGTGGTATCAGAGTTTACTTTGAATTAAGCTGTCCATCTCCCTGTCTTCTTTCAAGAATCTAAAAATGAAGGAGAAAGGATACTTTGTACCTTAGATGTGCACAGAAAACTGAGGTACTATCTTGACAGAACAAAATCTTTCAGGAACACTGACCAGTTCTTTTTTGTGAGGGTAAGAAAAAAGGGCAGCCTTTGTCAAAACAGACTATGTCCAAGTTGTTGTCTCCACAGCTCTCAGCCAGTCAAGGACAAATCTTAACAGAATTAGGGACAAATCCAGAAATAATCAGGGGAAGTCAGGGACACTTTTAAAATATTAGCACTATTAATTTGAGACATTGACAAAATAAGAGAATGTCAATTAATATGCATTTTTTGAACTAAAAGAAGTCTATAACCCTAACAACTATCATTATTTATTAAGTGCAGTTCACCACCTTTTCTCCAACAGTCACCAGTTTTAAGAGGGATTAAGAGTAATGGACCTAAATTTTGAGTCAAAATCTGGGATGTCTATGAAAATCTGGAACTGTTGAGAGGTGTGATTATCTCATGTTATTTCTTTTTGATTTGATTATTTCCTTTTGATCTGATGTTGTCCTTTTCATTCTTCCTCACCCTATTGGCTCAGATCCAATCCTTGGATCTGACTCAGCTGTATATTCCAGACTTCCATTCCAGCTGTCAAGGTCCTCCCTCTACCTGTAATACACTATTCAGCCCCATTACCTTAGATCACATTTTCCACCATCACGAACAGATGCAGGTTCCTCTTTTGAGCATCAGTAAAACTAATTTAGTGAGTTATTTCAATCTTTTGTCTGTTGCTAAAATTTTAAAAATGTATCCTTTATCTGAATCTATATATCATCCTCTTAGTTTTTCACAGGGCGTTAGAATTTTATACTATTTTTCTAATATAGTAAATCTCTATATTTTCTGTTTACCCTTTTATAATGTAGGGTAATTCTGTTAAATTACCATAATTGGTAGTTAAAATCTTTACCCTTTCCTTCTGTCTTTCTTTCTCTCTCCTTTACCCGGGCATTTGGAGACTTCTTGCTCAATATGTTCTACTTTCAACGCTAGGCCCTTGGTAGATAGGTGAAACAAACCGATAATAAAAGGTCTACTACCAGCTACTTCTTCATCTGGGATTCAACCCCCCTCCAAATCTAGCAAGTCAGCTCCCTTGGAGCATAAGAAACGCTCTACTCCAAAGTCCCTAGGGTCTTCGTTGGAGCCTCTGGTAAAAACAAGACAAATTTCGGATCCGACGAAGACTCGATCTTGGGATCCGAAACCATTTGATCCAAAGGTTTCAGCTCCTATTGTTATCTTACCATCTCTTTCAAGAGTACCTTCAGATCCTAAGTCCTAGGATCGGAAGACTAGGACATCTCATAGGAGTCGTAATGTGGAATTCCTTATTAAACCCATATCACTCATCCTGCCTGCTTAGTTGTTTCAGACTCCTGACCTCCATCCACAACTTCTTCTAGGTACTCCCGAAGTTTATAGGAAGCAGATATGGATAGGATGATGTGAACATTTCTCAGAGCTCATATCCAGATGGGGGTCTTACCAACTCCTTCTGTCAGATCCAAAAGATGGCCTATGACATCTAGGACCATTCTATCTCATTCACCAATCCATCCAAGGGTTTCAGTGGCCCAGGATCTGAAATCCCTGAGAGGTGTGGAGCTGGAGTTGAGGAAAGCTCCTTCTTTGACACTGAGTATATCCTTGACTAGTTCTGCTGCTATACCCTTGGATCAGAACAGGTCCCAAAGCAGAAGTGTCAGAGTTGGATCTGAGGGGATAGATTCAGCTCCAGTTTTGTTGGTTCCATCCCTTTCCCTTGGATCCTCAGCCCTGGACAGTTCTGATCTAGTTCCATGCTTGAGGTGTGGATCTGAGAGCTGTCAAGACTACCTTCGTTGGGAGTTTTGGCTTAAAGAGTGTGGGTCAAAGCTTCTCCATGTCTGTTGACTTAGTGGAAAGGGCTTTTTCTACCCTAAGAGAACTGCGCTGTCATTTTTCAGATCCTATCCCTTTTTTGTTATTGGTTCCAAGCTCTGAGTCAATCAGGCCTATTCCATAGGGGCAGCCAGTTTCAATAAGTGTCCAACCTGTTCCAGTACAAGACCTTCCCCTCTCTTCTGACACACCTCACCTGAACATCCCATAGAGGAGGCGCATCATAAGAGAATGTGCAAAAGGAGACACATCAACTCCCTGATGGAGTCATTCACGATGAATACCGATTTTGATGAAGTAGAAGGGTCCCCCAAATCACCACTGGATGAGATCTCCTTTGAATATATTTTAGAAATCATAAAGCAAAAAGGTGCCTGGTCTTCTAAAACCCTTCTGCAGAAGAATATGTATTTTTGGAGGCTTTTGGTTCTGGCCCATCTATGTCTTGGGTTACCCCCAACCCCCCGCGGATGAACGTATTTATTTGGTTTCCCGCCGGGCTTGGAAGGAACCATCAATCTGATCCTGAAGAGACCCACTACATTTTTAGCTCTGCAAACAGACAGCCCACTGGAGCAAAGGAGTCCCAGTTGATGCTATAGTGGTGGTGGAAGCCACCAAGAAAGAGCTAGCAGAATAGAGCTCTTCTGTCTATCCACCAAACAGAGAGTCTAGAGTGTTGGACAGATTTTGAAAGTGAGTCTTTGCCACAGCAACATTTGCCCTGAGGTCATTAAACTACCTGGCACACTTTACTAGACTTCAGAGAGATTTGACCAAAGAGCTTTTGAATTCTGTCTCAGAGTCCATGTCTGCAGAGGATTTAAAAAGAGCATCCTCTCAGCTAACGACTTGCTTAACTATATCAAATGCTTCAATGAGGTTATCTGTCACACAGCTGAAGGTACCTCACTAGCAGCTGGTTCAGGCATTGCCATTAGGACGCATGCCTGGATGCAGCTATGTGACTTTGCGGTGTCTTTTAAGACGTCTTTTATCAATGCCTCATTTGATGGCACTTCTTTGTTTGGGCCATCAGTAAAAGAAATGCTTACACAAGCAAGATGGAAAGACTCTGTCTGCTGTGGGAATCAAGTTTTCTACCCCTCGATAAACCTTTTCCAGGAATCAGAGAGGTGGTAAGAAGATGTGGTTCCAAACACCTCAGGGACCTTTCTAAGACCCATGTGGTAATGATTCTTGCAGAGGCAAAGGAGGAATTGCTAATGGAAGATGTCACCCTAGAGGCAGAGGAAGCCCACAGAATCAGGGTTTCAGGGATTATTTTTCAGACAGGTCCTTCCAGCACTCCTGAAGTGCTGCCTGGCTCTGGAGGCAGTTGGGGAACATTTGTCCTTGCACACAAATGCCTGGGCAAATATAATACAAGATTCATGGGTGCTAGGAAAAATATCCAGAGGTTATTAAATGCCATTTTCCCTAACTCCTTCCCCCAAAAGAAAAAAGTTTCCCAACATTCCACCCAGTCAAAGGAAGGCAGCAGCACCAGAAATCCAAAAGCTGCTAGGAAAAAAGAGTCATCTAAAAGGTACCACCAGATCAAATAGTATTCAGAACTTATTCACAGTTCTTTTTAGTGCCCAAGACTTCAGACCCATTTTGGATCTAAGCAATTTGAATCAGTATGTGAAGAAATCAAAGTTCTGAAGGATGATTGGATGTGCTCAATATATATTCAGGATGGGTACTATCATATCAAAATAGACAGATGCTCCTGAAGACACTTACACTTTTGGCTGGGAGCAAGTCATTACCAGTTCAGAGCCCCACCCCTTGGACTCACCACAGCCCCCAGGGAGTTTATTAAATGTATGGCAGTGGTTGCAGCTGACTTGAGATTAAAAGGATTCCAAGTGTTTCCATATCTGGATTACTGTCTCCTCACTGCCCCTTCCAAGCATCTCCTTCTGCATGCGAGGGACTATTTGCTCCAGATTTGCAAGTCACTGGATATAACAATAACTATGCCAAATCAAACTTAACACAAGTTCAGAGCCTGGAGTTCATTGGTACACTTCTTATTATGACAACACAGGTAGGATCACTACCTCCTCATCACATTTCCACTGTTAGAAGTGAGGTTCATCTTTTTCTTTCCCATCCATCTCCTTCAGTAAGATCAGTACTTCAAGGACTAGGTTCCATGGCAGAAGCAATTGTATTACTTCCTTTGGCACATTTCCTTATGCATGTTTTTCAATACTATGCAAGTTTTTAACTTTTAATGATATAGGCATGGTATTAGAAGACTAGATGTGAGAACACTTTATTTTTAATATTCCTACGCTGTTGTACATTGTAAATGTTCGCTAGAAAGTGAAAGTGAATGTGTCACATAAAGTCCGGTTGTGACAATACTTTTGACAGATACAGTTGACATCATGTTTATAGTGTATCGACTGCAGAGTTGATTTTTTAAAAAATCTGGAGTTCTGCCATATTACCGGACTACACACTGTATGACAACATGATAGAGAGGTTACTATAAATTAGCGTAATAAAGAAACATGTATTAAACTATAAGTACATGTGTAGATTTAGGGAAGCTTGGAGACTTTAAGCACTCATAGTCAGAAAATTAAGGGACAAGATGTTGTTAATTATAAATTATCTGTTTTTAATTATAATATACCTGTCTACCGAATAATTTATTGACTAACCGGGAGAGGAGAACCAATGGCTATACAAACTAAAGTCACATGGGAGGGGAGTTTTAAATTTAAATGACACTCATTGCTTTAACATGCTTTCAGTTTGTGTACCTTTTTGTATCTGATGAAGTTGAGCAATGGTGTCTTGACGAAAAGTGGATTTTAAAGTGAACACTTAATAAAGTTAACAGTTTATGGGCTTTTATTGTATCCGGAGTTGGTTCCAGTGAGTTTATTGGATTCTTTTGCTTCTGTGTGGTCAGTAGTTGGCGTTTTTTTCAACAGTTGGTTTCCTTATGCATGTTCTCCAGTAGACTCTAGCTGTGCAGTGGTCAATTTTGCATTAACCCTTTCTTTTCTAGTCAAGCTTACTCCAATTTGCAAGCAACACATCCGCTGGTGGATCCAATCAGATAATATACATCTAGGTCGACTCTTTGTTCTACCTCCCCCAGTGGCCTTGTGATGCTTCCCACCTAGGTAGGGGGGCACCTCTTGGGAAGAACGGTTCAAAGCATGTGGCCCCCTCAAAAGACCAATCTGCATATAAATGTTCTGGAGATAAGAGCAGTCCCTCTTGCATTGCAGGCATTTTAAGATACTCTCCCTCTAGGGACTATTGAAGTTCAGACTGACAACATCTCTGTAGTTTGGTACATCAACAAACAAGGAGAAACTCTGTTTTATCTTCTCTGCAGAGAGGCCATGAGAGTCTGGGAAAGGGCGATCTCATTGGACCTCTTTCTTATTGCGATGCACATTCTGAAAAAAATAGTGTACTAGTAGACAAACTAAGCAGGTCCATTTTGATACCTCATGAAAGTGCTGCAGGTACTTTGCTCTTATCCCCCAAGTGTGAGAGTCACCAAGAGATGCTGTAGTCCATGATTGGCCCTCAGTTCTCCTTTATGCTTATCCCCCTCATCCCAGTGATTCCCAAATTTCTGCAGAAAGCAAGTCAGCTAAAAGAGTTCACTAATCCTCATTGCCCCTTTCTGGCCTCTGCAAGTATAGTTCACCTTCCTATGGTCTTACCTTTGTTATCCTCTATGGATACTAGAGCCAACTCCAGATCTCCTCTCTCACCCATCAGGGATCCAACATCTCAACATACAGGCTCTCAAATTACCCACATGTTTCTCGACTTCCAGTAATGGTTAGACAGCCCAGGCACTATTCATCTGTACATGATATTATTTTGGCTTCTCAAAAAGAATCTACAAAAAATGTATACAAGAGTAACTGGAAAACATTCTCCCTTTGGGCTCTGAGTAATGAACATGATCCTTTCTCTGCTCCAGTTTCTGCAATCCTTCAGTTTCTAGCAACTATTTTTAAAGAAGAAGAAAGTTTCTCTATGATTAAACTTCAACTGGCAGCAATTTCTAATTTTCACACAGGGAACAAAAACTATTTTCTAGCTTCAACCAAATTATGTAAGGCCTTTCTGAAAGGTGTTTTTCTTCTAAGACCTCGGTAAAGGATCCCATCCCACCTTGGGGCCTGACAGTTGTGCTACACAGTCTAACTCAGAAACCTTTTGAACCTTCAGCTAAAACTGATTTAAAATTCCTTTTATGGAAAACAGTCTTCTTAGTAGCCATTACTTCTGCAAAGAGAAAGCAGACCTTTATTTGACATTTGTTAATAGGGTTAGTCCAACTGGGCCGTTGAGCTCTTTTTCAGTAGAGACCTGAGGAGAAAAGCTGTACAGATAAACAAATAAAAAAAACAAAACATCATACAATATTAACATACAAGTGTAAATACACAGGAGAAACAGAATACAACTTATAAATAATCATCTTAGAATACAAGAGTAATACTGAGGGTTTAAACAGCCATGGTACATATTAAGTACATATTAAGTATATAAAATATAATATAAAAAATTAGATTATATCTAACAATTACCATGAGAGAGAAATTCAAGGTTGGTAAAATATCATAAAGACTTTAAATGAGTAGTTGTGGTAAAGTGTGAGAGCTGAGAGGGGAAGGCAAAGAAGAGAGGGAGTGGGAAAAGGACAGGTCCAGGAATTAGTAAATAAGTCCTTTAGTAGTTTTTTGGAACTAAGGAAGTTGTTGTTTGTTCTTAGAGAAACGGGAGGTTTGTTCCAGGCATTGACAATGGAGTGGCTGTGTAAAAGTTTGCCAATATTTTTATTGGGTTTGTAGATGTCTAGGAGGTGTAGGTCTGTGTAGCGTAGGTTACGCTTAGGAGATGTTAGGGAGTGATGTGGTCCGTGAGGGTAGGATAGTGGGAGGATTGATTTAAGATAATGTGTGTGAAGTGGAGTTGGAGAAGGAGTTGGTTATGGAGCTCAAGCCATTGTAGGTTTTTTTAAGTTATGCAGTGGTGAGAGTGGTAGGGAGGATTGGCAGTGAATCTGGCTATTTTGTTGTAGGTGGTTTCAAGTTCAGCTAATAGACTGGATTGAATATCGGTGAGAATAGGGGCTGCATAAAGTAAGGTTGGAAGAAGGAAAGTCTGCTAGAGAACGTAATAGTGAGCTATTTTTTATGTCTATATAACAGACCAAGTTTTTGGTGGGTCTTTTTGATGGCTTGCTGAATATGTATGTCAAACTTTAGTTGGTAATATATGATTACAACAGGAACCTAATGCTTTGCAAGTGTGGTGTGCTCGGCCAAACCATTAACGAGTCATACACCAATGGCCAGCAATCACAATACTGAAACACTTAAATCCAAAGTAAATAGAAACTGTTTACTGAGTAACCATTTTAAATTTCTTGTTCAAACCGGTTTCGGCTAACCAGCCTTCATCAGTGAATAGAATTTTCCATCCAATGTGAATGATGAATATTTATACATAGCCCCAACCAATGAAAAACATGGTATGATCCAACAGAATAATTCAAGCAACCAAGTTAGCAATAGGCATCAAAGTTTACATCACAATCCAAATAATAATGTATAAGGCATAATAAAATATTACATAACAAAATGATTAAGTAAAACATATAACCCAAATATATAAATATGAATAAGTATTATAGTCAAGTGCATTATTGCTTATTTGATTCCACATAAAGTAACATATTCCATAATTCCAATGCCAAACATAGAATATCCCAAGCATATCCTATATATATCTATTACGGTATAAATATCAAGTAATGTATATCCAGAGACAGTTATATACATACATGAATGTATTTAACATATGGTAACATGTTGTCTAAAAAAACATTAGTCTCATAGTGTTCCCTAGTGACCCAAAAGGATCCAAAAAATCATATATAGTTTGCATGCCAAGTGAAAAAACTTGGTACATGAAATAATTATTTTGAAAACATGTTTAACCATATATTTGTATATATACACGCTCCTAAACATGTTGAGATTTCATAAATTATTTCACCCACTGCTACTAATAGCCAGTGGATTCACCTCCTATATATATATATATATATATATATATATATATATATATATATATGTGGTAACATGTTTTCTAATAGAACATACATCATATGATGTTCCCTTTTCCTAACCCATAGTATAAGTTATTTGCATGCCAAGTAGAAACTTGGTACATTAATTAATTAATTTGAGAACATGTTAACAATATATAGATATTAATATGCTCCTAAACATATTGAGATTCTACTCCAATGGCTACCTATAACCTATGGATTCACTTCCTATACCTAACATCTTCAAAACTATTACAAATTATCATTAAGACCTGTAGGAAATAATGCCCCAAGATTAATGATCCAATATTTTTCTTTCTGATTAAGGATACTATGCCAACCTTGTTGGTTACTTCTGTCTCCTGTGATTTTGTCTATGATCATAAACATGAACTTGGCATTGGTGTGTTTAATAGTATGTCTATGGAGGGCATTAGTTTCTTTTTTGTTTCGGATGTCACTTTTGTGTTCATTCATTTGAGTTCTAAGTGAGCGAGAAGTTTGGCCAACATAAAAAGCTGAACATTGGCAGGTGGCTAAATACACAATCCAACTGCTGCTGCAGTTACGAAAGACTCTTAAGTCATAAACCCTACCAGTGTTGGCACTGCTAAATTGTTTGAGTGTACTTACTTGTTGGCATGACCCACAGTGTCCACATGGGAAAGTGCCCAAAAGTTGGTCTCCAGTTATGGTCATTTGTTTGTATATTGCACCGCCACTTTCCTTATGCTTATAATGAGAGAATAGGGAGCCCAATGTTTTGCAATGTCTGTATGAAAACTGATATTTGGGGCCTAAAAGTCCCCTTAATTCCTCATCTGCCAGAAGTATGTTCCAATGGGTATCCATAATATTCCTAATGACATTATGATTTTGTCCATATGTGGTTACAAACCTTAGGGTAGGCTCCACCTGTGTGGTTTCTCATTTCTTGTATTCTAATAATGTATTCCTATCCGGACTGGTGGACCATTCACTTGCTCTGAGTATGTCAGATTCTCTATAGCCCCTTTCCAGAAACCTGTTATAAAGATCTAATTTGGCTTGATCAAAATCATGTTCTGATGAGCTGATACGTTTGATCCGCATAAATTGAGATTTGGGTATGTTCCGGATGGTGTGGCGTGGATGCATACTCGACGCATGGAGCAAAGTGTTGTACTGTGGATATTTCTGATAAGTCTTAGTATTTAGTGTATCATCTTCATTCCTATAGACTGTAGCATCCAAAAAATCAATAGTATCCTGATTTGATGTTACAGTGAACTCTATACCCCATATGTTTCCATTCAAATATTCCACAAACTCCTGTAGATATGCCTCATCTGCACGCCACACCATCCAGCAATCATCCAAATATCTGCACCAGATATCTATCTCTAGCATACACAGGTTATGGAGCGGATTGTAGATCATACATTCTTCAAAAAATGCCATGAATAGGTCTGCATATATGGGAGCAAAAGATGCTCCCATAGCAGTACCCTGAAGTTGCCAATAGCACTCTCCCTGAAAATAAAAAACATTTTTGTTGATTAAATGTTCTGTCATGCATACTAACAGTGTATTAAATCCAGGTGGATATAGAGCTGAATGTTCAAGCTAATACTGCAAGGCCTGTAGACCAGCCCATTGAGGTATACTAGTATATAAGGATTTCACATCCAAAGTACACATGAGCCGACCCGGCTCCAATTGTGTATCCTGTATTATTTGAAGAAACTGAGTTGTATCCTGTAATCTGGCTCTAACAAAAGTAAGCAAAGGTTTCAAATATTGTGTAAGGAACACCGATAGAGGTTTCGTCAAGGAACCAATGCCAGACACAATTGGTCTTCCAGGGGGGTTTGAGATTGATTTATGAATCTTAGGGAGAAGATAAAGAATTTGTTTTTTGTGGATCTGTAACCATTAGACATTTCACTGTACTCTTGGCAATTATGCCTTCCTCCTCTGCTTGATTCAGAAAAGTATCTATTTCTTTCTTGAATACAGGAGATGGATCAATAGACATATAGATGTAGCATCTAGTATTGGCAAGTTGTTCCTTGCCCTCATTCAAATAATATCCCATATTCATAACCACAACCACCCCTCCTTTGTCAGCTAGTAGAATGACAATGTTATGATTCTTCCTCAGTTCATCCATAGCCATCTTTTCAGAGGGGGATATGTTTTTGACCCGTAATACAAGATTCTCTGTGTGGAAAGTGTAGATCTCTAAGTACCGATTGTAGAAAAATGGATACATGTTTGTTCATTGGTGGTTGGAATTCAGATTTATGAAATCTGAATTCATTAGACCTTTGAGAAGTTTTATCTGAAAAAAATAGTTTAAGATTTAAGTTACAACAAAAACATATTACTTCGGAAACTATATTATACTCATCAGAGAAAAACCCAGGTACAAATCCAAGACCTTTATTAAGTAGTTGTTCCTGTTCATTTGTAAGTGTTACATCAGACAAATTCAACACATTCTTATAGACATTATCAATCATTTCAGAAGTGTCTGTATCAACCCCTCCACAGAGTTTGTTCTTGTACCCATGCTTGTGTTTCCGGCCTCCCCGCCATCTCTTTCCATGTCTAAAGAGTGTGTTGCATTGGATTTTTTACGGATAGGTGACTCCCTGTAACTAACACTATCGTTGTCCATATAGGAGGATTCCATCCCTGTACTAATGAAAGACTTATCATTGGTCTTAAGGATAGATCTGGGTCTCTTCCTGGGTCTACTGTTTGCTGTCCCCTGACTGGTATCCATAAACCTTACTGATCTAAAGGATTCAAATGGACGCCCCTTTGATAATTAGTAATGTCCCTATTAAATTTCTTAATTTTGCTCTCCCTAGTCTGTTTTTCATAGCTCGCCAATTCCTTTGAGAGTTTATTCACAGAACCTGCATATATGGGTAGGGACTCATACTTTTTGCATTCCTCACAAAGGGTTTTCACCTCAGTTAAGTTAGTATCAACCATTCTTTCATAATATGAAGCAAGTATCTTAACAAACATCATAGAGACTTGTTGTAGTGCTACGTTCCATTCTTTGGTCAGTCTCTCTTCAGATCTACCAACCAAAGGTTGTAAGTGAATTCTAAGGCCTCTTGGGGCTATGTCCAGATTTATGTATGCACAAAATAGTCTAAGATGCCAAATATTTGCTCTCAAGTTCTTCATGCCCTTACCTAATTTATTAAAGGCCATGTCACATCCATTAGAAGGATTGTTCAAGGAGCCATTCTGATTATTGCCTGGCATGATATCTATCCCAAAGACTCCAATATCATCCCTATTGGCACATAATCTATGAAGAATGTTCTCCAGATCCATATTTGTATGTGTCCACAATAATATATACAAAAGTAAAAATACACAAAATTTCTGTATTAGGTTTAGTAATGCTCCTAAATTAACAAAGGAATTGGCCCTCTATGAACACAGATATTCGATATTCTTATTTAATAATTCTAGGGCACTTCCTGATATCAATGGACATGTATATATTTGTCTAAAAGTATACTAGTATCTCAGTTACAATATCGATATCAATCACAGGACAGCAATACTGCAATAGCATACAGTCAGAAAAGCCCAGATCCATCCATCCCTTAGACTACTTTGAGTCCCTAGGTTGTCTAATATAACCTAAAGAAATAACATGAAAATCATCCCTAGTGTGGTTTAACAAAAACTTCCAAATTAACTTATTGTTACTAACAATGGTTGTGTATAGTATCCTGATTGAAGTTCAACAGTTTCTGCACACAGAGGTGTGACTGATCGTCACTATCCTTCTTGAGAAGTGCAAAAAAACCATGACAGAAAATGTTATGTATATTGTATATGCCAAAACCTAAGGTGCGACTTGTTGATGATACCAGAACTAATTTCCAATCATACATGAGAAAAAATGTTGTATAAGAACAAAAAACATCCATATAGGCTACGGGTTCTGTATAGTATTTCAATAAAGGGCCAAACCATCATATATGTTATTAAACTTTCTAATGGAACTTATTCATAATACTGATAACCATAAATAATAAACCTTCTAATAGAGCTTGTTCATAATAGTAATGGTCATGTATTATAACCTACTGATAGTTAGAAGATGATATCCTATATCTAAATACTTATATATGTTGTCCTAAAAGGACTATACAGATCCCTGTTTCCAAAATATTCACTTGTATAGTGTAGGCCAATGCCTTGAAGGGCTATAGAAAATCCCTATGCTAATATACCATAAGCCTATTGTTTTCATGTATGAATTCGGAAGTCCACATTTGTCAAAAGCACCTATACAGATTATACATCCACTATACAATTGTTAACATCAAATTTGAAACATGTTCCTTCTAATAACAATATAGGCTTCAATTTGTGCCTTGATGTTGGTTATGTCAAAAAATCATATGTTACAGGTAGATAATCATATTAGGTTTGTATGGAATACCAAATCAAACAACTCTATGTATGGTAACAAAATGATATCCTAATTCCTTGATAACAATTTATATATACGTTCTGCTCAACAGTATTTGCACCTCATATAGTTCAACCATTGTGACAGTAAAAATATTTTTTGAAACATAAATCTATACATTTTTGACCAAACAAACCATTATTAATAAGGATATATAAAATATATAATAGTACAATTGTCACAGTTCAGCAAACACGAATTAGTGTCCATTGATAAGCCTATGCTTTAGTAAAATAACTCAAAATGTACACCGTCACCCTCCGATAGTAATCATTATGACATCTATTAGAACCAATGTCCAAATGTCTCTCCACCTCCACGAAGCATACAAAATATGAGTACAGTACCTTATTACCCACTTGAATGGTATGTTGGGTTGGAAATAGATACCAAAGTCCCAAAAAATGGCGGCCCAGCATTCTCACAAAAATGTAGTTGTATCGCTTGAAAGCCAAAAGCACGAGCTATAAAAATATGAGTACAGTACCTTATATTCCACTGAAATAAGATGTTAAGTTGAAAATAAATAGTAAGTCCCCAAAGAATGGCTGCCCAGCGTTCTCGCAAATATATAGTTGTATCGCTTGAAAGCCAAATACACTCCTTTAGTCCCAAAATATATCCTGAAGTTAAACGACCATAAATGCCAGTACCTGCAAAAAGAAACTGTTAACCCCCAGTTCGTTTCGATATGACAAAATACGTCAAAGCTCCTCACTTGGTTTTCTTATGAATGCCAAAACTATATTGCCTCCATCTGATAAAAAGATTTGTTGAGATACCCAAACAATGCCCCTAAACAGTTTTGATGCATAGCTCAGTTTTCCAATATTCCAGAGGTTAGTCACCAGATTAACAGGGGAAACAAAATCCCCCTATACGAACTAGGTAGTGTTAGTATTGCAGCCCAACAGCAAAGCCACCGAACAATAACAGGAACCTAATGCTTTGCAAGTGTGGTGTGCTCGGCCAAACCATTAACGAGTCATACACCAATGGCCAGCAATCGCAATACTGAAACACTTAAATCAAACTGTTTATTGAGTAACCATTTTAAATTTCTTGTTCAAACCGGTTTTGTCTAACCAGCCTTCATCAGTGAATAGAATTTTCCATCCAATGTGAATGATGAATATTTATGCATAGCCCCAACCAATAAAAAACATGGTATGATCCAACAGAATAATTCACAGTTCATAATTCAATAATTCAGGCACATATGTTTTTTTAGACAACATGTTACCATATGTCAAATACATTCATGTATGTATATAACTGTCTCTGGATATATATTACTTGATATTTATACCGTAATATATATAGGATATGCTTGGGATATTCTATGTTTGGCATTGGAATTATGGAATATGTGCCTTTACGTGGAATCAAATAAGTAATAATGTAATTGACTATAATACTTATTCATATTTATATATTTGGGTTATATGTTTTACTTAATTATTTTGTTATGTAATGTTTTATTATTCCTTATACATTATTATTTGGATTGTGATGTAAACGTTGATGCCTATTGCTAACTTGGTTGCTTGAATTATTCTGCTGGATCATACCATGTTTTTCATTGGTTGGGGCTATGTATAAATATTCATCATTCACATTGGCTGGAAAATTCTATTCACTGATGAAGGCTGGTGATGGTTACTCAATAAACAGTTTCTATTTACTTTGGATTTAAGTGTTTCAGTATTGCGATTGCTGACCGTTGGTGTATGACTTATCTATGATTACACCCAAAAGTTTAGTATGTGGTTCAACAGAGATAATTATGTTATTAAGAGAAGATACTGTGAAGGTATTTTTGTGTTGCTGTAGTGATTTGGGGAGGAAGAGTAGAAGTTTATTTTTTTTTAGGATTGAGTAGTTGATTATTGGTCAGCCATTTTTTGACTGAAAGGAGGGAATCTTGAGTAAGAGGAAGGAAGTAGGGAAGGTTATCAGAGCACAAGATAATAGTGGAGTTTTCTGAGTATTGTATTAGTGAGGAGTTTGGACAGTAAGTGTCTAGGTTATTTGTAAAGATATTAAAAAGGAGAGGTCCAAGGACTGACCCTTGGAGGATACCTGTTTGGAGTGGGAGGAAAGGGGAGGAGGCAGAAATCCATTTGATGAATTAGAATCTGTTGGAGAGGTAACTGGAGAGCCATAGTATAGCAGAAGAGGAAAGGTTAAGGGAAGAAAGTTTTGAAAGCAGTAGGGTATGGGAAACTGTGTCAAAGGCTTTAGATAGGTCAAGGAAGAGGCATGCGACTAGTTTGTTATTGTCCCGTGCTTTGACGATATTCTGTGTAAATGAAATGAGAGCTATAAAGGTGCTGTGGTAGGAACGGAAACCGTGCTTGGGAGTTACCAGGTTGTCTTATATGATGTGTTTGATAAGCTGGTTATGAATACATTTTTCTGGAATTTTCAATAAGGGGGATAGTATGGTGATAGGTCATTAGTTGGTTGGTTCAGTTGAATTGTTACATTTGTGGAGGGGTATGACATAGGATTTTTTCCCAGATGTCAGGAACTGTGTTCTGTTGAATTGTCCTATTTACTAATATTAATATCTGAACTCCAAGCTCTTTCTTTAAAGACAGCTTACATCATTTTTCATGAAGGCAGGGTTACCTTACAGACAAACCCTTCTTCTTTACCTAAAATGACTTCTGAAAAAAAAAGAACATTAACCAATACATTCACTTATCAGTCTTCTTTCCAAATTTTTCCATTAAAGGAGAGTTTATGCATATCTCCTTGATGTGCACAGGCAGTTATGTTTTTTATCATCACAGAACAAAAGAAATAAAAAAATCAGACCAAATTTTTGTCTCTTTTTCACCAAAAAAGCTGGGTTGTCCAGTCTCTAAAGTCAGTCTAGCCAAATGGATAATAGACTGTATTTCTTGGATTTATTCTCGAGTCTGCATGTTGAGTGGCATTCGAAAGACATGCGTGAATGTGTGTGCCTTCGTTGAAGGTTGGGCATCGGGCTGGCACCTTGGCACCGTAAAAATCTACTGCCAATCATTAGCAGACCAGAGTTCCGCTGTGGCAACCCCTAACCGGGAAAAGCCAAAAGAAGAAGAAGAAGATGATTCTCAAGAAGGCATGACCTTACCTAAACCTCACAAAGCTCATTCAAACAGATCCATGGCTGTTTCCTCTGCTATTTAGTAAAGAACATCTATTGATGGTATTTGCACTACAGCTACATGGTCCAGTGCTCATGCCTTTCTTGCTCATTACAAACTGGACATTATTTCTGGAAACAGAGCCACCTTTGGTTCAGCGATACTCTGGATAATCCTTCCATGAGGGACAACCAAGATCAGTGTAGCTGGAGACCCTGTCCCATGGGTTAAGAAAGAATTAAAAGGACGTCATCAGATTTAAAAATTTCATTCTTCTTCAACTTCCCTCGCATCCATTCCCCGTCCGTTTTTTCTGGAAAGGCCTATTCGACTGTATTTGGAAACTATAGTTCTGGGTTTAAGCCCTTCCTTTCTGTGTCAGCTATACCTGTCTCTGTTTAATTATAGGGCTATATGACAACAAACTCGATCTAAAGATCGGATCTGAACCCATAGTTTGAGGAACAATGAAAATGGACAACACAGATGCCTAGTTATGGTGAGTACATAACTTGTAATTATACCCATCACAACAACATAATTCCATACAAGGTCAAGGTTCATTCTACTAGGCCTTGGCTTTATCTATGGCTTTTGGGGAAAGGTTGGATTCTAGATGCAGCAGCTCCATCCTCTGTGCACATTTTTACAAAGCATCATAAACTGGATTCCTTCTCAAGGTCCAGGACAGCCTTTGCTAGGACCATTCTCCAGAGGCTTCTGGACCCTTAGCCTTCCTCCTCCCAGTCATCCTAAGATATGATAATCTATCCATACAGCTTAGGCTACTACAGCAGTAATATGTATGATGAATATAGTACAGATGTGTTAGTAAACTTACCATAACAGTAGATGTTTTGTTGCCAGGGTGAGGGCCTTTATTTTTATTTCCCTTGCATTGTCCTTGTCAAGGCTTTATCCTCCTCCTTTCTGGTGGCATAAAAGCTTTAAAGAGCTTGATGCCTGAATCTGATTAGTCAGCTCAGCTTTGGAAGTTCCCTGCCTGTTATAGCCTTACCAGGAAATGCCCCATATATCCATGTCTACTGCAACAGTAATTATTCAAACATCTACTGTTATGGTAAGCTTACTTATATAACTGTACTTTTTTATTCATCCATATCCTCCATAATGTATACAGCTTCACAAACTATTACAAACACTACCTGCTTACAAGTTTAGATAATATGAAACATCACACTCAACCACCTGTAAACACTCCACTATCAGTTTTGAGCAAATGCCACCCCACCCCCTGCAGTTTCGAGAAAAGACCTGTATCTGTACTCTGTAACAGCCTACAGTCCAACATTTTACTTTAAATAGATCACTGCTAAAGAAACAGAAGCCTCTTTGAAAAACACTGGCCAAAACTTCATTGGCTAAATTCAGTATACTTCATCCAGCCTTCCTTAGAATGACATCCTTTATTATTGTCTAATAACTGACTTTCATATTTAATATTGGCTTGACCACAGGAATTGTACCTACCCAGTCCAACCATGCTATGAGTCCTTACCCAAGAGGTAATCTTTGCACCCTGATAAAAGTCTTTACCAATAAATCTACAACCATATATGCAACTATGGACTCCTATGTGATGGCCAGAGTGGCTTTTGAAAATGTTTCAGTACAGCCATGGCACTGTAAACAGTTACTAATTCAATATACTCCAGTATAAATTATGGTCTTCTTATTCTGTTTGTTGACATGGCTGCAGCTGTTGAGACTGTCAATTATTATTATCACTGCAAAAACTGGAAAAGCTACATTTTGCTAATAACACAGTCACATGGTTTAGAAACCACCTGTCAGATGATAATTTTTAAGTCTTAGTTGACTCAGGTCTTTCAGAGAAAAGTAAATTTAACGCAGGAGTACCTTTATACTCCATTCTGGGCCAACTATAGTTATCACTGTTCATATATGATATGACATCAGATCTACTTGAGGTCACTGTGACCATGTACACAGATAATATCCTTCTTCTAGAATCAGATAAATATTTTATCATCTAGCATAAAATTCAAGACAGCTTTACAAATCTTTACATTTGGTCATACATTATAAATTAACAATAATCCCAAGAAAGTCAGGAATGTTGCTATTTTCTACTCCGCAAATGTAGCTGCCATACTTAGGGAGTACTGAAACATATAACAATAAAACACCAGATGTCAACCAGCAAAGGTATCTTGGCCAAATATTAGACCCTTCCTTAACATTAACAGTACATAAATAAATTTCAGTCAACAAGGTATTAACACAACTCAAACTCTGCTGCAGACATTCACATTTCATTTCAGTAATCATTAGGCAAGCTTTGGCAAGAAATAAACTAATGATCAGGCTAGAATATGGTTTCCTAATTATCACAGTTCACTCAGATGCTAACTACTCACACCTGCTTCAAAATACTTAGACAAAAAAATGCCAATGTGTTTGCATGGCAGATTCTATAATTCATCTGAATTTCAATAAAGAATAGTACCCTGTTTCTTAAAATGATGAATTTGAATTAGGTTCACTGGTAAATTAAATGAATTGGTAAAGGGCTGACTGGCCTTGAGGGCCATTTTAAACTTATCCAGTTTTCTTTTCAAGGGTGAGAATCAAACCCTATACCTTGTGCTATTAGGTAAACACATTAACCATTATGCCCCCCTCCCCCAATGAATTTCCCTCAGGGGAAGTGAATACAGCACAAATCGTTACACATGAACAAACATACATTCCCACACTGAGCATCAGCCTCCTGCCTATCTAGCACCACAAAAGCGATTACTGCACTCCCCTCATCAAAGTAAAACTGCAGGCATGTGAACTTAGGGTTAGTAACAATATCAGTGACCATGGATAGCCAGTACTTCAGAAAGGCAGTTGGTGAAATTTTGTTTAGAAAACTGGCCCCACCACCACGAAGACCTATTTCCATCTGAAATTACAAGCATTCGGATTTTGCAAGCGTTCAAAAAATTTAGATGAATTGCTGTAAAGATATTCTGACACCAGATTTGTTACTTGATAAATTTTTGATGACTACTTAAACTCTCTCCTCTGTATTTGTTTATAAATATGCTTAAAAATGTTTGTAAATACTCATTATGTTTGCTCGTAAATAACTATTGAACTCATCTTTTTTTCAGTATTGTATGTAAACTGTTACAATATTCTTAAATGCTTTGTTACTGGATGTTTTGCTTCTATATTTAACAACTTCAATATATTTTATATTCTAAGTTACTTTCTTGTTATTGATCTCTATTGCCCATTCAGAGATTGGGTCGTGGTTGAAAAAGGTTTGTTGATCCATCAGCCTATTTAACAAATATAAACAAATAAACTGGCGAACAAATCAATACATAAAGTAGTGATTGTAACAGCCAGTGAAGTGGCAGTAGAGTGAAGAATTATGCTGCCATATCTACTGTACAGTTAATTGCTAAAAGGAAGTAATTCCATCCATCCATAACCCTTTTTTCCCATTTTTACACACAAGGTCTGCTCGGATGTCTTTTGAGTGGAGTCTGCATGTCCTGCCTTTGTTCGCGTGGGTTTCCTCCCACATTCTAAAGACATGCAGTAGGTGTATTGGTTACTCTAAATTGGCCATAGGTGTGAGTGTGCATGTGAGTGTGGTGTGGAAAAACTTCCACAGCAGGGCTAGCCGCATGGTGGTGTAAACCTTGGCTATAGATGATTGTCACTGGTTGAAGTGAACCCTGACCCCATGTGCAAAGTAATTCCAGTCTAGTTCAAGACCTATATTTTAGATGGAACTTTAATGCCAGTCTATATTTTTAGGGTCTATTTATTTTATTTTATGTATGTATGTATTTATTTATTTATATATATTTGGTTACTGTGGTAGTGCACTGATCTCTGTATCATAGGATCATAGCAGATTACTAGGCTATCATCCCGGAGGTCATTTTAAGCCTTGCCGTTTAAACCCAATGTGATACTGTAGACGTACTAGTCAATATCCAAGACTGCCCATGTCCAGGAGGGTTGTGGACACTTTCCCTAGTAAGAATTTATGGTGCCCCATCCACTCCTCCAGGTTCCTCTTGAACAGTGTCATAGAGGTGCTCTGTTTCACATGAATTGGTAGCCTGTTCCAGAGATGTGGCAGTCGCTGGGTGATAAATCTGTCCCTCCAGCATGTCCTGTTTAAGTCATAGGCCATATTTAAGTCCTTGGAATGGGTAGTTAAAGACTGATTTGATTTACGGATATGCAGTAAGTTCATTAGGTTTGGGTCTTACGTTGCTCTGTAGGCTAGGCATAAGTCTCCCCTAAGAATTCTATATGATACGGACAGAGTATAGTGACAGGGATTTTAGTCAGTCAATACAAGGCATATGCTGGAGGCCCCTGATCTTTGTCAGAAACCTCTGAGGTCTCTCCAATTGCTGTAGATGCTTAGTATGGTATATACAGAATGGGACATTATACTCAATTATGGGCTGGATAAGTGCCGAGTTCAGGGGGGTTAGAACTTCTTTTGCTCTCAAGGAGATGCCTTTACTAATCAAGTGAGCTATGTGGAAAGTTTTCCTTACAATGGTAGACACGTGGTTGAAGTTAAGATTGTGGTCAGTCGGTGTTCCCAGGTCCCTTACCACTTCATGGGTACTTAGGGTATTGTTATTGATTTGATAGTGTGAAGGGACATTGTTTGTGCTGAAGAGAATGATGACGCATTTCTTTGCATTCTGTTTGAGATCATGACTAAATACACCAGTCGTTGGTCTGTGTGAGACCATCCTGGAGTATACTGACATTTCGATATTCAGTGATTGAATGTAGTTTGCAGTCATCTGCAAACTTGGTCAGCCACAACCCTTTAGTTTTGACTTGAACTTCTGAGAAATATATACCAAACAATAGGGGGCCCAGCACTGACCCCTGTGTTACCCCGTTGGTAACAGGTCTTCTGATTGATCTGGAGTCACCCACTTTGATAGTGTATGTCTGGTTTGTGAGCCAGTTGGCAATGCATCTTATAATGAAGGGACTTACATTCAGTTTGCTAAGTTGATTGTGTCAAAAGCCTTTGCCAAGTTGAGGTACATTGTGTGCACAGATTTGCCTTGGTCACACTTTCAAAGAAGTCCATCAGATTTAACAGGCAGGATCTGCCCTTCATGAAGCCAAATTGGGTAGGGTCCAGAGTTTGGAGGTCACCTATGTGTTTATTTATGAGGTCCATAATGATATGTTCCATGGCTTTACAGATGAGGCTGGTCAGGCTTATGGGTTTGTAATTCCCTAGGTCTGTTGCTAAGCCACTTTTGTAGTGGGGAATAACTGTAGCTGTTCTCCATTCCACATAAACAAATCCTATAGTCAGGCTATGATTGAACAGGGTACTTAGTGGTGATGCTAGTTCATGTTTTTGCCTGGTTAGAAGACAGCCGGGGATGTCATCTGGTCCCACAAAGGCCATGTTCTTTGCCTTGGACAGGGCTTTGAGGACTTGCTCTTCAGATATGTAAAGTGGGGGAAATTTGGAAGAGGGTTTGTTGTAAGTTAGGTGGGGATAAGGAAGTGAAATTTTTTGCCAAAACTATCCGCTGGCAGGTTTTCTCTCTGTGGGGTCAGTCTGTATGATACTGTTGGCCACCAGTTCTGCACATGCTTGCGTCGTGCCCTTTAGGTTATGTACATAGTTGTAAAAGGCCTTATGGTTATCCTTGGCAGTACTTGCTAGGTTTCTGTCAAAGGTGCTCTTGGACCATTTGACAGGTTGTCTTATTTGGCTGTTAAGGCTGAAGAAGGTGCTTTTCCATTGTTGGGTCCTTGTCTTTGTTTTCTTGGACATCAGCTTTTTGCATTTATTGTAGAGTTTGTTGATGCTGCAAGAACACCATGGCAGCTTGATTTTACTTGGGGCTGTGGCTTTGATTCTGTCTGGTACAGCTGAGTTCATACACTTATGCAAGTGATTGTATAGGGCTTTAGTGTAATTTTTGGCATAGTTACCACTTTCAGCTTGGGGTGGGGCTTGGAATGCATTTATACTTTCACCTAGGAAGGTATAGTTTGCCTTGGTGAAGTTTTTTAGTCTGATTTCACCCTTTGTGAGCCCTGGTGTTAGTGTCAGTTCAAAGGTGACAGATTTGTGGTCAGAAGACAGATGGGTTCATTCAGGTTCATTTCCCACTTTACAGGTTTTACCTTTCCACCCTTGCCAAGGCATGCCAGCCTCAACAACTCAAAAAAGGAAAAAGGCTGCAGAAAGCAGATTTCTCTGTTACTCCAAAGGGGCCATTTTCCCGGTTCCTGTGCCAGAAAGGGGCCTAGGATTTTTTCTCGCAGTTTCCTAAAGAAAAAGAACGCGGAGAAGAATTGGAGATCTATCTATCCTCAACTTATATCTTATCTCCCAAGTTCAAAATGTGTTCGCTTACAACAGCTTTTACCTCTGCTGGGCAAAGATCACTGGATGGTAACTTTGGATCTCAAAGAAGAAGCTTACTCATGTTCCTCTATCAGACTAATTTGCAGAAAATATCGTTTTGATTTCTGGGAATCATTTTCAGTTCTCTCTGCATTGCTTGCCCTTTTCTATCTATCCTGTAGAGTATTCTACAAAGGTTCTGGCTCCAGTGATAGCTTAATGCCAAAGAGGAAGCTGCAATGGTATCTCAAAATATATGGACACAGCACTGCCAGGATTTGGACACTGCATATCAACATGAAGGAGATGTTAGCAGTCCAGTTTGCATTACTGGCTTTCAGGATTTTCTTTTTCCAGGGCAGGTGTTGATTCTAACAGACAACACAACTGTCATGTGGTGCATCAACAACAGGGGGAACACATTCATCTTGGGGAACTCCAGACATAGATCTGTTCGCTTCTCCACTAAACCAACCACAAAGTACCATTTGCTGCCAAAGTTTTCCAACGAAAGCCTTGAAAGTGCTTTTTTCACACAGTCAGTGAAAAACTTTTCAGGTGAAAAAATCTGCCTGTTTCTCACAAAACCTTACTTCTTTCTGTGGTCAGACAAGACAAGCCAAACAAAGGACAAGATGCCCAGGATCCTGCAGCATCAGTACCCATTGCTGAGACCAGATTATGTACGATCGCACAGGAGTCAGGTTGGCCCTTACCCACACCTATTGTACCTGTGGCTCCCACCGGGTAATCTCCATCATTATCTTCTCATCTCTCTTTTCATCTAACAGCCTGGCATCACAGGTGGTTTCTAACAGCTTGCTCAGCTCAGCTTCCTCAGCAAGTTTTGTGCCAGCTTCTCAGCAAAGAACAAAAGTTGCAGGAAAAATGGAAGAGATTTAGTAGAAGGGAAGTTTGAATTTTGTTTGGTTCAATGTTTTTCTGAGCCAAATTTGATTCAATATCTTACTTCTCTTATTGGACAAAGGTTTGTCTTTTCTTTTTCTTTCATCAGGATTTGCCATGCTTTTTCTCTTTCTTCCATTAACAGCCATGCTTTATTTTCTCTTTTCCTTTGTTCAAGCATTTTCATGAGGGGGCAAAGAATATCGCCACCCAGAGCTAGAACTTCTAGCTGGAAGCCTGAGCTTTTCTAGCAATTTTTGAGCCCTCAATTTCACTCTGAGACCTTTGAGCCTGCTGCTACTGCTGAATTGAAATATTTGTGGAATATTTTTTGTTTTTTATTACCGTTTTTTGAAGGGTGTCTAAATTGCAGCTAAGGCCCCTCATGGGGTTGAGCCTTCCTGATTTTTCTGTATCTTTGAGTATTTCTACGCATCCTTTCCTTCCTTTATGCCTAAAGTGGTTTCTAGTGTGGCTTTAAAGTGGTTTCTAGTGTTTGCCCTTTTTATGCAACCCCAAAATAAAAGGAAAAAAAATTTTGCACACAGATGTTGTACACACACAATTACGCTATTTTTTATATTATTAAAGGGATTTTAGGCATTCTAGGCAGTTGTTTGTCTTGTTTGTTTTTTTTTTCCTGAGGGTAAGCCTGTGTCCAAACAAAACCTTTCTAAGTGGATTGGGTTTTGATTTTGTTTTGTTTACATTATTCCGGGGATTCATGGCAAGATGGGATTAGCTCTCATTCCCACCAGGGCTACTGCCACTTCAACAGCATTTCTAAGGGGGTGTGGCTAGAGGATTTTGGGCTGCTACTTGGGTTCAGGTGCAGTGCATACTTTCTCTAAGTTCACCTTCCTCCTCTACTCTAAATCTAGGGGCTGGTTTTGCTTTTAACTAATGAGGGTCCAACAGTTGCAGCAGTGCACCTGTTTGACAGGTTGGTGAGGACCAGATCTAGATTGTTTGTTCCTCTTGTCAAATATACTATTTGCAGGTACAGCTTGGGTGAATAGGATCACATAAGAAATGAAGAAAACATATTTATAGATAAAAGGATATGCTAAACACACATACATCTCTGTATATGTATATACACACACACATACACACACACACACACACACACACACACACACACACACACACACACACACACACACACACACACACACACACACACACACACACTTATAGATGCAAGAATACGCTACACCATTTAGCTCAAGAAGCAGTTTATAGTGTCAAAACATGGATGAAAAATGAAAGTATGCTTAGCAGGGTCTTAGTGGAAACCTTTTAATTTTGTCATCAAGCATTAAGGCATACTTTGAGATGGTTTCTGTTTATAAATAATCACCAGTGATTCTCAGCAGATATCAGCAAATTTACCATACTGATTTATGATAGTGTTTCAGGTGTTTGCTTGTAAGAGACTGTTGTTTTCTCTATCAATGGCATAGCATTTAGAAGTTTTGCTGAATTTGTTTGCAGATTGCCATTATCTAATTAGTATTTATTTAATTATTTATTCTTTGTTAACTGGGTTAATCCCACTAGGCTAGTAGCATCTTTTTATAGGAGACCCAAGGTGATGTTTATACTACTAGGGGGAAATTTGGCCAGGGCATCAGAGAACTACCCTTAATATTTTTGATAGGTGCCATCGGATCTTTTACATGCAGCAGAGTCACCGCCAACTCAGGCAGACGGGGCTTGATTTAACATCTCATCCAAAGGATGACGCACTCATGAGTGCAGCACCCTCCATACTGCAGTGCATTGTTTGCAATCACTCTAACTGGTGTGGGAATAGAACCTACAGCCTTCGGCACTAAATGTGGGTGTGCTGCCTCATGTAATAAGAGGCACTCAGTTCATTAAAGCAGCACAGTGGAGCAGTTGGTGGCATTGTTACCTCACAGCAAGAGAATCTGTGGTTTGATTCTTGGCTGGGGTGCCTTATGTGCAGAGTCTGCATGCCCTCCCTGTATTTGTATGCTTTTTTCCAGCTCCCATGGTTTCCTCCCACATTCCCAAGACATGCAGTAGGCAGGTTGTTAACTTTTATTTTATTTTATTTTATTTTTATCTATCTGTCTTTGTTTACTGGGAAAAGTATGACTGGGATAAAAGCCATTTTCCAGCAGAAGCCCAGGGAGAAAAGCCCCACAATTTAACACCATTTTTTTAACTTTCTGTAGGTGTATGCAAGTATATGTGATATGGAAGAAAGGTCTGTGAATCTGCTTATTTTCCTCCCTTGCCTAGTAACTTTCATTGATGATGGTGGTGGCTTTTCATGGGATTGCTATAGAAGTTGGCTGTGGCACGTTAGCATAGATGAGTGGATTGAACTCATATTACAAATGGCAAGGCATATCTCTTAATTAAGCCCACAGTCTTGGGAAATGCAGCATAAAATAAGAAAAAGGAAAAGATGTACTTAAGTGCCCTTCCATACCACCTATTGGCAAATTACTTATTCCTTGTGTGTCATGCAAGCCAATTTCAAAAACAGAACTGGCATGCAGTCAGTGGTAAGTTTTAAAAGTAATTCAGTTGTGGTGCCACAAGTTCAAGGGGAAGTGTTACATTAATGAAACTTTATTTCTTTGTATCTGTAAGTATATATGGATGGATGCATGGATCTATTTATCCATGTATCTGTCTATCTGTATTACCATGGTCTACTCGTCCTTTGGTGGTCAGCATCATGCTTTACATCTCTTTACAGAAATAAAAAATTCCTGACTAGCAAAGCAAAAATCTGTCTCTCCCATGAATATCTTCTCCCACACCTGTTCTATAGCTTGCAAATGCTCATCAACCTTCAGATCTCTCTCTTAACAAAATTATAAAGTACCTGTACTAAAGTTCCCAGATTTGCAGCAAACCAAACCTATAAGTCTCACCACTGTCTTTCTCTAAACAGTCAGAATTGGCTTGAATTTCCCAACCAACTACTTCTCTCTCAGCTACAGATCATACAGTCCATCCTGTATCTCCCCTCCTTCTGTCCTGACATCTTCTTACTTGTCTCCCTCATACCTCTCAACCTCTTAGACCAAGAAATCTGGACAAAGCCATAAATAAAAGTGGGACAAAGGCCTAAAAATAGGGACAATTTTTAAATATTGCTCTTACAAACTTAGAAAGTTGATAGAAGAACAGGTTTTGCATTAACATGATTTTTTGAAGGTTATGAAGTGTGAAACTCAAATGTTTGTCATTATTTTCTAACTTCAAGCTTTAATGATTTGCCAATAATTTGACAGAAAACCAAAATTTTATGAAAAACGGACCAAAATATGAAGCAAAAATCTGTACTGTTAAGAGTCCCTCTGCACCCCTCCCAGGACTCTCCAAAGCACAGACCAAAATCTGCTTCAAATCTATAAACCAAAAAGCAAAACAGGACAAAACCTTTATAGCTACTTACCTGCCCTCTCATGGAATAAACTTCCCCTGGATATTAGAAGTATTAAACAACAGAAACAGTTTAAAACTGCTACCAAAAACTTTCTAAAAAGCTCCTGGATCTGTCACCGCACACACCCTCCTTAACTGCCTACCCTTACTTCCTCAGCAGTCATAATCCTACTCCTCCCCATATTTTTCTCTCATCCTTTCTCAACAACTTTACTGTGAAACCTAGACTGTCTACTCAGGTACATTTTTAGATTAGTCTATACTAAAGAAAATAACTAATGGCTAAATGCTCCCTCTCATTCATCTCATATACTTAATTAGTGTGTAGCAATGACCTCAATGACAGTGCTGTTAGATCAGATTGTATAAGTCTGTATATAACCTGGGAACCTTTACATTATTAATTGTAAACTGTGTACATATGTTTCTACTATTGAACTATACTATGCATATACTAGGTACATCCTTAGAGACAGTGACATGTGACAAGATGTATATGTTTGTATATAACCGTGGATCCTTTTACATTAATATTTCTAATATATGCACTTAATTTTCTGTTCTTGAACTATTACATGCTTATGTGTTTTAATTGTGGACCTTTTCTCCTCAGGTCTCCTCTGAAAAAGGGCAAAAGCTCGGTCGGTCTAACCTGGTCAATAAATGTCAAATAAAATAAATAAATATAATACTTCCTTTTCTGATGGGCATACACTGCTTGAAATCCTTACATTTATAATATATCATTCGTTCTAAATGCATTTCCTCTTGCGAGCCATTATTCCCTATCTCGCCTTAGTACATTCATCTACTTGAGGTATGTAGTTTAAATGCGTATTTTGTGTTATCTTATTAACCTGTAGAAAACTATATCTCCTGTTTATTTTCTACCTTCTACAGAGATATGGTTTCACCCTTATGTATTTCTAATTCATACACATTTTAAAAAAGGGGAAGTAGAAAATGAACTGTGTTAGAAAAAAAAGAAAAACTTCTGTTACTATAGAAACATGGTATTTGTTGGTTGGAAGTGTTCAGTGGTGCCCTAGGACTGATCATAAATTCCTGTGCAATGATTCATTCCTAAGTCTACATGTTCTCAGCTGTACACACATGCTAGCTAACAGTCTGCACTGCCCTTCTGTCTCAATACACAATGCTCAGAACACAAACCACTCACAACATAGTGTATGCCTTTACTGAGAAGTTTAAATGGAAAAAATAACTCATTTAAAAAACGGTGACCATGTGATAAGTATAATCTCAAGATTGTTTAGTAGTTTTCTAAAATATGAACTATTAAATGTTAAATTAACAAATGTTAAATAAATAAATATTACTGGGGTTGGGGGTGGCATGCGAAACTAGATTATCTGTAACTGCAGAAATCATAATATTTAATATGGGATGTAATTTAATAGAATTCAGGGAAACACGACACAAGCTCTGCAGAGTCTTAAAAAGACTGACACCTACATGGAAAAAGTAGCATTTGGTTTAGATTACCCAAATGTGTCCTTTAGCCAATGATTTATTTAATTATCATGTTGCAAAGCCTCTTCTAACAATCTTTAATTTGCAAACAGATGTCATCAGGTCAAAATTTACTGCAGCATTAAGAAAGGGCATCAGATGTTTGCAGATCATAGGAACACATATAGTTTATGCCATAGTTTAACAAAAAGCAAGAAAAAATACTTCTTATTACGCACTAAAATTACTACAGTCCACTAACTTCCTTCTAACAGAGTAGAAGAAAGTGGCATTTACTTTAAGATGTAATTTACCATTCTTGACTCAACATGAATTCCACTTCCAGTCACTCTGTTAACTAACTACATGATCTTTTTCTTACATGCCAGTATATGTCAGGTTGCAGGTAGTTAAAACGTTTAATGAAAATGTTCTTCAATTGTTGTTGAAAATTGTTTTTCCTCCAAAATTTATAAAGAAGTACACTTTCAAACAGTTTATTTATTTAACATTTGTTAATTGGGAAAGTCCACTTGGAACGAAGACAATTTTCAGTAGAGGCCCAGGGAGAAATGTTCCAGATGCATGTCTTTGTAACATGGGAGGAAACCGGAGCACCCAGAGGAAACCCGCATGAGTGCAGGGAGTGAAACCCAGAGCAACTAAACATAATTTGGGTCCATCTAATTTTGTTATTAAATATTCCATTGGGGTCAGTATGATGGAATGGGTGGCTGAGAAACATTGGCTGACATTGTGGTGGAACTTCTTCCGTTATATTTATAAGAGGGCCAGAAATATTAGACTTCTTGGAAAATGGGTATACCTGAAGTCTAATTTTTGGAGGTATCAAGAAATGTAATTATTGTAATCACTGCTGTTTTATTCATGAGGATGCCCCAGTTAAGAATGGAGAAAAACATGTACCACTTGATATACTTCCTAGGGCAGTGATGGCAAACCTATGACATGCGTGTCAAAAGTGACACACCACGACGTTCTGGGTGACACGCCAGTGTTCACCAACAGCCGTGTTATCAAAGCAACTGCTTTTGCATTTGTTGCTCATGTGAAGTGCACTGAATTATTTTGTGCCAGGAGTCAGTTCAACAACACTGCTGTAGAGGTAAGGAAGTTATTAACCTCAAAGACTGTTTCAGTATACTGTCTTACTAGAGTCTGCAAAGGTCAGTGCTGATATTGTTTTCTCTTCATGGTTACACTTCTGCAAAGGCCAGGTAGTCTACATTTCTAAGTGTGTGCTGTTTTACATCCCTCTCAACTGTCCCTCGTAATCCCTCCTAAAACTGGTGACATTTTACACTTAATAGACTTATTTTACTTCTGAAAATGTGTATTAATTCACATTGATTTTTTCTGTCAGTGTCTCAAATTAATAGTAGTAGTAGTTGAAAACTGTCCATCTCTCTTAGTTCTAGATTTGTCCCTGATGTATTGAGAGCTATGCTGTTTTATTTATTTTTATTTATTTTATTTATTTGTGTGTGTGTGTGTGTGGGGGGGGGGGGGGGGGTGACACACCAACAGAGTCAAATTAGGGATTTTACAAATTTTTGACATGCTGAACCAAAAGTTTCACCATCACTGTCCTAGGGTCAACTGTGGCATCAAAGCTGTGGTATATGTAGCAGTTTGCCAAGCCTGCTGCGCTATTTGCTCTTAAGGGGGTATATGTATGAGTATGATTATATTCTATAAACAAAGAATTGTAAAAATCCTTTAAGTAAGCATAGTATTGACTGTGTTGTTAACAACCAGTTTGTTTTTACAGTATTAGAAAAAATTTGAGATTGGTCCTTTTGTGGGAGACTGGTAAAACTATCTAGAATGTACAGAAGTTTATTGGCAGGTTTTATTTTGCAACACACTGTGCACATGGTTTAAATGACACTATTAATATTACTTGTATGCTAAAAAGGAGGGCTTACAAAATTCGAAGTCCATACATTTTAATTTGTGTGCTCCTTTAATGATGTGATTGTGTTTAAGCTATATCTGGTTTTATATGACTTTATACTTTAATCTAATGGGTAGTATTTTTACATTGCAGTATTGTTTGATACCTGTTTCTTTAAGGCATCAGGTATGATTGTCATGTGATAGCTCCATTTCCTATTTAAAAAGTTATTTGATTTGTGTTAATCTTTCTGAAGAAGTCCTTAATACACTTGCACAGAAGTGTTTAATGACTGTTATTAAACTGTTCTGCTTGGCATTAATCAGTTTCCATTTTATTATTTATGGTTTTACTCTTGCTACATATTTCTGGCTTCAGGTGCTTTCATATCCTTCTTTGTGGAATAGAAGAAGGCTGAATACTCTTTTCCTGTGACAGCTAAAGGCTTCCCTCTCAGGATATGAACAGTCAATCAGCTGTCACAGGAAGAGACAGGGAGGGAACTTAAGTATTTGAAAGCTGGCCAGTACTGGGTTACCTTGTCAGATAACCAAAAATGCCTCTGAGGCAGTCAGGAATTCAAACATTTACTGTTACAGGTGAGTAGGACTTAAGTAACTGTACTTTCCCTTACTAGAAAAAACTTCCAGATTTTGTTTTTCTCGCAGAAGCATTTAGCTTCTGTCTGAAATGACCTCTTTTATGCTAATAATTTTAATTCTGTTGGACTGTCATATGTGACTATTCAGTTACTTGAAAGTCTGTGGTTCTTTCCTTTGACTTACTATTTTACTGTTTCAAAGTGATAGTTTATTGGAGATTTTGTAAAGAATAAGTTGGTAACCTATATTTTGGAGCTCGAGTAAGTGTATGTTGTGCTTGTCATAGTGATTTTTGAGAGTGATTCATCAGGGGATAGCTGACAGTGGGAGTTCCTTCCTCCTTTTCAGGGATTCCTCTCAACCTATCAGATCAACTTTTTCTTTTCCCTCCTGTCCTTCAGCATCTGCTAACTCATGGGATCACAAAACCACTTCTTCCTCTGGCAGGGAAAGCTTTTTATTAAAGAATGTATGTTATCTAAAGAAAGAAGACTCATGGTGACCAGTGCCAGATCTTTCTTTTCTAAATAAGTTTGTGAAAGTTCCAAGGTTCAAAATGTTATCCCTTTACAATCTGTTACCACTGATTTCGAATACAATTTTTTGATAACTAGATTTAAGGGATGTTTATCATCATATTCTGATAACATTAGATTTCAAACATTTTTAAGGTTTTCTGTGTCTTGATTACACTATCAGTTCCCTGCATTTACCCTTGGCGTATCCACTGCTCCACTCGTGTTAAAAAGTATCTAGCTCCAGAGTTGGCCTATAACACTCTGCATGATATTCCCATTTTTCTGTTTTTAGATGACTTGCTTATCTTTACTGAGACTTTTTCAATGTGTTAAGAATATGTCACTTGGGTGAGAGATCTCATTCACAGACTGGATTTCCAGGAGGACATTCATAAAGGTTTGTTTGACTCAGTATAGATTTCCTGGGGTGTCTCCTAGATATTTCAGTTTGAAGAGTTTTTCTTTCTGTGTAAAAAGTAGATTTACATCTATACTCTTGTGTTTTTTTTTCCACTTATTCTAGTACTTTAACATGGGAATTTCTCAGGGCACTAGGATTTGTGACATATATTATTCCTTTTGCTACACTCTATGAGAAAGATTCAGCTGTACTTCTAATTAGGGTTGGCACCTTTTAAGTGGGCCAAAGTGAGATATGGTGGTATGGCCAATATGACACTGGCCACACCCTCTACCATGACATCACCACATGAGTGGTGAAGGAGATGCAGTTATGGGTACAACTGTGTGAAGTTATTACAGCATACTGAAATCTCACAAACCATTTAAATTGTGCAGCTTTAATAGTAAAATTAATCCATTAATGCAAAAACACACACATTACTCAGTTGTAACAGTAAGTAAACTTTACAGAAAAAAACACACTACTCATATTAAAAAGACAAAAAAACTCATATTCTACATATTACACTAACCATGACTATTCTCATCAAGAAAACTAAAAATCTACATACTGCACACAAGCGCGCACATTTTTTTAAAACATGTATAATTAAGGGCATGTTTATTATAAATTAAAGCAAAAAAAATCAAAACAAGAACAAAACATCTACATACTACACACTACAAGAAAACTAAATTAAATAACTTATTTTTAAATGTGTACTTTGCATATTATTTGATGGCATGAAGAAGGGCCAGTTTTGATATAATGTTTAAATAAAAGTCACTGCATTTCATCAGGTAATTTATAGTCATCATTAGCTCAGCTTTTAAAAACTTGACACTACAACAGTTTCACACATCCGTCCATTTATTTTCCCCAAAGGAAACAACTCTCCCTGCAAAATGCATTAGATGTTGTCATAGATAATACTCTAGCAATCACCTGATATAGTGCAGTCAGCTCAGGCCCCTCTCTGGAGATAAGCCTGAGGTACATAGTCCAGGAAAAGATTGTCTTCATCTATGTCCTGCAGACTCAGGGCAGTGGTCACACTGAGTAAGTCACTGAAAACAAAGGGCAAAATTAAAGATGACTTAAAAAGTGTAAACATAGTTTTCACTAAAAGCAAACCACTGTTCTAAGTACTTAACTGGTGTCTCCAAGAACATGATAAAGTCTCTTTTCAGCTTGTTAAAAGAAGTGCTGTATAATGTGGTCATAGGTGCCCTGCGTTTTCCTCCGAAGAATGCATCTTCAATTCTTGCCTACAGTTTTTCCTTGAGAGAGACCATCACTGAAACTGTTTTCATGGCATTAAGTGCTGATTTTTCTAATATACTTATATGTTCATTGACATCCATGAGAACAACACTGAGAAAATGCAAATAGTACTGGGGCAGTATAGGTAATGCATTCTCGCAATGCCCATTATCTGAAAAGTGCTGTCATATATGCCTGGAGTTTTCTCCCTGAGAGAGGAAATGCGATTGGAGCACTGGATGATTTTTTTTACTACTGTGTCAATGGCTGGCAGGAGTAACAGCCACCATGATGGCACATGCCTTAAGAGATTCTCAAATTCCATGCCACAAATCTCAAAGAAGTCTTTCAAGTCTCTGGTCCTTGTGGCAGAACCTGAGAAATGGCTGAAATGTTTCATCACAAACACTGTCATGCTATAAGGTATTGCAGCTTTTTTGGCTACATTATGAATTATATGCATACGACAGTTAGCCTTCTGGAGTGATGAGAACTTTTCTTTTAATCTGGTTTACACACCAGATTTCTTTCCATAGTTCACACTAGCATTATCAGCCCCTTTTGCTGAATTGCTGTTGTAGGGCAAGGAGTAGTTTTCCATAAAGTTCAAAATCTGCCATGATATAGCCTGGGCAGATTCATCAGGTCTTTATAGAATTCCAAAAGATCATTCACCATCCATTCTTCTTTGGAAAAATACCTCACAACAAGTGGAAATAATTTAATATTTGCCTTTTTTTAATTTAGCCGAGTCTCTTGGATTTTTAATACCATGATGGGAATGGACCCCGTTCCTAAGTCAAAGTATGATTAAAGTTCATGAAATTAGTATTGTTTCAGTCTTTGATGTTAGCCAGAAGTGCTCTTCACAGCACCTGCAATGTGCCCAGATCTGTCTCCTGGAATTCATATGGAGTTACATGCATCGGTAACATATCTAAATACAATTGTTTATTCTTTTTTATATCTAAATACAATTGTAGATTCTTTTTTTATAAGACCTGTTGCCTTGCCACTACTAGTATAGGAACAGACTGGGGTATCCTTCTTCCACATTGCTCTCATTTCTGCTTGCAAATCCTGATATTGTATGACTTTGTGTCTCTCTGTATGCAAGACAACTGTAGTCACTGGGAGTAACGATTTCAATGATCAATGCTACATTTGCCTTCTTTTCATGGACCACTATATCTATTTTTCTCGCATCTATCTTTTGAACTGTTGATAATGAAGCATTCAATGATAGTGCAAATGAAGTACCTGGTTTCTGCAGGTCATGCAGGAGGCATTCCAATGAGTGTGGTCCCAAAACATTTTCAGCAATGGCTTCAGTGTTGGTTCATCTGCAAGACAGTTTTTTTTGCAATGTCCGAGTCGCTGTACAACTGGATCGCCAATTTTGCTGCACAGTCCAAACTATTATAGGAAATATTGTGCTTAACTGCATAGAGCACCTCAGAGGCTTCTACTGCAGTGATCTTAAGGTCTGATCCCTCAAGGTTTGCTTTTCTTGCCCACTTTCTCATCAGGTGAGTAGATTTGGCTTGTTGAATAGCAGTCTTATGTTGTTCAGTCGCTTCATGTTGTGTGACATTGTTTCTTCTACCATGGATAACTAGGAATTCCTGTCTGCAGCATTTGCAGAATGCTTTTATATCATTGCATTTCTCGATCCAGTCAAATTCCATTTTTCCAATCATCCTGCCACTTGCACATTCTCTTATTGATGGTACACTGTGATGAAGCTGTTACTCTTCATTCTTGAATCTTACTTCAAATCCAACACATTTAGCAAAACTGTTAGTAGGATGCAATAACATAATGGCACAAGAAAGAACTGGCTAGAAACACTGGCATTTGAAAGAGCTGGCTAGAAATACTGTCATTTTAAAGAACTGGTTAGAAACAGTGGCATTTGAAAGAACTGATATGAAAAACGCAGCATCTGAAAACTGTCATAAAAACACTGGGATCTGAAAACTGGCATAAAACATTGGCATCTGAAACATGAAGCAGTTTGTAATGTAGTTCTATGATACAAATTTACTGAAGACCTGAGGAATGGAGCAGAATGGAATTATTAACATTACAAACCATTTAAAAAGGTAGAATAGTTAATGAAGTTATGGGGGGGGGCATTTTTGTCATTGAAAACTTGACATTAAGTCAGCTAGTAGCCATGCCTCTCAGCCTCTTGGGAGCAAGAAATCTGGACAAAACCAAAAATAATGGGGGATAAAGGCTTAAAATCTAGGACAGATTTTAATTATTGGTCTTACAAACTCAGAAAGTTACTGGGTTTTGCATTGGCATTTATTTCCTGAAATATATAACGCCCGAAACTTGTTCTCAAACTAATGACATTAGTGACTTCAAACCCAAATGATTTACCAGAATCCCCAGATTTTATTGGCAACAGACCAAAAATATCAGACAAAAAATTAGACATTCTGCAGAAATCAGAACAATTGAGAGGTATGTTAGTAACAGCTGTATGCTCCTGTAGCAGAAAAACATCTAAGAGGAAAAACAAACACCCATATAAACCATGCAGCATTGTTTGGGTTTATATTACACCACTGAAACACCATAACAACAAACACCACATCGTCAAGTTGTTGGTCTTTCGGCTTTTTCGGTTAGGGGTCGCCACAGCGGAACTCCGGTCCGCTAATGATTGGCAGTAGATTTTCACGAATGCCGAGGTGCCAGCTTGAGTGAAATTCACTTCTGCAATTTGGCAAATAAATATTTGCCCCACAACTCAATGGAACTAAATCTACCTAAACCAAACCCACCCATATGGAAAACTGGCAAACTTGTGTAGCTGGCCAACTACGTCTTTGCTGTTTAAGTATTCAGAGAATCGCGGAAGTGAATTTTGCTGAATACTTGTCGACGATGTGGTGTTCACTGTTACGGTGTTTCAACGGCGTAATATAGACCTACTTTTTTTAACCATTAAAAATATTAAAACAGAACAGCTACAGATTTAGCTTTGTAGCCACAGTACACTCCACATCTAAGCAAGTTGGGAAATATTTTAAAGCATTAACATTAATGTTTTAGCTTGTACAACAAAGAAAGATTGTTAGACACCAAGACACCACAAGGCAATGTATTACCACTATAGCCAAACTGCAGTTCACTTCTGAAAATGGCATTAAAAATTAGTAAGTATACACATATTTCCATCTATAAAAGCAAACTATCTTGAAACAAGCACACCAAATGCATTATGTTTACCACTGAGCATGCCCCCACCCCTCCAAAAAATAAACTTATACACATATTTTCACTTTAAAGTACTTCTTGCAAGTCATCACCAAACAACTACTCTAAAATGAATTAGAATTCACAGTAGACCTCATAGACCCCATTTACCTCTGAACACAACAATTAATGAGAAAAAAATAATAATAAAGTGATAGCACTAGTTTACTCAGCACAATGATGAAATAAATAACAGGCCCAACAGCAGCACAGCCATATTAGCACTATAGTCAAAGCAGTACATTTTAAACTTACTGAAGACAGCATTACAAATAAAATACACACATTATCACTTATAAAAGCAAACTATCCTAAAACAATGACATATTTTAGCTCAATGCCAAATGCACTGTTTACTTCTGAACATGCCTCCCCAAAAAATAAAGTTAAGCAAACATTTTCCATTTTAAAAGTACTTCTTGCAAGAAATCATTAAACAGCTACTCTGAAATAAATTACAATGCACAGCAGATCCCATGGACCCTATTTAGCTCTGAAAACAGCATGCGTGTAATAAAAAAATAGAAATAAACCTTTGGCTCTAATTGGGTCTGTATTATCTTTCTGAAAAGGCAATACAGCGAATGCTATTTCAGCGATATGTAAACATCAATCCACCACTTCCGTGAACGGCCAGAACATCGATTTTTTTCCAAGGGGAAAAAAATCATTAGTCCAACCACAAAAAAAACACCATACCTAACATTACAAAGTGAGGGGATTGGCCCCCCACAGCCCCCAATGTGGGGGGGGGGGACTGAGCCCTCCACACACCCCCTAACTAAATATACCAACTCTGAGATCGCATTACAGTGGGGAAAAGGGCAATTACACGGCGACGGCAAGTGATTTTTTTTCCTTGAAAAAAAATTGATGTTCGCGGAAGTGGTGGATCGATGTTTAAGTGTCGCTGAAATGGCATTCGCTGTATTGCCACTTCATATATAGACCCCAGTAATTTACCCAGCATAATGATGCAACAGGCCCAACAGCAGCACAGCCATATTTGCACTATACTCAAAACAGTATATTTTAAACTTATTGAAGACAGCATTAAAAATAAAATACACAAATTTCAACTTATAAAAGCAAACTATCTTGAAGCAGCCACTACAACATGTAGTTAGTAGAATGACAAATGCACTATAGTTACCTATGAACATGTCCCCTCAAAAAATAAAAAGTTATACACACACACACACACACACACGCACACGCACACGCACACGTTTTCACTTTTAAAAGTAGTTCTTGCAAGTCATCAATAAACAACCCTAGAAAAAAAATACCCAAAGCAGAAAATTTTAACTTCTTGAAGACAGCATTAAAAAATAAATTATACACATTTTTACCCAAAAAGTGCAGACTGTCTTGAAACATTTCCCTCTCTAAACACAAAGTACCTTGTAACAGCCATAACATTAGAAAGATACACTACATTTATTCATGAAGATTGCTCCCACCAGAAATAAAAAAAAACTTCTGTACACACATTTTAACCTTTAAAAGTTACTGCTTCCAAATCCTCCCAAAACAACCACAACTATAGAATAAACTATAGACACAAACACACACACTTAGAAAATTGTTATACCTTTAAAACTGCTACTTACAAATCTCAAAATAACTACTACACATATTTAAATACTGTACAGTGACTCCATTTACCTCTAAACATTAAAAAGTTAAAAATTGAAGTAAAGCACAATATTACCATTTTTTAAAAAGCTAGAGCCATAAAATACAATTTGTACTTACTTACCCTTACAATCACAGCCTTTTCTGGGCTGGCTGGCTTCCCAGCTGGAAGCTGCCTAATAGTATCCTTTGCAAAGTCATCCATCCCTGGTAACTATCATATTGAAAACACACCCCTTAGAGATGAACCAGTAGTCAGGGACTTAGGGACATACAAAGATAGTAATCTAGCCTTTGATCATCACTTGTCTACAGTGGTGAAGAAATCTTTCTATGTTGCGCAACTTCTAAACAAAGGTATGGCATCTAAGTCCAAGGAAGCCATTGTTCCACTGTATTCAGCATTCATCAAACCTATCATTGAGTACAGTGCCCCCTTTGGTATGTACCTAACCAGGCATATCCAGCAACTGGAATGTCCACAGAGGTTTTTCACTAAAAGAATACGGGGTGTGAGTAAAATGTCCTATGCAGACCGCCTCAAGGCCCTATCCCTGTATTCTGTCTTCTACAGGCTTTTGAGGGGAGATCTATGCCTGGTATACAGTGCATTATCAGACCTACTCTGATGGACATCCTGCATATCCACAAAACAAACAGTACCAGAATTACCCATTCTAAAGACTTAAAACCTTGCCCATGATATAAATAGGACCTGCTGGAGAGATAGGTATGTTTCCCAGAGACTACCTCATCTGTGGGACAGGCACCCCATCCACATGAAACAAAGTTCCTCTCTAACCCAATTCAAGTTCAACTTGGACAATTGGATGGGAAACTGGAAATTCATCCCAAGTTTGGCACCTACGTCTCTAATGCAAACAGGTAACCTGTAAATGGCTCATCTCCCAGGCCCATGCTTACACTTATCAAGGGTATCAGAACTTGTCAGAGATTTGAGATGCATGGCCAGGCTTCAAAAGGATCTTGTGGTCATTAGCCTAGTAAACATCTATGAACCTATGAACCTATGAGTGGCTGGCTGGCTGCTGGAGTGGCTAACTAGCTGGCTGGCTCTGGCTACTGGAGTGTATAACTGGCTGGATGGATGGCTCAGGCTGCTGGAGTGGCTGGCTGGCTCTGGATCTGGCTGCTAGAGGGGCTGGCTCATACTGTAAAATCCGACAGGATTTGAATTATGTACTAGAAACACACTAGGAGAGTTTTAAGTACACTACAAAATGTATCTTGCAATAAACCTAGTCTTGTGATAACATACAACATTTACGAATATAATTGGTTTTAACATATTTGGTTTTTATCATCTGTTTTTAAGATTTTATTAAGTATATATATATAAACACAAAAGATTTTATAAAATTAACTTTGTGGCTTTAAATGTGATCATTATTCAATTTAGTGTGTTAGGTGTGTAATTATTTTAGTATTTAAACCTGCGTGATTAACTATGAGTTTGTCTGATGAAGTCATATGTTTGACGAAAATGTGTGTACATTTCTGTGGCGTTAAGAGAATAAACTACTATTTTTTGGAGCTTTGGAGCCTTATTGTGAGCTGCTGCGAGTTTTGAACCACAATTTCTTCTAGGTGGTGCCTGCATCCTGTACTGTAGTGCTTGTTTCGTTGGTTTGTTTTGTGACTTATCGTATTTTGGAGGTCTTGGTATTATGGATCCGGGTTCGGGCAGTTCCATCCTAGAAGGCAGTGGTACCGGCGTTGCATCGGAAGCCGGGGAATTATCTCAGCTTACGGGCCAGCTCACTCAGTTGGTTCAATTATTAACACCTATTGGTCTGGGACTACAAACCATTATTTCTAATCAAAAAGAAGTACTCAAAGCAGTTGGGACACGTTCGGGCTTACCGTTTGCGGCTTCCCCCGTTGTTGCTGATAGAAATGGTTTGGGCCAGAGACAACTGACGGAAGTATCTGACAACCTGGAAGCTGCAGCATTTTTGGATACACCAGCCGTTTTTCGTGAAAGCAACTCGGGATCTACTATTCCTTGTCACCAGCCCGTTTTACCCATTGAGTCATCGTCCATTTTGGCATCATTCTCTGATTGGGTTAATGCTAAGCCTTGTTTTACATCTTCGGGCTACAAACAGAGTACTTCCACGGAGGGATATTCATTCCAGGAGAATATATGTTTTTTGGAAGACACTCTTTACAGGTACAAGAGTCTTGTTTTGGATAACACTTATTTGACTGAATGTATTAACAAGAGAATTGTGCCTAAAGGTTTAAGGGTACACAAGTACCCAAACAATGTCATAAGTGGAAGCGAGTTTCATATGGAGCTTATACAAGCCTTTGACAGGTGTGGACTTGACATTGTGAGGGCTATAATTAAGAAAACTGAAAGTGAAATTAAAGTATTGACTGAACAGATTTTTAAGTGTAACGATGACATTACCAGTGACTTATTATTTGATGTTGAAACATACAAAGCCAAGTATTATGAAGTTCGTAAAAATATTGACAAACAATGTGACATAATAATTAAAAGAAAGTATAACAAGTTGAACAGAGACCTTAGGGAATATAAGGAGGGTAGACAGTACCCTAACCCGCCCCATACTAGGGGAATGTATTTCCAGGATTTTCAGTCTAATAGGGGGTTGGTCCCTAGGGAAGAAACAACACCATCTACAACAGTTGTGGGGGAAGATAGTGGTTCTACACACTTGCAAGGGCAATCTGATGAGAATTTTTTACCAAGAAGATCCGAGCGCATTCGGAACCAGCAGGGGGGACAACCGTACCCTGTATATCCGATTTTTGCACAAGGCAGGGACAATCGGGTTCAGGGGCGAGTGAGGAGCAGAAATCAGGCATGGCAATAAGAGAAGGCATTTCTGTTACCAATATTGGAGTGTATCAGTTATACAGTAAAAAAGGTTATCACATTTACAACTACAGTGAAGTACCAGTAACTGAGGTTTGTTTTGATTTATTTACCAAAGGTTTTAAATTTGTTCCAGCTAGAGGTAGCCAGTTAGTAAACAGTATTCTTGACCTTAAATTGTTTATTCGAAAATTAAATCTTCAACATTTGTTTGGTCATGGCCCAGTGGTTCCAAGTCTGTTTTTAAAGAAGTCCAGTACATTTAACCCACCATTACATCCTCAGCTCAGTAATTTAGAGAACAGAATTGAAAAGGAAATACGTAAGGAATTAAGCCAGGTACATCTTGACTACAATCTAAGTGACGAGGAAACCCATGCATTGTATGATTTAGCACACAACCATTCTATTAGGGTGATGCAACCTGACAAGGGAGGGGGCACTGTCTTTATGAGTCAGATCTTGTATGAAAGTAAAATGGGGGAAATTTTGTATGACACCGACAAATACACTTTAACATCTACCCACGAGATACATCTTTCATATAAAAAATAGATCTGACCATAAAGGACATGTTAGATCAGGAGATTATCGAATTTGACATCTTTTCTTTCTTAGAAAATAATCACCCAAAAGTGCCGACCATCTTTGGTGTGCCTAAAATCCACAAATGTGTGGAGGATCCACCGCTTCGGCCAATAGTGGCTGCACAGGGTTCCAAGACCCATTCTATCGCAAAATTTTTGGATTGGAAGCTCAAGCAGACTTGGGGGAAGGAAACTTACCTCCTTAAAGACTCTTGGGAATTTTTGCGGAGAGTCACTAATGATTTGTATAGGCCAAACCTTACGTTTTTAACCATAGATGTGGTTGATTTATTTTCAGTAATACCCACAGACATAGGACTTGAATGGATAGAGGAGGCACTGTGGGAGTGTGCTGGGATTACCCACAACGATGTGTGTATGATTACCGGGCTGTTGGAGTTGGTATTAAAAAACAATTACATTTTTTATGGGGGTGAATATTTTCAACAGATCACTGGGGTGTCGATGGGGGCCAATTGTGCTCCAACTTATGCAGATATCATTATGGCCGTTTGGGAGAAGAAATTTGTCCACAACAGTGGTTTTGAAAAACATTGGATTCATTATTCCAGGTTTCTGGATGATATCTGCATTTTTTGGGTTGGCCCAACAGAGATTATTGACGAGTTTATCACTTACATCAGGGGTACTACCACATTTCTAAAGTTCACGTACAAGACATCTGTGGAATCTGTTAACTATTTGGATGTGACTTTAAGCAAAGATCAATTAGGATTTACTTCCTCAGTCTATCGGAAGCCGACTTTTTCAAATAGTTATTTGCATTTCTCAAGCTCACACCCAGGGTTCCAAAAGAGAGGCATTGTTAAGGGACAGTTTGTTAGGGCTTCACGAATGACATCTCAGGACCCACAATTCAACATTGAGTGTGACAAGCTGTGTAAAATGTTTTTGGAGAGGGGGTACCCTGCTTTTATGATAAACTCTGTCAAGCAAGAAGTTATGAATGGGAGATCTACAAGATTCATGCCCATTTTGGGGCAAGGGTATTCACATACTGGTGAGGGTAAAAACAAGTTGGATTTTGACAGTAATCAGTTATTGTTTATAACTGAATATAGTGGTAATGTTGATAAGATTACCAGGATTATAGATAGGGAATTTAAATCCTTTCAGGAATTAACAGACCTTAGTGGATTTAAGAATACAACCTTCAAAACTGTATACAGGAAAGGTTTTAACATCAAGAGAATCCTGGAGCAGGATACCAAACAATTCCAGCACGATTATTCCCATAGAGGGACCTACAAGTGTGGACGGTGTTCCCAGTGCAAATACATTTCTAACCAAGAATTTGTATATTTGGAAAGTAGAAACAGGAAGATTATTTCTAAGAAATTTTACAACTGTCTTTCCTATGGGGTTGTCTATTTAGCAGTGTGCCAGTTATGTCAGGCATTTTATGTTGGGAAGACCAAAAGACAACTCCGTAGAAGGGTGTACGAGCACCTTTATGATATACAAAAATGTGACACTAACAATGCACTTTACAAGCACCTTACCACATGTTCTGGAGCGACCTTTTCTTTTTTTGTCTTGGATTCTATTTCTAAGGACGTTAGGGGTGGACCTTGGGAGGTATTATTATCCCACAGGGAAACATACTGGCAAATCTTTTTGGAATCCAATCGATTTCCTGGGCTTAATGACTCAATATCCATTATCCCATATTTAAAGCTCAAATCCGACAGGATTTGAATTATGTACTAGAAACACACTAGGAGAGTTTTAAGTACACTACAAAATGTATCTTGCAATAAACCTAGTCTTGTGATAACATACAACATTTACGAATATAATTGGTTTTAACATATTTGGTTTTTATCATCTGTTTTTAAGATTTTATTAAGTATATATATAAACACAAAAGATTTTATAAAATTAACTTTGTGGCTTTAAATGTGATCAATTATTCAATTTAGTGTGTTAAGTGTGTAATTATTTTAGTATTTAAACCTGTGTGATTAACTATGAGTTTGTCTGATGAAGTCATATGTTTGACGAAAACGTGTGTACATTTCTGTGGCGTTAAGAGAATAAACTACTATTTTTTGGAGCTTTGGAGCCTTATTGTGAGCTGCTGCGAGTTTTGAACCACAATTTCTTCTAGGTGGTGCCTGCATCCTGTACTGTAGTGCTTGTTTCGTTGGTTTGTTTTGTGACTTATCGTATTTTGGAGGTCTAAGTTTTTCATGGTGGTTACCTTTGTGGGGGGGTGTGTGGATTTCCAAGGTGATTCATTTGTGGTTACCTTTGTGGGGGGGGGGTGGATTTCCAAGGTGATTAATTTGTGGTCAGATCTAACCAGGGAGGAGTTGACTATTGGTGTAGAGCAACAGTCGCCCATGTTAGTAATGACCAGGTCAAGGATGTTGCTACCTCTAGTGGGGGTAAGAACGAGCTGGTCTAGAGCATTGGAATTAATGAATTCCAGAAAGCACTGGGCAAGTGTATTGGTACAGGAGTAGTTTTCCCAGTTAATGGAGTGGTAGTTGAAGCCGCCCAGTATGAGAGTGTTAGGTTGGACCCTAATATTCTCCAGGGTGCTTAGAAACGTGGAGTGTGGGTCTTGGGACATGGTTGGGGACCTATAACAGGCTACGTCCTGAGTCGCTGTCTTTCCCCATGTTAGCTGCACCTGAAGTATCTCAGATATGTTATGTTGGGCTACCAGTCTGGAGGCATGCGCATTCTTTATGAATATGGAAACACTACTGCCTTTGGAGCTTCAGTCCAAGTTCTGGGGCTGAAAGATGTGGAATGACTTATAGCCTGTTGGCCTTTTTCAACCTTTTGGTGTTGCCCTTTTTCAGCATGTCCGTCCATGGATCCCCATCTTTCAAGGCATTCATATGCAAAAATGTTTTTGGAAAGTGTTCTTCATACCTATCCACCTATAAAATGGGTGGCTCCTCCTTGAGATCTTAATTTTATTTTGGAAAAATTGACAGTCTGATTTGAAGTTTATACCTTGGAAAACAGTTTTGTTATTTGCTCCAACTTCTGCAAAAAGAGTGTCTGAGTCGCAAAATCTCATGGTGTGTCAGCCTTATCTCATTTTCTACAAGTCCTTCCTTTAGGGCTAAAGTAGTGTCTGAATTTAATTTGTGTCAAGCTTTCCATGTACCTCTTTTCTCTCCATTACCTAAAAATTGAAGGGAGAAATTACTCATCATACTCTGGATGTCCAGTGGCAACTCATATTCTATCTAGACAGAAATAAAACCTTCAGAAATTCAAAATAAGTATTCATTTTTTTACAAAAATAAGAAAAAAGGACAACTATGTCAAAGCAGACTATTTACAAATGGTTGTCTCATGCTTTCTCCATTTGTTATTCCAGCCATAACAGGTCAATTCCTGGCATGTTCAAGGCACATTCTAATAAGGCCTTGGCTTCATCGGATGTTTTTTGGAAAGGGGCAGACTCTAGAAGCACTAACTTGGTTCTGTGTACAAACTTTTAAAAAGCACTGCGAACTAGACTCCTTTTCCTGGTCCAGAGCAGGCTTTGCTAGGACCATTCTCCAGTGGCTCCTGAACCCACCTCGCATCTCCCAAACTTTGTAAGCTATGGTAATCAAGACATATAACTTAGGCTATTGCAGCAATTATCAAATGATGAACATTATACAGTTGTAAGTCTTACCATAACAGTAGATATTGTATTTCTTTATTTATGAAACATTTGTTTATCAGGAAAGTCTGTTTGGGATATATCCCGTTTTCAGTGGAGGCCCGCGGAGAAAAGCTCCACAGACATATGACAAAATTACATAATGATTACAACATGTCAGACATTGCAGAGGTATATACATTCTTTCATAGATACAAAACACAGGACAGTAGAGGCACTGAAGTTTAGTTAGTGTAGTATGACATATGATAGACAGAGTTTGAACATTTTTACAGTATTACATTTAGTGGCAGGCAAATTTAGACTGAATAGCACAAGTCCATGGCAGATTCAAATGATAACTGCTGCCATAGCCACTCAAACCCTCCACTAACCTAATTTTTATATGTTTCTTTTGACAGGGTGAGGATATTTATTTTTATAACCTAGCTAGCAATGACCACTTTCAGGGCTGTAGCCTCCATCTTGCAGTTGGCATGAAAGCTCTGAAGGGCTTGGTGCCAACACTGCTGATTTTCTCCAGCTTTCCTCAAGCTGTCAGTGATCTGGATGCATGGAAAGTGCCCTTAAACTTTGGAAGCTGACAGGCTGTTATATCCTATATAGAATATAACCTACATATATAACGCTACTGCAGCAGTGATCATTTGAACACTGCTGCAGTAGTGTTATATATGTAGGTTATAACGCTACTGCAGCAGTGTTCAAATGATCACTACTGCAGCAGTGATCATTTGAACATCAATTGATGTCCTTCCATATCACTTTTGCAGTAGGTATTCATAACAGATGGGATCTCCTGCCAAGGATAGCCTTATGTCTGGCCAGTATAACAAACCATTTAATTCTTACCAGCGTCGTACGTCAGATGTATGCTCTCCTCATCAGAATAGGGCATGAAGGTTACATACAGACACTCCATATTCAGAACTTCTTTGCCGTTAGTCTGAATGACATGTACATCAGTCTGAACACCCTTCACTTTGCTGTTCATACTCAGCCTTTTCAGATAAGTACCCCACTAATGTTGCTTTACTTTTCTTTTCTTTTTAGTGCATTTTGAGAGTTCATGTCATCCATGAAAGGATCAGTGGGGGAGACAGATTCCCATGGCAAATTTTGGTTTTGTCTAGGTGCTTTTCACAACCACACTCAGTGCTCTATTTTTCAGAAATGTGTGCCAAAGGCTCACTGCAACTGTCTATCTTCTCTTTCATTTTCTGTTGAGAATCAGCATCTCATGTTGTTGGCCAAGGGTACCATGGTCGAATCTTCCCACCCTGAGGTACAGTTGCCTCTTAAGAAAAAGGCTAAAAAGTCAAAGTCTGCTACTGCAGCTGTCCAGCCTCTGCCGGATGTCACTTTTGAGGAGGATAATACACCTCAGGACTGACCAGTGCTGATGTTGATTCCCCTCTGCTGTGACCCTATCAGAGGCTGTCATGAAACCAGTTTCTTTTCATGTCCTCTGAGGCTTTGCATACATCTGCCATGGAGTTGTAGGGGGGATCCATGGCTAATCTTATCGAAGAGGCCTAGGTGACTTGCTCAGATCTCAGAGAGGAGGTGCCTGGTAGTCTGATTGAGTTAAGACAAGGTTCTGAGCCACCAAGTTTTGTGAAAGCTGATGCTCCCATTAAGAAAAGACAGATGACTAAGCACATCTCTCCCATTCCAAAGATCCTTAGAGGGAGTGGCAGGATTTTACTCTGTTAATCTTGTTTAATGCCCTGCTGGTTTTGTGACCACCTCAGGAATTTCAGTTCCTGCCCTTCCCTGGTCCTCTACACCTAAAAGATCTAGAAAACCTGATTCCTCTGCTGAAGAATTAGACTCTGATGAGGATTCCTTGGCCTACTTTTTTCAAATGACAGTGGTTCTGAGGGGGAGGAGTCCTTAAATCATTACTCCCCTTTGGAAGAATTGTCCTTTGGGGATATATTGGTTCACATGATAGAACACATTAAATGGAACTGCTACCAAGTTTATGACATCATAAAAGATATTATGAGCAGGACTCTCCTAAGACTTCTGCTGTTACCCCTGTGTTGGATTTTCTGTTGGATACTTTTTCAGCCAATTCTTTATTTCCTGATTCCCAACCTCCTGCCCTTAAGAAGCCTGACCATTTTTAGAAGGTCCATGAGGCTTTCATGTTTCTTTCTAAGTGTCCTTCTCTGACCATGCTGTGGTTTCTATCTGTGATGATAAGCCTTCTCAGCTTTTGCCTTCCTTTAAGCTTCTTCTCTCAGACAAGGATAAGTCAAGCTATGGGTAGGATGGAGAAGAAGATCTACACTTCTGCCACCCTGGCATTTTGAGCCATTAACTATCAAACTCACATGATCAGATATATTGTATCCCTTTTGTCTCAGTTGCGAGGGTTCTGTTTGACCTGCCTGATTCTGAAGCTTAAGTTCACTTCTCTTTCTTTGGTGGGATCTACATCTCAGGTGACTCATCACTCCATTAAATGTAGTTATGATGCTGCTGATGCCTCCTGTAGAGCTGCTGCTGTAGGCTCTTTCAGGATGCACTATTCCTGGCATTGTCTTCAAGTTTTGCCTGATGACATTAAAGCTAAGCTTCTTGATAGTCTTCTAGGTAATCAAAATCTCTTTGGTACTCCAATGGCAGATTTATTTAAGACCTTACAGGACTGAGGCAAGGTCACGAAGGACCTTAAACCGATTTTGTCTCTCCCATTTCTAACTTTCAGAGGAATGATCCTGCTAATACTGCCTTTGTTTGTAGGTAGCCGCCATCAGTCCTCCAAAGGTAAGAAATTCATGATTTTTGACAATGCAACTCAGACAATTAGACCTCAAAATCCTTCCTTTCAGGACTAATCTGTCCTCATCTGACAGTCTCTCTTCCATTCCTCTTGGCCATATTCCTTTGTCTTTCTGACTGCCTTTGTCCCTCCCTATATGGCAACAGATTACTTCAGACACTAGGGTAGTTTCAATCATCTGTCAGGGCTACTTTGTGTTCTGGAAGTCTCTTCTCCACTTTCCGAGCATTCCCCAAACCCCTTCAGTTCAAATTCCCCATTTTTCTGGTATGTTGCAGGGTTTACTAGATCATGGCACAATTCAGCTCATCACAGAGGCCCTAAGAGGCACAGGGTTTTCATTCCAAGATGTTTCTGGTTCCCAAAAAGGAGGGGTCCTGGATGTCTGTGCTAGACAGTTCTTTTTAGAATACTTTCCTCAAGTTACCCACCTTCAAGACGCTTTCCCTCCAGACCCTGTTTCCCCTTTTTCTTCCTTAAGCCTTCCTAGTCTCCCTGAATCTGAAGGATGTTTACAATCACATTCCCCTTCACCCTCTATTTAGGAAGTATTTACATTTCTCGGTTTCTTCTTCTTATTTTCAGGTCTCTGTTTTGCCCTTTGCCTTTCCACAGCACCAAAGGTATTCACCAAGTGCCTAGCTCCATTTGTAGCTTTTTTCAGGCTTCAAGGGGTATAAATATTTCCTTATCTGGATGATCTGCTCCTTCATGCTTCTGCAGGATCTGTACTTTACCAGGTTCCTTTTACACAGTCTGGGTTTCACCATTAATCTCCAGACATCTGTCCTGGTCCCCTCTTGTAACCACATTTTCCTGGGATACAGAATCCAAATGGTTCCAATGCTGGGATGTCTGCCTGCTCCAAAGGTACTGTCTCTAACAACGTACTTCCACTCCTTGCTTTCTCTGTCTCTCATGCCTGCTAGGGAATTTTCTGAGGGTTATCTGAGGTTCATGGCCTTGACCATCACCATGCTTTCTTTTGCCAAACTTTACTTGAGAAAGTGTCAGTGGTACATGTGGTCAGTGTGGTTTCAGCATTGTCACCCACTTGAGTTTCCAATTCTCTTACTTCCGTGACTAAAACTCAAGTTTCAGTGGTGGATTTGGCACACATCTCTCAATGCAGGCGTCCCTTTCCACCTTCCTACTCCATCTCAAGAACTCTTTACAGACACTTTGGATCAGGGTTGTGGGACTGCTTCAGGTGGTATGAGGGTTCATGGTCTCTGACCTCTTCATCAGTGACAGCATCATATCAACATCATAGAAATGTGGTCAATTATCCTTGCTTTCCAGGCCTTCCATTCCCTTTGGTCCCCAGTCTCTTTAAGGGTCTATCCAGAAAATACCGCTGCCATGTCATATATCAGCAAGCACAAAATCCATTCATCTATGCAGACTAGCTCTTCATGCTTACAGTTTAGCTATCCAAATGCAGGTTTTTCTGAAGGCCTCATTTTACATTCCTTTAGGACATAACCTGGTGGCAGACTATCTAAGCAGGTCTAGGGCATATCCTCATGAATGGATGCTTCACAGAGAGGTATCTCTGGGCATAGCTTATCAGTGGAGTATCCCTCAAGTGGATCTCTTTGTCTCCCCTTTTAATAGATAGCTTCCTCACTTCTGTTCCAGAAACACAAGTCCTCTGGTTTGGAGGGTAGAGATCAGGTCTTTTTGATGGAAGGGGATGTTCTGTTATGTTTTTCCTCCTCCTCTGCTTCTTCTTCCCAGAGTCCTGCACAAGATCAAACAGGGCTCCCCAAATATCTTATTGGTAACTCCCTTTTGGCCCAGATGGCATTGGTTTTCATCTGGCCAGGGGCAGTTATCACAAGTTACCTCACCGGATGGATGTTCTCAAATAAGACAAGGGGTTTCATCTTCACCCTTATCTGTCCACTCTTCAATTGACACTTTAAATAATAGAGTTTTAATCCCCTTTTGACATTATTTCTCCAAGGACATGCATAAGATTCTACAGGAGTACAAGAAACCCAATACCAGATAATCATATAAATCCAGATAGAAGAGATTTTCTGTTTGGTATATTAAACTTCATCAGGATGCCTTCTCGTTGGGGGTCCCTTTGTTTCTCTCATACTTGTTTAAACTGCTACATGCTGGGTTGGCATATTCCTCTGTTAAAGCTCACTTGCCATCAACTTCTCCTTATCTGCCTTTGACTCCACTGTTATTCTCTTGTTTTGAAGTTAAACAATTCCTGAAAGGCATCCTGCACATCAGGTCTCTAAAAAAATCAATCCCTCCTTCTTGGGACCTTAATTTTGTTCTTAAAAATTGACCCAGGTTCCATTTCTGCCTGCTGATTCATCTTCTCTGCAGCATTGAACTTGGAAGACTGTTATATTTATTGCCCTCAATTCCACTAAGAGAATTTCTGAACTCCAAGCCTTGATGACGGTTTCTGCTTTTTTGATTTTTATAGAGACAAGGTGTATCTGCATACTAATCCTTCTTTTATGCCCAAGGTGGTCAATGAGTTGTCCCTTAATCAGTCTATCCATCTACCTTCTTTCCTTTTTTCCTTCTCCTCAATCTGCTAGTTAGAAGGTTCTACACACATTGGATCTTCATAGACAGCTCAGGTATTATCTAGATAAGACAAAGGCTATGCGTAATTCTGAGCAACTTTGTGTTTCTTGTCATGCCAGGACATTGGGTTTGCCTGTTTCTAAGATAACCATGTCTTCCTGGATTTTGAAAGCCGTTGCCTTTTGTTACTCGTTTCATAGCATATAGCTTTCTGCCTCTTTTCAGGCCCATTCCACCAGGGCAGTGTCCTCCTCTTAGGCTTTCTTCAAAGGTTTGGACAGTAGTTCCATCCTTGAAGCAGCTACTTGGTCTTTTGTGCACACCTTCAGTAAACATTACAAGTTGGATATTATTTTTAGAACCAGGATGGGTTTTGCCAAGACTGTCCTTCATGAGACATAAAGATCCCTCTTCCAGTTCATTTATGTCTTTTATAATAATAAATATTTAAAATACAGTTGGTTTAGAGTTTGATTTCTATTTTCTAGTAAATGCTTTTTTTGGCAATAAACAGAATTAAATTCATTAAAGCCCAACTATGTCTTGGCAATTTGGATCCTGTGTCCCCAGCTCAGAAAATGTATTTCCTTACTTACAGCCATTTGCTCATCCAATATTAATGACAGAATACTCTATAGAGAAGTTTAAAAGTCTGCCAACTTATTAAACTCTCAAAACATATTCCCAGTTAACACTTTCTTCCCCATCACATCTCCATGTTCTAACTATCTGAAGAACATTCTTTGAAGTTTGCTTGGGGTATAAAAATAACCAGGCAAACACTTGTTGCATATTTGGGAGCCATATATGTTCTTCTGCTGTTCTCTGGTAAATTACTTTTCCATTCTTCTTCCCAGTCTTTACAAATCTCCTCTGATTCTTATAGTCATCATGCAGTACTTTATATGCCCTTTTAATTATTCCTTTTTCAACAGCAGCTTCTGTTCTAGATTCACTAGAACTTCTAATCAACTGTGATTCTGCATGAACGGCCGGTGCAAAGGCTCACAAATCAATCCAAAACACAAAGAACAGCCAGCACCAGTTTGGATGGGACAAAACAAACTTTATTAAAGTCAACCCACAGTCAACAGGCTGGTTTTGGCCCAAAGGCCTTTGTCAATGCATCACATTAACTGTAGTCAACCACACTTTATGTAGATCACCAAGAAATTAAGTAGCTAATTAACCAATAGTAATTAATTTCACAAATGATCATTTAAACCAGGTGGAAACAATCAAACCATTGTCATAATCCATGATTTCTCCTTTTTATTAAGTATGCCGTGCCAACCAGTCTTATAACATCTATTACTCCAAATTTTATCTATAATAATACATTTAAAACTAGCAGAAGTATGGATAATAGTATGTTTATATAGGGCATTTGTGGATTATTTATTTCTGATAAGATATTCTGATATGCGTAGCCTCATAGGTCTGGAAGTCTGGCCAATATAAAAGGCAGAGCAAGTACATACCACAAGGTAAATGACCCGATCACTGCTGCAGTTTGAGAGAATGTTTATTGAGGAGATCTGTGTTGTATTTTTGCAGGTGAATTCCTTAGTTTGACAGATGTATTTGCAAAAAGAACACTGGCCACAAGGGAAACAACCCACTACCCTGGTTCCATCCAATGCAACCTGCGACAAATTATCTGATGATATATTACGTTTATAATGACTAAAATGGCTGCCCAAGGTCTTGCCTCTACAAAATGAAAATAGACATATATCACCCAACAAGTCATTCAATCTCTCATCAGCCAATAAAATGTCCCAGTATTTTTGCACTAAGTCCATAAAGTAATGGGTATTCCTACCATAACTTGTTGTAAACCTATTTTTTTGGTTATGATCCTGATTAACATGCTTTTTATACTTGAGTAAATCACTTCTACAGAGTTGTTGTACCTCCTTACTAGTTTTAACAAATGTGCTGAAGGGTAACCTCGTTCCTTAAAGAGTTTGATTAAGTCGTGGTTGAAATGTGCATAATCTTGTGTGCTAAAGCAGATCTGATGAATTTTCATAAATTGAGATTTAGGAATATTGCTAATAACATATTTGGGGTGACAACTGGAGGCATGCAACAATGTATTTGAGGGAAAATGTTTCCTAAATACCATCCAATGCAACCTGCGACAAATTATCTGATGATATATTACGTTTATAATGACTAAAATGGCTGCCCAGGATCTTGCATCTACGAAATGAAAATTGACATTTACACCCAGCAAGTCATTGAGTCTCTCATCAGCCAATGAAATGTCCCAGTATTTTTGCACTAAGTCCATAAAGTAATGGGTATTCCTACCATAACTTTTTTTTAAATTTTTTTGGTGGCATTCGTTGTGGAAGGTTTCCAGGACTTTTTATGCAAAACTCTCACCATTATAAGACCTTCTTCGACTGTCTGGTCAATTTCATCACTATTGTGAGTGAACTACAGGGTTCCCATTGCTGTTTCAACATCGTTTTGGTGGATGATATCCTGAAATTGACTGAGACACTATCCATAAATGAGTGGTTTGGTGATCCATTATATGCTTGGCTTTATATATTTTTTTTATTTTTGGTGTGGTGAAATATATTTTTGAGCACTGCTGTTAGTAAATGACCTTGCACTTCTACGAACATGTGTAGGCCTCACAGGCCTGTGGTTTCCTTTTTTGGTAAGGTACTTTATTAAAAGCGATCAAAGGAACCATCTCTTTACAACTGGTGGGGTTTAGCTCTTTTGAGCAGCCAGTTATGGACACATTTTTTGCTGCAGCTGTTTATTTGTATACATTAATGGTCAGTGAATATATACATGGACTAGATATGTTTCCATATGTTTGAAATATCTGACATTGGGCATACATTTTTCAACTATTACAAGGCACTGAACAATCTGTTCATTAACTACTGGACTGTGTTGGCATAATTCCAGATAACTATACATTGACATTTTTTGTCATAATTTTGGTATTATATTGTGGACATCAATAAGTTGTCTGTTTGAAAATTATTGGTTTTGAGTAGCTGCATGATATAAACAACATTCACTGCATATTTAAACACTATGGAAATTACATATTTGTATCCGTCTTAGAATTACTGTTTTTGAGTAGTTGTATGACATCAATAGCATCCATTGTATATTCAGTTACTGTGGAAATCATACATTTGTATCCATTGTATGCTTTTCATTAGTGATGCATATTTAACTGTATAGGTCAATTTTAAATTACAGGGTTTTGCTATTTATATCACAATCATATGTGTTGTATAGTGTATGTACTTGTCATTTGGTTGTAAGTGAACTCTTTATTTTTCACTTTTTAAGATCTACATATGGGCTTATATCAGTGGCGGCTGGTGACGTCAAATTAATGGGGGGCTGCAGAGGACAGCTGAATGGGTGGGAACAATGGGAAGGGGTGGGTCAACTAGAAAGGGGTGGAGCTATGCTCAAAACCACAACAACTGGAACTTTAAATATGCTGCCCTAGGTGCTAAACTGTCATTACGAGAGTCCAATCAAGACAAAATGAAGTGTAGAAGAAAAAAATATTTCAATGCATTGGCTACATGACAGCTTATTTGATATCTAGATGGAAGCACAAAGGTTGTGAGGCATGAAAAAATAAATTGCTTTTTAAATACATTACTGGAATGCCAGTCAAAATCAAGTATAAAAAAACAAGCAACACTCAAGTCAAACCACTTCTCCTTGGAGTGCAGTTCCAATTATAATTTATATTCAGCTTTATAAAATTACCAAGTAACATGCTGAAAGTAGCAATCTGTGATACTCCCATTTGTAAAAATGTTTCTTATCCAAAAAGACTTGCTGCCTGACAACTATCTACTTGTTTCATGGGGAAGACATGATCAAAGTAAAAAATGAACAGCAAACAAGAAACAAGCTCAAGATAAATTGCTTAAAGGATCACTGCACAAGTTATGGACCACACATAATAGATTAGCATTCTGTTTAGTTTAGGGTAAAGCCTGCAAAGATGACTGCAAGTCACCAACAAAATGTAATGAGCTTCTGAAAATACTGTAATCCTGTCCTTTATTACAAATACTGTCATATGCATTTCATTACCCAAGGCTTATACGTTATCTAGTTATGTAAATATTCTCTGCATGGCAACAAAAAAGGCTTTCAATATCAGTAATTCTTTAACAGTATGCTTATTAAAACTTACTTGCATCTTACAATCTCCGACAAGCTTGCCTGATGGTCATTAAAGCATTGCTACCTAAACACAGAGCAACAGGGCACTGCGACAGCATGCATTTTCTGAATAAGAAGAAGCATAAATCAACAGTATAAAAATATGACAGAAAACCAGAACATTCTGCAAAAGCAAGGACAGATGAAAAGCCACTGCCATACTTGTGTCCCCCTTGGATGGGGGAATAATCTGCACACTTACACTGCATAACTGCTCCTTGCCTTGCTTGGACACATCAAGAGTCACTACATGGGGGAGTGGGGTGCAACAATTATGTCACAATTTTAAATGTCTCTGGCTGACGGTGATGGCGTTGACACTCATACTTCTCAACCTCAGAGCAAGAAATCTGGACAAAGCCATAGATAGAAGTGGGACACAGGCCCAAAAATAAGGACAATTTTTAAATATTGCTCTTATAAACTTAGAAAGATAATAGAATAGTAGTAGGTCTTGCATTAGTATGAATTTTATGAAGGGTATGAAATCTGAAACTCAAATGTCTGCCATTATTTTCTAACTTCAGTCTTTAACGATTTGCCACTAATTTGACAGAAAACCACACTTTTATGAAAAACGGACCAAAAATGTGATGCAAAAATATAAAACTGACACATAATACAGCTGGGAACCTGTCAAAGAATGGACACTTTTTTAATATTAGTACTGTTAACTTGAGCAGCTGACAAAATTAGAGAATCTTCATGCATTTCTGAAATAAAAGTAATCTATAACTCTGATCATTACAGTTATTTATAATTGTAAACCCTCCACGTTTTCTTCCAAAATTGCTATTTTGCGGAGGGATTATTAGGGGGAGAGCAACATTTTGAGGGCAAATTGGGGACAGTTGAGAGGTTTGGATATTCCTAATTCTATAATGTGATTTATTTGCATGTACCTCTCAACCTCTTAATGCAGGAAATCTGGACAAGGCCAAATATATTGGGGGAACATACAAACAGTACTAAAAATTGCTGTTGTATAAACTTAAGGCAGTTGATAGAATAACAGGTGTTGCTTTAGCATGCATTTTTCTGAAGGTTACGATGTCTGAAACTTAATGTCTGTCATTATTTAGTGACTTCATTCCTACATGATTTGCCAGAAAAACACAAATTTTATGAGGAACAAACCAAAAATAAGAAGCAGAAATCGATTCATTCTACAAAAAGCTGGACATTTGAGAGATATAGTTTAGCCGGGGCTGTCTTGAGTTTGCTGCCCTTCCCCCCTCACAAAATCATGGTCAAATGGAGCCTCTCCCCTGCAGCCATTCCAGTGAACCATTACTTGGTTATTCCACCCCATTTACCATAAGCACTAATGTGCATACTGCTTTACTTCTGCTATGATTTGGATTTCATTTAACAGTTTTATTTTGCATTTTGTAGCACAAACATTGATGAATATCTGCTAAACAAACCAATGCAGTCTCACAATGAAAATAGACTTGGCATTAAAACGTCTCTGCCCTTGAAACTTGCATTCATTAAAACAGCATTGAAACCCACATTTGAAGAAAATACATTTTGCCAGTGGCAGATAAAGATTAACTTTGAGCTGTTTTCAGATCATAGGCCCCTTGCACATGAAACATACACATGCTCTTTGATACACCTTCCTGATTGTATTAAATTATATTCCTTGTCCAATGCAGTGCAGTTGTTAGAGGGCATTTTAAATTTATTGTTTTGAACATGTTTCCAGTAAACAGTGAAACAAAATGCATGCACCAATAATGACAAAACTGCCCAGTTCAGAACATTTCCATCATAAAAGTCTACTCAGACTTCTACAGTCACCAGTATCAGTAAATATGCACAATCTCTGAAGTAGTAAAAGTCATCTAAATAATTCCACATTAAAGAAATTTGTAACTAATGAAGAGGTTGCTGCTAGCAAACAACTTTATATTTCATTGCTTCATCGATAAATAAAGTGCCTGCTGCCCTTGAGAAATAAATTGCTTATGTTGCATTAAAAAATGATAAGCTAGTAATATTGCAATAGGGAATGGATGGCAAACTGATAACAGGTTGATAGTTACTAGGTATCTTTGCCAAAAAGGACTGCAGCATCCACCCCCCTTTACAACACAGTACCAGCAATGCATCTACCTACTGAGGGAGTAGAACCCACAGCCTTCTGCATCAAAAGCAAGTACACTACCTGTTGTGCTATTTACAATACAAGCAGATTCAGCATAAGCAGCACTAATCTTTTGTTCCCCTGCAGCTCTCAGCTCCTTGTAATATCTACTCGACACTCAGCTGTATCTCTGAACTTTGCAGCACAAGAAATCTGGAAAAAGCTAACATTTATTGGGGGGGGGGTGAGAGACAAAAGTCCAAAAATCAGGGACACATTTTAAACATTGCTTGTATAATGTTGGAAAGTTGCTAGAATAAAATGCCATGTTACCAACAGGCATATCACTGCCAAGTCTGGAACCCAGGACCCTGAGCAAAACAGTCAGAGCAACATACCACTATGCCAAATCAGCTGTTTTGTGAAAAAGAGGAAGACTGAAACTTAAATGGCTACCATTTAGTGAATTCAGTTCTCACCACAGCTTTCAACCTTAGCACAAAAAACCTTGACAAAGCCAATAATGGGGGAATACAGTTCAAAAAATAGTGGCAAATTTCAAATATCCATCTTATAAACTTAGAAAATTGCTAGAATAAAAAGTTTTGTGTTACTATGTACTTTCTGAAGAATATGAAGTCTGAAATTCAAATGCCTGTCATTTGTATTTAACATTTGTTAACCAGGAAAGTCCGACTTGGAAAAAAGTCAATTTTCAGCACAAGTCCAGGGAGAAACACTCCAGACACATGTCTTTGTAAGATGAGAGGACATGCCGACTCCACACAGAAGGCATCCCAGCCAAGAATCAAACCGAAGAAGCTGTGGCTGTCAGGCAACAATGCTACCACTGCACCACTGACTGTATAAGGAAACAAACATACAGAAACCACAGATTTTAAGAGGAACAGAACAGAACAAATATGAGGCAAAAATCTGTACTAAGATGGGAGGACATGCAGACTCCACACAGAAAGCACCCCAGCCAAGAATCAAACCAAAGAAGCTATAACTATCAGGCAACAATGCTACCCCTGCACCACTGACTGACTAACAAAAATATAGAAACCACAGATTTTATGAGGAACAGAACAAAACAGAACAAATATGGGGCAAAAATCTGCAAATGTTTTACAAATGGTGGTGGGTAAGGAATTCAAGGCCTTGCAACCTGCATACAAGGTACAGGGTTCAAGCCTGAGGTATTCCCTACCACACCACTATGAGTTTTCTCTAACCACCAGTATATAGCAACTGAGGCATTTTGCATGCACACACACAGCTCACCTTCATCTCTTTCCTGCTGATGAGCCCAAGCATAACACATCCACTGAGCCAAGAAATTCAGTCCTCTATGATATCCATTGAACTCTGTACTGTAAACAACAAATCGCCCTAACAAAGTCCTGTGTACGTTAGCTGCAGTGCTAGTTAAATGCAATTGGTCCAGCACACCTTGTTAGCTGCTGTGCTAGTTAAATGCACCTTGATTGGTCCAGCCTGCTGCTGCAGTCTGGAGTGCCTCCATTCTGTGATGTCACCACCGCACAGACTGCTGGGCATCTGTGGGGCAGAGATGCCTTTCCCCCTATCTAGACTGCTGAGAAAGCAGTCTGAGAGTGTTTCCATGCATGCGCACATGCGCGGAGTACTTCTGGGAATTTTGGCGATCGTAACATGTTTTCTTTACTTTGTTTTTGTGTTTTTTTACTTTTACTTTTTTTTCTAGGTGGGAGGGATGCAGTTCTGCAGCCCTATAGCACAAGCCGCCCCTGGCTTATATATACATTATCGATATTGTATACAGCCCACTTCAGTCTTTTCTCTGTTGGTTGTTACTAGGGACATTTGTTATATTCATCGTTGATGGTAATGTGTATTCATATTCAGAATTGACTACCCCTTATATGATTATTTAAATTTTATATAAGTGATCAGCCTTTTAGCATTTTGTGCCACCCTGTCCCTTTAATGGGATGGTCACATTGTTGATGTAAGTAGTCCCACATTCAGTCACTTATTTATTGGTAAACTATATTATCATTCACTTTTAATATATATCATGGATCTCATTAACATTTTGAAGGGACTGTCAGCAGATAAAGAGGACATCCAGATATTTGGGTTTATGACCGAAAATATGGAAGCAAATCAGGGTGAAAGCCCTTCGGTTGTATCATGCACTTCTATTTTTGATAAGCTGTATAAAAATATGAAAATTCGGAGGCAAATCAGGGTAAAAACCCTTTGGATGTATCATACACTTCCATTTTTGATCAGCTGTATAAAAATATGAAAATTCTTAGATCTTCTGTATGGCATCTAAAGCTTTTTTAGGCATATCTGAAAAAGGGCATTACACCTAGGGGGTGAGAATCTGTATTAAACCTTTTGTGTGTCAACCTGATGACATACTTCTAACAGCTTGGTCTGAAAGCCAACAAAATGCTTCTATGCAATTTGTTAAAACATTACATGCATATTCTGAACGTAAAATTGATATTTATATATCAGAAGTGACTGAGATTTGTGAAAAAGCAAAACAATATGAAGGTTTACTAATGTATAAAAATTGTTTTGACAAACTGAGTAGGGACTTATTACAGTTGAACAAGAACTGAAGGAAAGAAAAGTATGGAAATTTAACAGGGATTTAAGGGATTACAACTTGGGGAAGCCTTTTGACTATGTTAAGAGTGTGAAATTTGTTAAAAATGACCCATTACAATCAGGTCAAAAGAGTAAAAGAAAGAAGTCGATTCTGAAGAAAACAGTTAGTGATACTTCTGGTGAGGATTCATCTTCATACAATGACACAGAAATAGAATGGCAGTAAACGTCTCCAGCCCATAAAATAACTTGTTCTTTTGAACAAGTAAATTTAACACAAAGTACTTATTCAGTCCCTTTATCAACAGAAAAAGGAGGAGGGGGCAGAAAACATAAGTTCAGATGGATCTTTGGAAGCAGTGTTGAATCTTTTGAAACCAAAGTAAATTCTCAAAACAATATTCTTAACATTTCATCTGTTGCTTTGTTGGATTCAGATTATATGATACTTAATAAAGGACTGAATTTTATTCCTGGATTTTTTGTGTCTGAGGATATTTTTGTGGAGGATCTATATTCGTTTTGTAGATTATTAAATCTTAAACTGCATTTCCATGATGATAGTGTTGATGGTTGTCTCCCCTATTCTACTGGCTTTAAGTTTTATAAATCTACATTCATTCCACAAAAGAACAAAAATGTTGATATTTTTCAAAAATGCATTCTGAAAGAATTGCACTGTGGTTCTAATCAGAACAAATTTTTTTTCCTCACAACTTAACGGTACCAGAAATGGAAGATTTAGATAGGCTCAGGAATAATAAAAATATAGTTATTATTCAAGCAGGAAAGGGTGGTACCATAGTGGGGATGGACTGGTTGATGTATGTAGAGGAAGCAGATAGACAGTTGCAGGATGCCAGATTGAATATGGGTATGCCCATTGACCCTACACCTAGGTTTAAAAAGGAGATAGACACATTTTTGGAAACTGCAGTTAGTGAAGAAATTATTTGCAAGAAAACATTATTTAATTTAAAAGTGAAAGATCCATCATCACAATACTTATATCTTCTTCCGAAGATTTATAAGGATGTTCATAAACTGCCAGGGAGACCAATTTTATCTGGGAATGGTTCCCATACTGAACTACTGTCTGCTTATTTGACCACATATTTGAAACCTTTGCTGAAGGGTGTCAGGGCACGTTTGCAGGACACCACGGAATTTCTTAACATCATATCTGACACTCCATTGGAGCCTGGTTGGTTAGTGTGCACTCTGGACATGACCTCTTTATATACCAGTACTCCACATTGGGCAGGGTTGTGTGTCCTGAAGTATTTGTTGGATAAAATTCCATTATATAGTCCAGGATTTAATACCTTTTTTCTATGTTTGGCAGAACATGTCCTTACTAAAAATGTGTTCTACTGTAATAGTAAATGTTATTTACAGCTTAAGGGTACAGCCATGGGTACATCTTTTGCACCTATATACGGTGATTTGTTCATGGGTTATCTTGAAAAGATGATCATTTATGACAGTAGTCACAATATATTTCTTGATGAAATAGATATTTGAAGATGCTTTTTGGATGATTGCTGGATGGTGTGGAAATCGGATTGAGTATATTTACACAAGTTTGTTCAGAATTTAAATAAAAACAAATGGGGTATCAAATTCATGGTAAATTGTGATCAGAATTCCATTTCATTTTTGGATGTGAACTTATACAGACAGCAGGAGTGTATTTTAGGTAGTTTGGTATCTAGGAAACCTTTTCACTCAAATACGCTGCTGCACGCCTCCAGTTGTCACCCCAAATATGGTATTAGCAATATTCCTAAGTCTCAATTTATGAAAATTCATTGAATCTGCTCTAGCACAGAAGATTATGCACATTTCAACCAGGACTTAATCAAACAGTTTAAGGAATGAGGTTACCCTTCAGCACAGTTAGTTAAAACTAATAAGAAGGTACAACTCTACAGAAGTGATTTACTCAAGTGTAAAAAGCATGGTAATTGGGATCATAACCAAAAAATTAGTTTTACAACAAGTTATGGTAGGAATACTCATTACTTTATGGACTTTAGTGCAAAAATACTGGGACATTTTATTGGCTGATGAGAGATTGAATGACTTGCTGGGTGATAGATGTCTATTTTAATTTCATAGAGGCAAGACCTTGGGCAGCCATTTTAGTCATTATAAACGTAATATATCATCAGATAAATTGTCGCAGGTTGCATTGGATGGCACCAGGGTAGTGGGTTGTTTCCACTGTTCCACTGTTCTTTTTGCAAATACATTTATCGAACTAAGGAATTCACCTGCAAAAATGCACCACGGATCTTCTCAATAAACATTTTCTCCAACTGCAGCAGTGATCGATTCATTTACCTTGCGGTATGTACTTGCTCGGCCTTTTATATTGGCCAGACGTCCAGACCTATGAGGCTACACATATCAGAACATCTTAGTAAAATCAAAAATAAATATTCCACAAATGCCCTATATAAACATACTATTTTCCACACTTCTACTAGTTTTAAATTTATTATTATAGATAAAATTTGTAGTAGTAGATTTTATAAGACTGGTTGGCACAACATACTTAATAAAAAGGAGAAATCATGGATTGTGAGACTGGGTGGAATATTTACACCTGATTTGAATGATTATTTGTGAAATTAATTACTTTTGGTTAATTAGCTACTTAATTTCTTGGTGATCTATATAAAGTGTGGTTGACTGCATTTAATATGATACATTGACAAAGGCCTTTGGGCTGAAACTGGTCTGTTGACTGTGGGTTAACTTTAATAAAGCCTGTTTTGCCCCATCCAAACTGGTGCTGGCTGTTCTTTGTGTTTTGGATCACTAGAACTTCTACCAGAACATGTCTTTTACTTAAAACTCCCCTATCCCTTTTTCTTTGCGTATACTTTGATATCAATCTGTGGTAGGTAAGGCAGTCTTTAATCTGCAGTCAAAACTTTTCCTGGGCCTCAACCACTCTATTACCTTTCACTCCCTAGCTATTCGCTCCTAATACACTAGTTCCTTTACCATTTTTTTCCAGAACCCCCCCCCCCCGTGTTTATTTTTTTCTACTTGGAGTCATCCCTTTTGGCAAAATCCCCTTTCTCCATTCTCATGTTTGCTTAGTTCTTGGAATATTTTCTGCTACTTTATGAATATAATATTCTTTGTGGTTATTATTCTCCTTAAGGATCTGCATCCAAAATCCTACTCTGTATTTGTTGAACATCCCCTGCTTCATCATCATCCCTTTCCATTATGAATTATAACCATCTGCTTGTGTTATGTATATGAGCCTTAACTGTGTAGCTGTAAAATATCACTTCAAATCAGGTAATAATAACCTACCTTGTTCTTTTGGTAGGATCATCTTATGCCACTTAACTCTTGCCCTCGTCCCCTCTCAGATAAATTCCTTCAACTCTTTATTATTTATGGTTCACAGCTTCCATGATTGATAAATATATGTTTGACCCATATATAAAACGTTGATGATATGATAAAACTAAAGGGAATAAAAACAGTTTTAATGCTTGTATCTTACTATCCATATCCATAAACAAGATCTTCCAGGTTCTCAGCTTTTGTATTATCTTTTGTTTAGTCTCTTCCTGCATATCTTTAGTTGCCATAACAGATACATTTTTAATACAAACTCTTAAATACTTCATCTTATCATGCTCCCATAAATATGGGGATTGCTGAACCAGTTCATGTGTGGGTACATAATTTACAGCTATAGGCTTTGTTTTTATCTTTATTAATTTTATGTCCAAAAAATACTTGGAACTGTCTGAGATTTTCTTTTCTGGATTTATCAGATATAAAATGATATCATCTGCAAGCAAATCCAAATTTTCTTGATTGCCATACCACTTATATCCTTGTATTTCTGAGTGCCTTATTGTCTTTGCCAATGGCTTTAAATATGAAGCAAATGACAAAGGGGGACGAGGACACACCTGCCTGGTTCCTCTGCTCATATAAAACATATCAGATAAGGACCTGCCCACTTTAACTCTTCCTTCTGACCCTTCATATATCCTAACCTTATTATTGTATCAGAGAGTTGCAAATGCTTCCATTGTCCTCATTTAGGTTCCCTCTGGGTCATCATTGTTTTACTAATGTTGTAAAATGTTTGTATCCCCGTCACAAAAATGCATTGATCCATATCTATCAATTTTGGCAGCATCTTCGCCATTCCTTTAGCTATTATAAACATAAGCACTTCAAAATTATGTTTTAAACTTGAAATGGGCCTATATGACGATGGGTGTTATGAATCTTTACTCTCTTTAGGTAATACAGCTACCACAGCTTGTTTCCAAGATGTTGATGCTTCCCCTCCTTTCAAAATACTGCTAAATAAAATCTTCCAGATCTTTATCAATTTTGTCACTTCTAATTTCCAAACTTCTACAGGGATACCATCTGTTCCAGGAGACTTTCCTGAAGATTGATTATACATCACCATTTTATTGGCTCTCCTCCTAGCTTAACTGTTAGTTGTTGAGTCTCTTCTTCCTCTAACCATGACATAATTATGTCGTCCATAAATATTTCCATTTGTGTTGTTTCTTGATTTTCACATTTCTTTGCTTTATATAAATTTTCAAAAAATTTCCAAAATATCTCTAATACCTCTACAGGATCTTGGTTAGTTTTTTTTTTATAGACTCCCTAAATGTGACAACAACTCTTTCTGCTTTCTATTGCCTAAGTCGTTGTGTTAAGAGTTTTTGGGCTCTGGCGTTATTATTAGAAAACAGTTGCTTAACAGCAATCTTTCTGAACTCTTGCATATTATTCAGATACTCTCTTATTTTCTCTTTAACATTCTGCACTTGTGTCTGTTCTTGTTAGGTGAGATTCTATTCTGCAAAACTTTAACCTTTATCAACCCTTCTAAATAATTCCTATTACTTGACCATATATTTTTCTGTTTTATTTCTACCCTATTTTTAAACTCCACTTTTATTTAATTCCACTCAGTAGCTATATCTTCTGAAAACATTTCTGTCGCTGTCTCATTTTTACTTCATTACCCTGCATTTTTATCTTAATTGTTATTGGTATATGATCTGGAATAGTTAATCAATGTATGTTAAAGTTTTCAATTAAATGTGCATGTTCCTGTGAACTATACATTTTGTCTAATCTAGCCCAGTTATTATACCATGGTGAATAATGTGAAAATTCTTTTTGAGTTTGTATTATTGAATCCCGGTGGTGGTGCTGTGGTAGCGTTGTCACCTCACAGTAAGGCGCTGTCCGGTTCGATTCTCAGCTAGTGCATCTTCTGTGTGGAGACATGCGTGAATGGGTGTACCTTCATTGAAGGTTGTGCATCAGGGCTGGTAACTCGGCACGTAAAAATCAACTACCAATCATTAGCGGAACAGAGTTCTGCTGTGGCGACCCCTAACCGGGAAAAGCCGAAAGTCGCAAACATTATTGAATTCATGTCTGCCATACCAAATATTTTCATAAATTTCTTCAGAAATGTACTCTTTTTGTTATATTTTCCCTTCTAGTTCACCTGGATATACTCGCTGTGGTAAATCAAGTTCAGTCCTCAATTATAAGTAGTAATTGTTGTTGAAAGATTTTTATTTCTTCCAAATTTTCTTAAGCTCCATAACAGGAGTTTTAGATGAAATTTAAGTGCATGCCAGCATAATCCTCCTCCTTTGCCAGTATCCCCTTACTACCATACTTACCATTACTACCTCTTTTTTATCACTATTGGAGTTCTTCTAGTATTTAGTATAAGTACTTCCCTTTTCCTTTGTCCCTGATATTCTGCTAAATATCAGTCCTGAAATCTTTTATTTATCAGATTCACATGCTCACTTCTTTCCATATGTGTCTCATGTAGCATTCCTATTTATACTCTGCTTTTTTAATATAATTCAGTACTCTTACCTTTTTGTGTGTACCTGTGAGGCCATTCACTTTTCTAAATAATATGCTTAGTCTAGCCAGTATGGTAAGAAGCTATTATTCCCACCTTATATATATATATATATATATATATATATATATATATATATATATATAAAATGACAGCTTTTTTAAAAAATTCATTGGCAGGCTGATCTCTTATACAGTTGTTTCTTGTCTGAACCTATGCCACATTTTACAAGACTTTTGGCTTTAATGAAAACCCTCAAACAAACAAAAAAAACACAATCCAAGAACATCCACATAACTTATTAACTGAAAACAGAAACTCAAAACACTCCACTCCGCAGAAACTCAAAACTATGTACATCTTCAAGTAATGAAGTTTAACCCTCCTAATAGTAACAACTGTCCCAAATCAGAAGGTGCACATGCAGGCATAACCTAACCCAACATTAAGGATATCCATGCTAAGATGACAGATGTCACAGTCTGTGCTCCTGCTTACACTAATTCCTGTTTGATCTTGTTTTATCTTCAACCCACCATGTAAAAAACAGTTTCTATGCTTTCAAAAAACAACCTTTAACCTTAGAAAAGTGTTCTGGGTTTTATTGGCTTTTCTCCCCTGTAGTCAGTTTGTCTCCATGAAAACACAAGTACCAGATGTACAGCTCTGCAAACATCTCAGCTTTCACTAAATATTATTTTCCAAAGGAAAGATTTTCATTTCATTCAATGTCCTGTTATTTACTTGGTCTCTCTCTCTCTCTCTCTCTCTCTCACACACACACACACACACACACACACACACACACACACACACACTCTGTTATTAGAATAAGCCAAAAGACTTAGTCCAGGCATTCACCTATGGAAAATTAAGAGTGAACATATAAACTCTACAAATATAATGATCTTTGTAATTTTACACCTCATCCCCCACCTCAACCACTTAAGATTACAGCATATTAACTTAAACATGCTTTTGTCCAGCCTTTCTTCTCTTTTTACATTGTAATACTTACATTTCTTAGAACTATAAAAGAAAGAAAGGGCACTTGATTACTTTAGGATTTTTATCACATGCAACAATAACTGAAAATATTTTACTATATAGCATGCAATTTGTATCATAAAGTGCTCCATATAAATATTGTTAAGAACAAAAATTGTTTTACTAATAGCTACTTTTTTTCTTTTTTTCTTTTCCCTTCCTCCCTTCTGTGCCCTTTCCAAACATCTATGACACAAATAAGGGCATATGCATTTCACTCCCCTACAAGTTTATAATAGAGTCAACAAAAATCCAATCTTTCCACTTTTTCTTATAAAGTCATATTTCACAAATGTGATTGATGCTTCTTCCTGTTCATCTCTATCTTCCAACTCTAGAGTCCTGTTCAATTCAAATGTATTCCTGATTCTTCTAGTCAACTCCTGTGCTCTTCTCTTTCTCCCAAGCACTTTCCTTTGAAAAGCTTTCACTGGCAAAGTCTCTCCATGTGCTTTATTATTAAAAGAATGAGAAGCAGAGTCCCCTTCTGTTTGATGACTCATTTTTTGTTGGACATACTTTTGTATTTCCTCCTTACACTGTTTTGCATCAAAACTTACTTTGATCTTTCTGGGAAAAATATTCTGAAGACAGTTGGATACAACAGCTTGAATCTCACACCTGCATCTCCACATTCCCTAATTGCAAGGATAAATTTGCTTCTCTTCTGCTTGGTGTACAGTGAATAATCATTTTCCACAAACATTTTTAATACTTTGCCCTTTTGCCACAGTTTTGTCAGGATCAAGTCTTTCTTCTGGTATGATTGCTTCTTTACTAATACAGGTCTTTGCTGCTTTGTCACGGCCAGATTTTAAGCATACACATGATATCCCTTTCAGTTAACAAATCCTGCTGTGGAATACCAGTCCAGTTGATTATTTGTGCTTTCATAAAATTAGTACAGTCTTTTCCTTCCAATTTATGTGGCACAACAGTAAATCTTAGATTTTTCCCTGCATGCTCTGTCCTCTAACTGACATTTTTTTGAAACAGCTGTTCTTGAGCAGACTCATACTCACCCAGCCTTTTTTTCATTTTGACCTCTGTTTTTTGCATTTTTATCAGTGCAGCTAAATAGGCGTTTAAAGCTTCTTCTATTTTTTCAGCCCTTTGTTATTTGAGTTTGTATACTCATTCAATATTTTGTTTATTTTAATTAGCTATCAGCACATTTGTTTTATCTTTTCCTCTAGATAGTAATCCATGTCATGCATCAAAGCTGGATCTTGAACTTTTTTTTTTTGCTGAACAGTTAAGGGATTCTTAACAGTCATTGTTTTCTTTTCACCTTTTCTAGTTGGTTTTCTTGCTGGCATCCAGGCAGTAGACTTACTAGCCAGTAACTGAATTTATTAAACAGAGTTATTGGCTCCTATCTCTCAGTTTCTTTTTTATCAAACTGGGAGAGTCAAAATCAGGCTGTTGATCAATCTGCAGCCATCTTGAAAGTCCCTACTGAGTGTTGTTATTAAAGTTGAATACCACTGTGCTGCTACCTGTGATGAGTGTGGATCAAGAGAAAAAAGGAGGTTCACTTTGACGTTGGCATTTTTTCCAACATATATTGTATAGAAGAAAAGTTTTGGGAATTTTAGAAAGGGCTTTTATAAGTAAATGGAATGCCTCAGGGTATGCAGTCAGATTGTATAGTATAGTGTCACAACTTAAACTGGTAATTTTTAGTGTCACAAAAGACAAGCGAATATGGATTATTAGTTCATGTATTTCACATTGGGAATGTGATGGTATCTTAACTGTGTGTCAGCAATTTTACAATACTCTGGTATTTATTATCTTTATGCATTTCAAGAAAATCCATTTCAGGCAATTCTTTTTAAACAGCTTTCTGTTAGAAAATTAGAGGAATATGTACATTTTGGATATGGTCTACCATGGACGAATTGTAATTTTTTTTTTTTAATTTCCCAATAGTAAAAACATCTGGAGAGCAGCCATTGAGGTTCTAGCTAGTGCTGTCAGGTTGGGTAGGTCAGTCAACTGAAGACATTCTGATTTGGGTATTGGAAGCGTGTTAGCCTCATTAAAAGTTAATTAAGGAGAAAATTCATTGAATTTAGATAACTTTAACATTGTCTTAATTTTAAGTTTTTGAAATTGATGCCCAGAGATATTTTGAGAGACTTGCACAAATGTAAAGCTAAAGTTAATAGGGTACAGGAAGTCAATATGTATGAGAATGGATGAACAGAAGTTCTGGAACATTTTTTAATATTGTTGGGATAACATCATACAGTGTATTTTCGACAGTTAAAATGTTGTACAGCTGTTTGTTTTTTCTTACTTGTCGATATTTTTCTGTTGCATGCACTTTCTTTTTTAACTGATTTTCTGAAATGCAGTACTTTAAATTATATGAAAAAGGAGTAGTTTAAAAAAAAAAACTTTTCCACTAATGTCGCAGCCTTCAAGTGTTCTAGTTTATGTAGTTTGATTTTTCTCTTAGTTTCCTAAGGTGAAATTGCAACATTGTTTACTCATTCTATTGTGGCACAATGCCAGGGTAATCCTATGGGTTACGCTTGTAAAGGCTCCAGGACCATTAGCCTAGTATACACTTATGAACCTATTCAGTCTTGAAAAGTACAGCAGGAAGGAAAGAATGTTTCATCTTACTGCATTTAATGTCAATATTAAATCAAGTATGTTGAAAATGTGTTTTTTTCCTGCAGTCCTATATGTTGCATGATCAAATGAATACTCTATATGCTCAAGTTTGCTCAATCTGCGTGTCAAATAGATATGGCTAACTTAAACTAGTGCTACATGTTTCCTTTCCCCAGTCTCCATTAATGTGCATCTCACATAGTAATCCACAGCACTAAAATAATATAGCCTTCAACTGGTCCTTCTCTGTGAAATAGACACTATTGCAGATAGAGAATGGAAAACAGATTTACCAAGTGCATCTGTGACATTTTGCTTTATGATCACAAAAAGAAATGCAATGCAGACAGGGAATAGGAAACAGATGTGACCTAGTGTGGTCATGATGTTTTGCTATGCACTTTAAGATCATGTGAAACAACATAATGGCATGCTTTCCCTTATATTTCAGTATGCCCTGCCCTCATATACATTAATACCTATCAAAGATGAAAATGCCATATTCATATTTATAACAGAACTATAATACAATGATGTTGCCATATGTATATTTGCAGTAGCAATGTAATACAGCTATTTTGCTTTGCTCACAGAGAGAAAAATAATACAGATTGCTGTTGCAAACAGAGTTTAATTTCTGGAGTTGTAATAGTTTTATCCAGTGTTGTCTGTTTTCATCCAGTTCAACTATAGGTTGTTAGATCTGATCAGATCTGACCTTGGCACAAACTCTGAAGTTTCTCAGTTACAGGGCTCTGATTCCTCCCCTACCCATAAATATCTCTATGCCACCTCAGTACCTTAGATCTCATTTGCTGCCTGAAGAATTCAGTCATGTTTGCCCGGGGTTGCCATTGCTGTATCCTTTTTCGTTGATATCTTTTCTCGTAATTCATTCCTCCCTCTACTGAGAGATTTTTCTTTCTAGTTTTAGGTGTATAGTAAAGGTGAAAATTTGAATTAGAGTTAAGGTTAGGTTAGATAACTAGTTTATTAGATATTATAACCTGCCTTTTGGTCTCACCACAGCACCCAGGGTGTTTACCACCAATACCTCCAACAACCAGTTATCTAACCATCAGTACAGCAATGGATTGACCAGTGAAGGAGGGGGAACTGACGTGGCTCTAAACACATGTATGAGGGAAGCAGAGATACTGGGAACCACAGGGAACAATAATGCATCTGTAAATCCTGCACCTATTTCCATAAGGAATAGAGGCTTGGTGGTAGTATGCCTGTCTTAAATGAATGGCTGCAACATAACATGGATTTTACCTTAGAGCTACACCACAGCAGAATCACCCTTAATATGACCAAGTGACTGTGATTATAAACTTCTCAAAATTAAAAAAAATTGCAGTTAGAAAATGCATATCTTATTGAATGTGTTAAAACCAGAGTACCTAAAGGGCTTAGTATGTGGAGGTACCCTACAGGTTTAGAGAAAAACTAAGCCCTGCATAGAGATTTGCTGGTTTTATTTGATAAGCAGGAGTGTGAATATATGGAACTGTTACTCAAACACAACATGAAAGTTATTGAACAACTCTCAGTTGACATTAATATGCTGGACAATTTGATAGCACATGACTCATTGAACAATTAGTATAAATATGAACATTCTGGAATCTTTATCAGTATTGATGCAGCTTATAAATAAATAGAAAAAAATTATGAAACTTGAATGGAATAGTACCCCCAGTCCACCAGAATCTCAAGTATGGAGTAAAAAAAAAACTTTCATTGGTATAGTAGCACCAGCAACAATCAAAGCACCAACCAATATGTGAATGAATGACAGGAGAACATAAAACCAACTTTTACTAATGCCTCTATAGAGTTTCACCCATTAAGACAATCAGAACGAATAAAGGAGAGGCAAATTAATCAATGAAATCAACATTCCACCCTCACAATCCACTTCCACCCCCACCCCCACTTCACCTCCACAGAGAGCTCAGTGGAAAATGCACAACTCAGCCCCACCCCATCAGTATGGCAAATCATGGTGGCAGAACCGAGACTCAAAGACAACCAATAAGTTTTAAATTTGACAAACGAAAACATGGACATTAGTGACATTATGCATGAACATCAGTGTACAATCATCACAAACACTGAGGATGATTTTAAGGTGTGCAATTTTTCAACACAAAACATTGATGTACATAGTGTTGATTTTTTTGCTAAAGGGTTGTCATTTCTGCTTACTAATAAAGCAAATATTGCTACTGTATTATTGGATTTCAAACAGTATATTAGAAAGTTAAATTTTAGTATTATGCTTAATGAACTCTCAACATCAATGACAAGTTTAAGAGTATCTAGTACATTTAACCCCCCCCCCCACACACTGTACCCAGTGTTACAGTCATTTGAAAAATATGTGAATTACATCTGAGAAATATGTTGAATGATAGAAAAAATAAAAAGTGTATATAACACTACTAAGAATGAATGGAATATACTTGAACACATTAAGAATAGAAACATATGAATCACAAAACCAGATAAGGGTGGTGGTTTAGTCATGATGGAAAAATGTATTATATACAAAGAATGTTTCAGATCTTATATGAGGACACCTATGAGCAAGTGTCCAAGAATGAATTCAATACAGCCTACAACAGAATTGGAGTTCAACTGAATGCCATGTTTATATAACAGCATATTACTATAGATGAGTTTAATTACTTAAACACTGTGACCCCAATGGTGCCCACTATATTTGGGCTGCCAAAAATCCGTAAAAATTTGAACAACCCTCCCATGTGACCTATAGTGTATGCTAGTGGCTCCATTACTTATGCATGTGCAAAATACCTTGATAAAAAATGTAAAGGGTATGTTGATCAGGAAGAACACATCTGTAAGGACTCTTGGGACTTTCTACGCAAAAGTAATGACTTGGAATATAAAGACGGTGACATTTTCATTACAGCTTATGTAAAGGACTTGTATACTGTCATACCATATGGGACAAGAATGCAGTGGTTCAAGGACTGTTTGTATAGAAAAGGTGTAAGGCAGGACAAAATTAATTTATACAAAGAACTTTTAGAGATAGTCCAGAAAAATAATTATATTCTCTTTGAGGGGCAATACTTTTTACAAAAGAAACGGGCAGCAATAGATTCCACCTGCAGTTCACTTTATGCTTATATAGTAATGATCCAGTAGGAACATCATTTTCTGTTTAATAATGAACGCATGGACTCCTGCAGTTTTTAAATAAAGTACCTGGATGATATCTTTTTTGGTTTGGAAAGATAGAGAAAAAATAATAATGGTCTTGGAATACATTAACAAGTGTACTGACTTCCTCAACTTCACACATGAAATAGGAGATGATAAAATAGCATACTTAGATAGATATATCGCTGGAGAAAGACAAACCAAACAAGAGGTACTCACAAATTTTTAGAAAGCCAACTTATTCTAATGCTTTCTTACACTTCACTAATGCTCATCCTATGACACAAAAAAGAGCTGTAGTAAAGGGTCAGTTTGTACGTGCAGCTCATATGACTACACAGGAAACACACTTGGTGGAGGAATGCCATATACTGAGGGAAATGTTTAGTAAAAGAGGGCACCCAGAAACAATGCTGAACAACTTAATGGTTGAGGTCATTAACAAAAGGGACAATAACCATTTTGCCCCTTTCTTAAATAATAAAACCCATGAGGAGACTGCTATGATGGAGCGGCATGTAACTCATAGAAGTCATATGTATGGAAATGCTTTTATCACTACTTTCAACATAGACCGTGAGATTATAAGGTAGATACTAAACAAAAACTGGAATATAATAAAGGGAGATATGTTGGTGAAAGAAAAAATGGGGGACAAACCACTGATAGTATATAGGAAAGGTACTAGTATGAAAAACATCCTTGAGAAAAAGAAAGCAATCATAACCAGTAGGGACCCAAGGATGAATAAATGTGGGCATTGTAATTATTGCAAATTCATAAAAACAGGTGAAAGTTTTGTTATCAATGCACAAAGCTTTAACATACAATGGAAATTTAATTGTGACTGCACTGGTGTTGTTTATGCAGCAGTATGCCGAACATGCCCCAAATTCTGTATAGAAAAGAGTGAGCGTAAATTGAAAGATAGGATTTATGAACCTTTATATGAAATTAAAAAGAAAAGGACAACAGATTCACTGTCTAAGCATATACAGGAAAATCTGGGGCATGAGCTTAAATTCACAATATTGGAAAAAGTGTGTTGTATTATAAAAGGAGGGCCCTGGCCACTACAGCTAGAAAAAAAAAAAAAAAAAAAAGAACTGCACTGGCAGCTGTACTTAAATGCAGTAAGCTGGCCAGGACTGAATGAACACATTTCAATAGCTTGTTTATTTAAAAAAGCATGGTCAAGTTATGTGTTGGTTTGCTGAATGTAATATAAGGGCAATATATTTTTAAGTGCTTTTTGTGGTTTTAATACATATTTTAAGGAATTTTTATATCTCTTAATGGCTCTTTAAATCTTTGAAACTTTTGAATCTGACATTGATATTGGTCAATCATGTGATTTAACGGTTGTATTTAAGGAGGGACTTTTAAATTTTGTTTTATCTGATGAAGTCTTTTTATTTTAAGATGAAAGCACTTATCCCAAAAATAAATGTTTGTAGTGGCATGTGAGTTGTTCACAGCATTCTGTTCTTGGATTTCAAAAATCATTTTACCCTTATTAAACAGAATTTATAGGATGCCACCTGGGTTCAAGTTTACAGATCACCAGACTTCCACACTCCAAGGTGGTGTCCCTGCACCTCACAGCCACTCAAGTTCTCTACCATCTTTCTCCTCCATCAAGACTAATTCTCTGCCTCTTAGGTCTAATGGCTTCTACAATACCCACAGTGCCATTAGCCAGGTTTTACTTGAGAGTGCTTCAATGTATTCTAGTTGTGCAGTGGTTCCAAAGCATTCATCCACTTCATACAAAAATTCATTGCACTTAACTCTACAAACAACACATGTCCTAGTGGACAAAATCTCGTTCCGTGAGAGAAGGATGTTTACTCCATATGGAGCCACCTGTGGCTGTAGTGACAATGGACATATCCCTTCTAGGGTGGGGGAGGTGTTTCTAAGGGAAGAAAGTCCAAGTTACTTGGTCACACACAGAGGCCAACCTTTGCATCATTATCTTGTAGATGAGGCCAGTCATCCTAGAGCTGCATGCATTTCAGGATGTTCCCCCAAGGGTGTGATATCTGTACAGTCAGAAAACATGTCAGTAGTCTAGTACATCAACAAACAAGGAAGAACATACTCCTATCCTCTGTGTTGAGAGGCCATGAGAGTTTGGCAAAATATAATGGTTTCTCATCGCTTTCTGATTGCAATGCACATACAGGGGACATCCAGTGTCCTAGTGGACAAATTGAACAGAACTATCTTAATGTCTCGCTAGTGGCCCCCCAATCCAACAGTGACATCCTTAATTTTATGTCATTGGGGCCAACCTTGCTGTGATATTTTTGCATTTTTCCTAAAAAAACTAATGCAGCAGTTACTTTGCTCTTATCCCTCTGCAGGGATAGTCACCAAGGGATCTTATAGTCCACAATTGGCCCCCAAATCTCCTCTATGCTTTCCCTCATTGTCCTTAATGAACAAACACATACAGAAAACAAGAATGTCCAAGGCCAGAATGATCCTCATTGTCCCCTTCTGGACCTGACAGCTGTTTCCCTTCCCATGGCCTCTAGTAGTACATCCTCCATGTATATTGATTCGGTATCCATTTAGAGGAGAGGTGATTGTATAGGGAGGTTTTAAAGGTAGAGAGGTTTGTGGTGGATCTAAAGGTTAAGGGAAGAGAATTCCAAGTCTTGGCTACTGAGTAGGAATTTAATCGGTGGTCTGCTGGAAGCTTAGGTTTAACCTCCGAAAGACATGCGTGGATGGGCGTGCCTTCGCTGAAGGTTGGACGTTGGGCTGGCAACTCAGCACCATAAAAATCTATTGCCAATCATTAGCGGACCGGAGTTCCACTGTGGCGACCCCTAACCGGGAAAAGTCAAAAGACAAACAAGAAGAAGAAGAAGGAGAAGTTGATTTTCTGATCTAAGAGGCTTCTTCTGTATGTAGTTGCTGAAGAGTGTAGTGAGGACAGGACATTTTGAGGGTTTGTTAACAAGTTTGTGAGGTACTGTTAGTTTTTATGTAAGTTAAGTAATGTAGTGGTTCAAGCCAGTTAAGAGAGAGAAGTGTTTTATAGTGGTAAGTGGCATATGTGGCACTGGTGGCAAATGTAGTAATTTTATTGTAACAGGTTTCCATTTTTGACTGTAGAGTTGAGAGTATGTTAGTTAGTAGTGGAGCACAGTAGGTAAGGGAGGGAAGCAAGTATGTGATAGCAAGGTTTCTTTTACTGGAGGAACTTAGAAATTGTTCTTGCCTGTAAAGAATACCACATTTTTGATGTTTTCTTATGTTGTGTTGAATATATAATTCCAATTTTCATCTATAATGACCCCTAGTAATTTGGTGTGGGATACTACGTAGATTGCTATTTTATTAAGGGAGAAAACAGTGATATATGTTTTTTTATTTGCTTTCCTCAGGGGTGAATAGAATTAGTTTCATTTTATTTGGATTTAGTAGAAGGTGATTTTTGTTTAGCTATGTTTCTATGGAAAATAATGTATGCTGAGTGGTCTGTTGTAGGGTTGGTTAGGAGTTAGAGGAGCAGACTATGGTAGAATTGTCTGCATATTGAATAATGGTGCCGGATTTCAGTGAAGAGTGTAGGTAATTTATGAATATGCTAATTGGATGTGTCCTAATATTGAGCCTTGGGGACACCTGTAAGGTTACGGAGATAAGGGGAGATGGAGGAGTTCCATCTAATGGCTTGTTGTCTGTTGGACAAGTAACTAGTGAACCACTGAACTGATGGGGAGGTGAGTCTGCTTTGGGAGAGTTTGTAGAGGGTGTGAAACTATGTCGAAAGCTTTTGAAAGCTCAAGAAATAGTAAGGAGACTAGTTTACCAGAATCTCTGCCTTTAGCCCCTAAGGTTACAAGTTCAATATACATTTCTGTTAATATCTGAAGGAGAAGAAGCATTCCCTTTTGATTGCAAAATCAGGTAATGTTAACCTTTTTCTAATGTATCCTTCCATTTGCTATCCTTATGTTACCAAGGCAGTTCATTGTACATGTTATTGCTACATGTCTACAGTGTAAAAGAGGCATTCTGGAGATTTTTGTTTTGGCAACTGGAGGGTTAAACACAAATAATTCTGAAATACAACAAAGAGTTTGTTTAGCCATCACACTGTTTCCCAGGAATTTTCACTGGCATTTTTGCAACTAATGAGACTTAATTTTTTTTAATTAACATCATGTGTGTGTGGATGGGAAATAGATGCAAGCATTCTTCTGTGGTTTACTAATCACCAAAGATACAAAATAAAATGAGATACCAAAAAGAGCCTCATGCTTTACTTCATAACAAAAGCAACATCTATGTGCAGGTTGTCGTAACCTGCAATAACTGTCTTTGAAAGTGAATAAAGTGATATAACTGCTGAAATTACACAAACATGTTCATTACTGTGCTAAAACCAAGCTCTTCTGCAGCATTCCAAGTGATTGTACAAAATATAACTTGGACTGTTGCAGACTTAATTTGGTTTATTTCTGGTAGACCATACATATTACTGTAACTCTAACCAGATATCTGTGGAATTCAGTTTTTTGACAGTGGTATATATGCAGTCGACATAAGTAACTGCTTCTACAGCAAGTGGTGGTATTAAATTTCATTTGTTGGTCCAGACTAAAAGAATATGCGTCTAGTGACACAGAGGAGTAATACCAAATTGTCTGCCCTACATGAAACACTGAATGATAATGAATATATAAGGATGCGGGAGTAATTTGACATGGAGAATTCTACAGAGAATGTAAATGGAGAATTGAAGCTACAGTGTTAAGTTTAGTGGGCCAGACAAGTCAGAGAACATTCCATACACAAGTTACTAAACTATAAACAGAAACTACAAAACTGTTGAATGCAGAAGCAGTACATCATATAACAAATGAGAGATGACATAAATGCCAATATCTAGTCTAAGCAAATCATAGTCATTGGAGTTTTAAGCAGCAATGTGCAATTCATTCATATGTATTTTTGCAAGGCAGAATAACAGAAATAAACCCTACAGGGCAGAAAATGTGATTCACACATGTAACAGAAAGCTCTGTTAAATAATTGCAGCATGGTGTTACAGGGATCTGTGGTCTGGGTGGAGCACAAAATGCTTGAAATGCTGTAAAACATACAACAATATGATGACAGAATTAATGTGGGTGGGTGGTGTCAACCATGCCTGAAGACAAATGCATGGAAGGATGTCAGGACTGATCTCGAAAGGACAGAGAGCTTACTCAGAACCTGAGTACACACCCCACTGGAAGGAAGAATGCACCATAGGAAAAAAGCATAGCCACATTTGTAGCAGCAAATGGTTTTAACAAAACTTTGCTGTGATATATTCAGTATTCTAAAATTCCCAGTGTAATGAAAGAAGAAACCATAAGAAAATTCTAAGATGTAAGTTGTTGTTTGTCTTTCAGCTTTTCCCGGTTAGGAGTCACCACAGCGGAACTCCGGTTCGCTAATGATCGGCAGTAGATTTTCACGAACGCCGAGGTGCCAGCTCGACGTCCAACCTTCAATGAAGGCACGCCCACTTACGCATGTCTTTCGAATGCCACCCAACCATGGGGAGGACATGCAGACTCCACACAGAAGGCACTCCCCGCACTCCAGCCGAGAATCGAACAGGAGAACCTCTTGCTGTGAGGCAACAACGCTACCGCTGCACCACCATAAAAACTGTATTGCATGTTACCTTGCTATGTAGAGGAGCAAGGCAAATACAACAGTCTCATATTAGTAGTTACCCAGCATAGTTGTGTTGATGGGACAAGAAACTTAGCCCAACGCATGTAGTCAAATTAGGAATTGATGTACAGTGCAGCCCAAGAACAGGACAAAATGCAACATTTATGTGCAAAATACAGCACCCCAACAGTCACAGGAATACCCTTACAAAAAAAGCAAGGAAAAGAGCTTTGGCATATGACAAAAACAGCTATCCTGAAATGATATGTTTCACATACATAATACAGCATGCTTGGAGTGATAATGTGTATATTAGGAACTGGATATGTAAGAGAAATTTAAGCAGTGGTACAGATGTGATATGTAAAAAATTAATAGAGATCAGTGCTTCCAACAGTGATGCAATATGACTAAAAGGAAAAAAAAAACAGAGAGAGGGGAAAAGCACCTGCAAAGGACCAAACTGGCAGGCTTTTGGTTACTATTTGTTTGCAGCTACCACCCACACTTTCACCAGTTTTATGTCATGGCCAGATTATGCTTTCTGCATTCCAAAACACAAGTTTGCACCAGTAACAGTAACAGAGTAAAAGAAACAGTAGTACTCTTTATTTCAGACTTTTAGAATAGCCACACACTGACTGTGTATAAAGCAGTACAGTAAAAGTCATATGACATTACAAACAGTACAATAAAATCAGGTGAATGATACAAACCAACAATAAGTACTACAGGTCTGGCTGTCAGCAGTTCCTAAATGGTATAGGAGAAGTACTATATGGCATTTTTCCATAGCTGCAATATCAGACGGAGAGGCATAGTAAAGGTATTGATGTTATGTGATCCTATCTCGCCTACATTTTGACTGATGGGTTCGGAGCCGATCCCTCGGCTCGCTTATGCCAAAGAGCGAAGTCTCTTATTGGCTGAGCTTACTATATCCCAGGATGCACCACTACCAGTCCCCCAGATCTCGTTTGCCGCTAACTAGCAAAGACGTGGTCTCGAGCTGGCTGAGCTAAGTAGTGTCTTTTCACTAACTTTTTCTGTCAGGAATTTGCTAATTCTTTAACAAAAAGCTGTTTTAACAGCTACTCTGTGCTGTGTGTGTGTTTTGAAAACTTTTTGTAAGAAAAATTGTGTGTGATTGGTGTTTGTTCCGGTACAGGCTCCCTTCTTCCATAGGGCCTTTCCTGTTGGTTAATCCCTTTGAACCTTAGGGGTTCTTGGATTTCTGTATACTATTATTCACTGTTGTATGTCTTCAGTTGGCCTTTAGTTTAATTGGCTATCATTGTAAACGGCAAGTTAATCTTGTAAGGTCAGTCTTTCCCAACAAAGTTTTGTCTGAGAGAGAGTACTCAGTTTCTTATAATGTCTCAGGCCCCTAGGCCTTCGGGCTTCAAAAAATGCACTAAATGTAGTTTTAAAATGTCTATCATGGATGACCACTCTCTGTGTGTATATTGTTTGGGCGCCAAACATTTGCAGGAGTCCTGCAGCGTGTGTCACGCTTTTTCCTCGAGGGTCCTCCAAGAGAGGAAAAATAAGCTTATTTTGAAAGGCCTTATAAAACCCTCTTTTGAAGAAGCTTTAGCATCCTCTCCTTCTCCTGCTAAAAAGAAAAGGGCGTCGGCTCAGACCAGTCCGTCGGACCCGACCGCCAAAAGACATAGGCAGGCTTCTCCTTCGGCTCCAAGGACTTCGGAGCCGAGCAGTCTGCCTCGATGCCTCCAGTCTTGACTCCTCTGGCTTCGGAGCCGATGGCTGGGGCATCGAGGGGCGGGTCACCTTCATCGGCTCCACTGATCTCGGAGCCGATGAAGGTTGTCCTCTCAGACACTTCCTCCTCGGTGCCTAAGTCCTCCTCGGCACCGATGGAAACTAGTTTGGGTATTCCTTCGGCGCCGATAGTCATCGAGTCGCCTCGGAGCCGGTCCCCTAGCCCCTTGGGGCCGTTGGAGAGGCCAACTTGAACCCGTTCAGAATCCTCTAGGTCATCGAGGATGTCAGATTCGGACATAGACAGGGTGCTCCAAAGACTGTTCCAGTCCCCAGTCTTTCAAAAATTTGTTTCGGCTCTGACCCACTTGGCTTCGGAGCCGATAGCCCATGCCATTGCCATTCCTCCTCCGACCGCTTCGGCTCCGTCGGAGCAGGTGCTGTTGGAGCCGGTGGAGATCCTAGGGTCGGCTCCGACCCTTACTCCAACCCGGCCTTGGGTCCGAGTTTGGCACGCGGACTTCTTCGGCCGGACCGGGGTGACGTTTGGGACCTATGTTGTCGGTTCGAGCCTCCCTCTCGGTGCGGCTGTGGGACTTCCGTCTGCTATCATGGCTCGGGGACGGACACTCCCAGGATTCTGGGGTCCGGCTTTCAGAGCTATGAGGAGTGCCTTGGCCAAGTCTTCTTCAGCCATCTCTCTGGCTTTACGGCACCTTCCTGGGCGTGGAGACTGGGTCTTTGGCAGTTCCCCTGTCCCTAGGCAGCGGAGCCCGGGCCTGAGGTTACCCCACTGGGGTTCCCCTCCTCCTGAGGGTTCTTGAGTTGTCTTCAGAGGAGCCCCAAGGAAGAGATCGTGCAAGAGGAAGCACGTGGACTCCCCGAGTCTCTTACATCGGACACTGATCTTGATGATGCGGAGGGGTCCCGAAGTCGTCCTCGGATGATGTCTCATTCGCAGACATTTTAGAGATCCTCAAGCAACGAGGCGGCTGGATATCCAAACCCCCCTCTGCTGATGAGTCAGTGCTTCTCAAGGCCTTTGGGGCTCAGCCCTCCGCCTCCTGGGTGTCTCCGCCCTTCGGCGAGCTCCTGGATTTGGTTTGTGGGAACATCCAGATACTGTGGAACCAGTGCCTTCTCGCCTAACAAATTTTTGTCTGCCCCACCGAGAAGGAGTTCTTGACAAAGGCGTGGCTGTAGATGCCATGGTGGTGGCATCTGCTACACAACAGGGCGTGGCAGAGGCTTCAGCGTCCGTCCATCCTCCTAATAAGGAGTCTAGGAGCATGGACGTGCGGAAGCGCACCCTGACTTCAGCGGCCTTTACACTAAGGTCCCTGAATTATTTGGCACATTTTACCAGGCTACAGAGGGATCTGGTCAAGGAGCTGTCAGATTCCCTCTCAGGTAACCTACCTGAGCAGCTAGCCCAGTCAGTTAGCTCTCAGCTGGCTATCCTTACCTCGATTTCTAACTCGTCCATGAGGCTCATTTCATATGCGGCCGAAGGGCAGGCACAGGCGTAGCTCACGGAGACAAGCCTGGCTCCGTTTGTGTCATTTCGGAGGCCTTCAAGTCTTCCTTCGCGCTCCCTTTGATGGGTCCTCTTTGTTTGGACCTAAGGTAAAGACACTCTTACCGCTGTGAGCAAGAGGGAAAAACTTTATCTGCCGTAGGTGCCGTTATTCCACTCCCTTCGGCCTTATCCCAAGGCTAAAGAGGAGGGAAGATGTGGTTCTGCAAATCACAGAAGTTTTTCCTCAACAGCAGGAAGATTCCCCTTCAGAGGCAGAGGACGGGGAAATTTTTCTGGGAGGCGCCGTCCCAGAGGCGGCAGAGGGCCCGCAATTCTGGAGACCGAGTCCTTTCGTGGCTCTTCAGCCTCCCACACTTCATGAGGGATTGCCCGGCTGTGCTGCTCGAGCCAGTCGGGTGCCGTTGCCAAGCACCTAAAAGCCTGGGAGTCTATCACTCAGGACAGATGGGTGCTTCGGATTATGCCGGAGGTTACACCATTCCCTTCACACACTCACCCCCACCGTCCAAAAATCCCGGACCCACCACCCAGTCAAAGGGAAATTGCAGCCGCAGAAGCTTCAAAGCTGCTAGAAAAGGAGTCATCAACGGTCCCCACAGACCAGATCGGATCCGGAAATTACTCAAGGTTCTTTTAGTGCCAAAAGACAGGGGACCTGAGACCAATATTGGATCTCAGCAAACTAAACCAGTCCGTCATGAAGTCCAAATTCCGAATGGTCACTTTACAATCCATTCTCCCATTGTTGGAGAAGGATGTTTGGATGTGCTCCATAGATCTCAAGGACGCCTATTATCACATACCGATACATCAGGCGTCCAGGAGGTATCTGCGCTTCAGCCTGGGAGACAGTCATTTCCAATTTTGTGCACTGCCCTTTGGTCTCACCACAGCCCCCAGGGTGTTCACCAAGTGTTTGGCAGTAGTGACTGCTCAGCTGAGGAGTCTTGGATTCCAAGTGTTTCCCTATCTGGACGACTGGCTCCTGACTGCCACCACCAGGCATATACTAATGGACAACCTCAAAGCCACCATCTCCCTGGGTGCTACCCTGGGAATTACATTCAATTGGTCAAAGTCTGTCTTGCTGCCCTCTCAGCGCATAAGGTTCATAGGAGCAGAGATAGACTCAATATTGATGAGCGTCTTTCTTCCTACCGAAAGGATTCAAACTTTACAAGGTCAAGTTCAAGCCCTGCTTTCAAGATCCAAAGCCCCAGCCAGGATGGTCCTGCAACTTTTAGGTTCGATGTCTGCCACGGTTCTCCTAGTTCCACTGGCAAGATTGCACATGAGGATTCTTCAGTGGCTGTTATCGACTCAATGGTCCTTTCAGAATCTCCCCCTCAATCACCCCATTATGATTACAGAAACGTGCAAACGGGACCTCCGCTGGTGGCTTCAGCCATCCAATCTGAATCAGGGAAGACCTTTGTTATCCCCTCCGGTGGCCACCCTGACGGCGGATGCCTCCCAGACAGGGTGGGGGCATTGTCTGGGCAGGTTAGTTCAGGGTTCTTGGCTTTCAGTCGAAACCTTTCTCCATATCAATGTATTGGAAATGAGGGCTGTACTTCTGTCCCTACAGGCCCTCCACAAGTTTCTCCCTCAAGGCATTATCGCTATCCACACAGACAACATGTCGGTGGTCTGGTATCTAAACAAACAAGGAGGGACGGATCTTACCTTTGCAGAGAGGCCATGAGGGTGTGGGAATGGGCAGTAGCTACCAACCGATTCCTGGTAGCGACCCACATTCCAGGAAAATCCAATGTATTGGCAGACAGATTAAGCAGGACGATTCTCTCTCCTCACGAGTGGTCCCTGAACGAAACAGTAGCAGCTCAGGTTTTCAAAGATGGGGACCCGTGCTGCGACCTGTTTGCAACACCACAAAACACAAAGTGCAAAAGGTTCTTTTCCTTGACTCCGCGTCAGGGGGAGGCAGCTACAGATGCTCTAGTCCAACCTTGGCCAACAGGACTACTTTATGCTTTTCCTCCGGTTCCACTCGTCCCCAAAGTCATCCAGAAAGCTTCCCAATTGGGGTCCACAATGATTCTAATTGCTCTGTACTGGCCTCGTCATGTATGGTTCCCCTACCTAAAGAAATATGCTCAGGACGGTCCTTGGTTTTTGGCTCTAACTCCGGACCTGCTGATTCATCAGTCGGGACGACAGCACCAGTCCCTTCACACTTTGAAATTAACAGCTTGGCTCCTCCACTTCCGACCTTAGTCAGAAATCACACCTTAGACCGGGAAGTTATTCACATTTTATCTTCAGCCCACAAACCCACCACTAAGAAATTGTATCTCAGTAAGTGGAAGAGGTTTGCTATCTGGGCTCAACTCAGAGGCTTAGACCCTATTACTGCCCCGATACCAGAGGTCTTGAAATTTTTAACGTCCTTGTTTAATCAAGGATCTTCAGTCTCTACTATTAAAGTCCAATTAGCAGCTATCTCTAAATTTCACGAATCCATGGATCCACCGTTGATGAGCAGCAGATTATGCAAAACTTTCATTAAAGGTGCTGGGCTGTTAAGACCTCCAGTTTTTCATCCTGCGCCTCCGTGGGATCTTGATTTGGTACTTAGTGCCTTAACATCTTCCCCTTTCGAACTGGCTGCTACATGTGAGTTAAAATATCTGTCTTGGAAAACTGCCTTCTTAGTTGCAATTACCTCTGCAAGAAGAGTTTCAGAGCTTCAAGCCCTATCTATCAAACCACCGTACTTGATTTTTCACAAGGATAGAGTATCACTTAGGCCTAACCCATCTTTTGTCCCAAAGGTTTGTTCTAATTTCTGTCTCCAACAATCTCTAGAGCTACCAGTTTTCTTTCCAAAATTCTCCAATGAAGCGGAGTACACCCTCCATAAATTGGATGTTCACAGGCAATTGCGCTTCTATCTAAACAGGACTCAGCAAATTCGAAAATCAGACCAGTTGTTTGTGTCCTTTTCAGATAATAAATTGGGTAAAACCATCACTAAAGCTACTATCTCCAAATGGATTAGAGATTGTATAACTCAGGCTTATTCCTCTTCAAATAAGCAACTTACAACATCTATCAAAGCTCACTCTACCAGAGCTATGGCTACTTCTATTGCTTTTCATTCCAAGCTCGCTATTTCTGAGATTTGTGCTGCGGCTACTTGGTCCAACCCGCACACTTTCATTTCCCACTATAAATTCGATGTGGCATCAAAAGGGCGAGCATCATTTGGTTCCACGGTACTCAGGAGTGTTTTCCAGTGAGCCACCCAGGATTCAGGTGCTAGGGACGCTGTCCCATCAGTCAAAATGTAGGCGAGATAGGATCACATAACATCTTTTAGTTATGTACTCACCATAACTTCAGATGTTTGGGATCCGTCTTCCTAATACCCACCCTCCTTCCCCCTGCCTTGGAGATCAGAAGAGATTGAACGGTTGAGTTCTACTGTTTTTTATCTTGTTTCATCTGACGATGTTATATAAGCAGCGTGTGTGTCTGTGTATGTATGCGGACAAACTAGATCTGGGGGACTGGTAGTGGTGCATCCTGGGATATAGTAAGCTCAGCCAATAAGAGACTTCGCTCTTTGGCATAAGCGTGCAGTCGGAGCCGAGGATCGGCTCGAACCCATCAGTCAAAATGTAGGCGAGATGGATCCCAAACATCTGAAGTTATGGTGAGTACATAACTAAAAGTTAAAGGTGACAGTGTGTGTGCGTGTGTGTGTGTGCTTATATATATATATATATATATATATATATATATATATATATATATGTATCATTTATATATATATATATATATATATTTTATATATATATATATATATATATATATATATATATATATATATATAGATATATATATATATATCTATATATATATAAACACACACACACAACTGTGTGTGTGTGTGTGTGTGTGTGTGTCTGTATATATAAATGTATATCCCTAAAGTGGAAAAAGACCCAGCAAAGCTAGAGTTTTCACTGTGCAGCACCTTAAACGTCCTTTAGTGGACGATCATGGGTTATATGCAAATGGCCCCTTAAGGACATGCCAGTGTTTCACTTACATGGTTTCTGAATGCCTATGACTTTTTGCTTTTACTTTCCAAATATTTACTGATATATTCAGGCCAATAAAACCAAACCCCAGTACTGGTAAACTTGCTAAGTTTTGCCCTTTTTCCTGAGCTTGTCAGTAGAACATAAGAGGATTATTTGGCCATACTTTAGAAATACAGAACTTAAAAATAAGCCTGATGTCCATAACATTGGGGTGACTGCAAAATATTCCGAATAACATCCAAACCAAAAGGTAAAAAGGTCGCACAGGCAAAACATTTTGTAAAATCTACAAATCTAGAGTCTTCACTGTGTAATAACTTAAACCTTCTGTCATGTAGACTAATGGGATATATGCAAGTGACTTATATGTATGTAAAAATGTTGAAAACGCTGATGTTGATACACAACTATGCATAGGCGGAGAAAAAGCCTCAATGCATGCAAAATTTGAAGTTTAAAAAAAATAATAACAGCATTGTTTTTTATGGGGAGGCAAGCCTCCCCTGCACCCCTCATATGAGGCTGCTCCTCCCACAAACCCTGCTAATTTTTTTTACAAACTCCAAGATTGCATAAACATGGGTCTCCAAAAATTTAAACCAGGACTGACTGCCTAGCCGTCCTTGAGAAAGGAGAGTTCATTCTGATGGTGGGTGCTGGCAAAGTGTATATGATCCTTAAGGCTAAATTGCCTTGAAATATCTGTGAATCTGTGAATGAACCTAATTGTTGATAAGCTCTGTATCTGCTGTCTCTTCTTGCTTAGGCTATTGTTACAGGCTTTCAACCGTGGATGTCTCTTAGGAGCCCAGTTCCTCTACTCAGCCTCTATACTTCATGGTGGTGACCATAGGTGTGATACTTTTGTAAACAGAACACAGTAGGGATACTGAAATCAACAGACTATGTCCACCATGACCAAACATATGAGATGAATAAAAAATTCAGAGCATATTTATAAGTAATAGAGTGACAAGTTAGCCCTTTTTTATTATTTACCATTCCGGAATTTTCATAGGGTAGCCTGCCACTGTTCTTCAGGTGTAGTGGAATTTTGGTAATGATTACATTATGGCATGGTACACAATGTCATATTCTCAGTGTTAATATTAATTATATATAACACTGGTTACACATACTTGACTGTACCGCTACAGTAGCTGCACATACAACTGTAGGCTATCTACAAAATACCCATCAGATGACATACCTCATAGCTTGTACCAGTAATGTTAGCCATACTAATAATCTTAGATAACTTTAATAAATCACCACACAAAGGTACATCTGACTTACACTAGTATGGTGCCATGAGCATTCATGAAAATGGCAATTAAAAGGGTCATTGCACATTTACTGATTTCTGAAGGGTGTTGATTTTGCACTTGCTCTTTTCAGACTTTCAAATGTTGGGGTTGATGTTAGGTGGAGTCCTCATCTCTATGGTGAAGATTGTTCCTTCTTTACTGTGTTCTAGTCTTCCTCCAGGTCATCTGGGATGCTTTTAAATACCTAGGTTTCTAAATTGCGTTTGCCACCCCCCGGAATATTTTCATCCCATGAAGGGAGTGTGATAACAAACTCCTCTTTGTTCAGTCACTTCATCCAGACTATATGTACCATAGCATGAATATTCCAATTTCTGTCTAGTGTAAAATTCAATAAAACCATAACTTTTCAAGGGAATTTTATTTAAACAAGAAAGATTCATAAGCACATTTTAATGAACATGGACATAGATGTGGCTGACTGCAAGATTCCATCTTCAAATGTCTATGCCAGATGCAGCATAGCACAAAGCACACTGCTTTGCTTCCTCCCATGACCTGCCAGACACTCATATTATGATTCTGATATGACCTTCATTAGTTATGCATGACATACAAAATTATAAGGCAGCTTCTCACAAGATCCTGCAGAAGCAGAACAAAGACAGCATTTGAATATACAATTGATTCTAAATTAGCCTACCTGCTGCATGCCTGCATAATGGCAGTACTTAGAAATTGTTCTGATATACATATTGTATTGTTGTGTTAAACATACTCTTAGTATACATATGGCAGCACTGAACTGAGTCTTAAGTCACTGTTGCACTGAACAGACATTATTGTATGGCTTGTAACTTTACTGCAGGAGATATACAATTTAAAAATTATAGAGAGTGCATTGTTTAGACCAGGGAGATAAAAACCTGTGAAATGACATGATGGAGACCATAGTCCAGCAGGTTATTGCTATTATTAGACATTGTTGAACAGAAGAGAGAAGTTGGTATAGCTCTCAGCTGCATCTGGTTTTGCCTTATATTTCTGTCCTGTTCCCTGATAAAATTTTTAATTTTCTGGAAAATCACTGAAGATTAAAGTCAATCAGTAATGCCAGACATTAGTCTAAATATGCATGCTAATAGGAAATTTGTTTTTCCTGTTAACTTTTTAACTGAACCAGTCTTTAAAAATTAGCCCTGATTTGAGGCCTTTGCCCTTCATTATTTTTGGTTTTTCCTATGATTCTTAAGCAAAGTCGTTGAGCTCTATGTATGTATGTTAACATAAAGTAACTGATATACAGGACAGACTGGCACATGTGAAGGTTGACTCATACAATCTAGAGAGAGGGGTTCCGTTCAGAAGCTCGAAATACTGAAATCACGAATTTCAATATTTTGAGCCCAAGAAGCCAAATCCACATAATAGCGAAAGTTTATAAGCACGAAATTTAAAACCTCAAATACCAGAGGTTTTGAATTTTGCGCTTCTCTAAAGTTTCGCTATAGTCATGTATTCAGGTAAGTGTGTGTGTGTTAAGGGGTTTGGGTAGGGGCTGTGGTGCGTGTCAGTGTGTTTTGTTGCTATGATGTGTGTGTGTGCGAAGAGAAAGTAGCTTGTGTGGTGGTGTTTTCTGTGTGTTTGTATGTAGTGCGACCTTGGAGTGAGAATATTTAAGTAGGGGGGGTGCATCCCCCCACATGAGTGCCCCCCTGCTTTCATGTAGTAGAGTGATTGCGTGTGTTTGTGTGGTGGATGGTGTGTGTGTGTGTGTGTGTGTGTGTGTGTGTGTGTGTGTGTGTGTGTGTGTGTGTGTGTGTGTGTGTGTGTGTATAGTAAAACCACAAAATTCCAAACTTCCGGTATTCAAGGTTTTGAATTTTGCAGCTTTTAGTTTTTGTTATTTTGTGGATTCCCCTTCTTGAGCTCAAGAAACTGAAATTCGAGATTTCAGTATTTCAAGCTTCTGAAGTGAATCCAGGGAGAGACATCAGGACTTTATTGGTATCACTTGATGGGCATAATGTGATCAGAGTAATACTGGTGGCATCTTTTATGTGGCTCTGTCAGCCAGGCGGGGAGCTATATATTTATACATGTCATTGCATATTTCTTATTTTTAAATGTTCATAAAGATCCGTGTTTATACATATATCCATTATATTCTAACTGATGATGTTATGTGATCCTATCTCGCCTACATTCTGAATGATGGGTTCGGAGCCGATCCCTCGGCTCCACGCTTATGCCAAAGAGCGAAGTCTCTTATTGGCTGAGCTTTACTATATCCCAGGATGCACCACCATCAGTCCCCCAGATCTCGTTTGCCGCTTCCCTGCGAAGACGTGGTCTCGAGCTGGCTGGGCTGAGTAGTTATTTTAACTAACTTTTCTGTCAGTTTTTTGCAGTTTTTTTTTGCCTCAAAAGCTGTTTTAACAGCTAACGACCTATTGTGTGTGTTTGGATTGCTAAAAACTTGTTGTGTGATTGGGTTGAGTTTGATTTCGGCCCCCCTTTCATCTAGGGCCTTTTCTAGTCAGTCAACCCTTCTAAACTAACAGGGTTTTCCGAGTTCCCTGTCATTTACGCTCTTAAGCGATAACTGTAAGAATATTTTTAGGTTTACCTATCATACGAAAAATCTGTGAGCACGTGAATAGTATTTTTTCCTATAAAGTTACTGGAATTGTTTACTATAATGTCTCAGACTCCTAGGCCTTCGGGCTTTAAGAAATGTTCAAAATGTGGTTTCAAAATGTCTATCACAGACGATCATTCGCTCTGTGTCTATTGTTTAGGTGCAAAACACTTACAGGAGTCATGCAGTGTATGTCACGCTTTTTCCTCAAGGGTCCTCCAGGAGAGGAAAAATAAATTGATTCTTAAGGGGTTAATTAAACCTTCCTTTGAAGAAGCCTTGGCATCCTCTCCTTCTCAAAAGGGCGTCTGCTCCGACCAGTCCGTCGGACCCGACCGCCAAGAGACATAAGCAGGCCTCTCAAGGACTTCGAGCCGAGGTCGAACGGTCTGCCTCGATGCCACCAGTATCGACTCCTCTGACTTCGGAGCCGATGGCTGGGGCATCGAGAGGCGGGTCACCTTCGTCGGCTCCACTGCTTTCGGAGCCGACAAGGGTTGTCCGCTCAGACACTTCCTCCTCGGCGCCGAAGTCCACCTCGGCACCGATGGAATCTGGTGTGTATTCCCTCGGCGCCATCTCGGCGCCGATGGAATCTGATGTGTATTCCTCGGCGCCGATACTCATCGAGTCGCCGAGCCGGTCCCCTAGCCCTTTGGGGCCGTTGGAGAGGCCGTCTCGAACCCGTTCTGTTTCCTCTCGGTCTTCGAGGATGTCAGATTCTGATATTGACAGGGTGCTCCAAAGACTGTTCCAGTCCCCAGTCTTTCAAAAATTTGTTTCGGTTCCGACCCAGTTGGCGCCGATGACCTTGGCCCATCCAATTGCCATTCCTCCTCCGACTGCTTCTCCGTCGGAGCAGGTGCTGTTGGAGCCGGTGGAGATCTCAGGGTCAGCTCGACCCTTACTCCAACCAGGGCCTTCGGGTCCGAGTTTAGGACTTCTTCGGCTGGACCCGGGGTGATGTTTGGGACCAATGCTGGGTTCCGAGCCTCCCCTCGGTGCGCGGGACTTCCGCCGGCTATCTTGGCTCGAGATCGGACACTCCCAGGATTCTGGGGGTCCGGCTTTCAGGGCCATGAGGAGTGCCTTGGCCAAGTCCACTTCGCCATCTCTCCGGCTTTACCGGCACCTTCCCGGGCATGGAGACTGGGTCTTTGGCAGTTCCCCTGTCCGTAGTCAGCGGAGCCCGAGGCCTGAGGTTACCCCAGTGGGGTTCCCCTCCTCCTGAGGGTTCTTGAGTTGTCTTGGAGGAACTCCCAAGGAAGAGATCGTGCAAGAGGAAGCACGTGGACTCCCCGAGTCTATTACATCAGACACTGATCTGGATGATGCAGAGGGTCCCAGTCGCCTCGGATGATGTCTCTTTGCAGACATCTTAGAGATCCTCAAACAACGAGGCGGCTGGATATCCAAACCCCCTCTGCTGGAGTCAGTGCTCCTCAAGGCCTTTGGGGCTCAGCCCTCCGCCTCCTGGGTGTCTCCGCCCTTGACGAGCTTCTGGATTTAGTTTGTGTGGAACACCAGATACCGTGGAACCAGTCCCTTCTCGTCCAAATAAATTTTTATCTGCACCCCGAGAAGGAGTTCCTTACTAAAGGCGTGGCTGTAGATGCCATGGTGGTGGCATCTGCTACACAACAGGACGGGGCAGAGGCTTCAACGTCCATCCATCCTCCTAACAAGGAGTTTAGCAGTATGGATAGATGGAAGCGCACCCTGACTTCAGCCGCCTTTACCTTAAGGTCTCTGAATTATTTGGCACATTTTACCAGGCTTCAGAGGGATCTGGTCAAGGAGTTGTCAGATTCCTCTCGGTAACCTACCTGAGCAGCTGGCCCAGTCGGTTAGCTCTCAGTTGGCTATCCTTACGTCAATTTCTAACTCGTCCATGAGGCTCATTTCCTATGCGGCCGAAGGGGCGGGTAGAGCGGCAGGCACAGGCGTGGCTCTACGAAGACAAGCCTGGCTCCGCTTGTGTCAGTTTGCGGAAGCCTTCAAGTCTTCCTTCGACGCTCCCTTTGTTGGGTCCTCTTTGTTTGGACCCAAGGTGAAAGACACCCTTACCCGCTGTGAGTAAGAGGGAAAAACGTTATCTGCCGTAGGTGCCCGTTATTCCACTCCCTTTCGGCCTTACCCCAAGGCCAAAGGAGGGGGGAAGATGTGGTTCCGAAAATCTCGCAAGTTTTTCTCCCAACAGCAGGAAGATTCCCCGTCCAGAGGCAGAGGGCGGGGAAATTTTTCAGGGAGACGCCGTCCCAGAGGCGGCAGAGGGCCCCGCAATTCTGGAGACCGCGAGTCCTTTCGTGGCTCTTCAGCCTCCCACACGTCATGAGGGATTGCCCGGCTGTGCCGCTCCGGAGCCAGTCGGGTGTCGTTTTGCCAAGCACCTAAAAGCCTGGGAATCAATCACTCAGGACAGATGGGTGCTTCGGATCATTGCCGGAGGTTACACCATCCCATTCAAATACTCACCCCCACCGTCCAAGAGAATCCCGGACCCACCACCCAGTCAAAGGGAAATAGCAGCCGCAGAAGCTTTAAAGCTGCTAGAAAAAGGAGTCATCCAACCGGTCCCCACAGACCAGATTGGATCAGGAAATTACTCCAGGTTCTTTTAGTGCCAAAAGACAGGGGACCTGAGACCAATATTGGATCTCAGCAGACTGAACCAATCCGTCACGAAATCCAAATTCGAATGGTCACGTTACAATCCATTCTCCGTTGTTGGAGAAGGATGTTTGGATGTGCTCCATAGACCTCAAGGACGCCTATTATCACATACCGATACATCAGGCGTCCAGAAGGTATCTGCGCTTCAGCCTGGGAGTCAGTCATTACCAATTTTGTGCTCTGCCCTTTGGTCTCACCACAGCCCCAGGGTGTTCACCAAGTGTTTGGCAGTAGTGACGGCTCACCTGAGAAGTCTTGGATTCCAAGTGTTTCCCTATCTCGACGACTGGCTCCTGACTGCCACCACCAGGCATCTACTAATGGACAACCTCAAAGCCACCATCTCCTGGGTGTTTCCCTAGGGATTACATTCAATTGGTTAAAGTCTGTCTTGCTGCCCTCTCATTGCATAAAGTTTATAGGAGCAGAGATAGACTCAAGATTGATGCGCGTCTTTCTTCCTGCCGAAAGGATCCGAACTTTACAGGGCCAAGTTCAAGCTCTGATCTCGAGATCCAAAGCCCCAGCCAGGATGGTCCTACAGGTTTTAGGCTCAATGTCTGCCACGGTTCTTTTAGTTCCCCTAGCAAGATTACACATGAGGATTCTTCAGTGGCTCTTATCAACTCAATGGTCCTTTCAGGATCTTCCCCTCAATCATCACATCATGATTACGGAAATATGCAAAAGGGACCTTCGCTGGTGGCTTCAGACATCCAACTTGGATCAGGGAAAACCCTTTGTTCTCCCCCCTCCAGTGGTTACCCTGACGACAGATGCCTCCCAGATAGGGTGGGGGGGGCATTGTCTGGGCAGGCTAGTTCAGGGCTCCTGGCTTCCGGACGAAGCTCTCCTCCACATCAATGTGTTGGAAATGAGGGCTGTACTTCTATCCCTACAGGCCTTACACAAGTTTCTTCCCCAGGGCATCATCGCCATCCACACAGACAACATGTCGGTGGTTTGGTATCTGAACAAACAAGGAGGGACCAGATCGTATCCCCTTTGCAGAGAGGCCATGAGAGTGTGGGAATGGGCTGTAGCTACCAACCGCTTCTTGGTAGCGACACACATCCCGGGAAAGTCAAATGTATTGGCGGACAAATTAAGCAGGACAATTCTCTCTCCTCACGAATGGTCTCTAAACTGCACAGTAGCAGCCCAGGTTTTCAAGAGATGGGGTGCTGCGACCTATTTGCAACTCCACAAAACACCAAGTGCCAAAGGTTCTTCTCCTTGATTCCACATCAGGAAGTACCAGCCAGAGATGCTCTAGCACAACCTTGGCCAACGGGGCTACTTTATGCCTTTCCTCCAATTCCACTCCTTCCCAAAGTTATTCAAAAAGCTTCTCAACTGGGGTCTTCAATGATTCTGATTGCCCCATACTGGCCTCGTCAGATATGGTTTCCTTACCTGAAAAAGCATGCAGTGGACGATCCGTGGACCTTAGACCTAATCCCGGATTTGCTAATTCATCAGTCGGGACATTGGCATCAGTCCCTTCAATCTCTGAAATTGACAGCTTGGCTCCTCCACTTCCAACCTTAGTTAGAAGGCACACACTAGACCCGGAAGTTGTTCACATTTTATCTTAAACCCACCACTAACAAATTGTACCTCAGTAAGTGGAAGAGGTTTGCTATCTGGGCTCAACTCAAGGGCTTAGACCCTATCACTGCTCCTGTCCCAGAGGTTTTGAAATTCTTAACATCCCTATTTAATCAGGGATCTTCTGTCTCAACTATTAAAGTCCAACTAGCGGCTATCTCCAAATTCCATGAATCCACGGATCCTCCTTTGATGAGCAGTAGACTATGCAAAACGTTCATTAAAGGTGCGAGTCTGTTAAGACCACCAGTTTTTCATCCTGCACCTCCGTGGGATCTTGATTTGGTGCTTCGCGCATTAACATCTCCCCCTTTTGAACCGGCTGCTACATGCGAATTAAAATATCTGTCTTGGAAAACGGCATTCTTAGTGGCTATTACTTCTGCAAGAAGAGTCTCAGAGCTTCAAACCCTGTCTATTAAACCACCGTACTTGATTTTCCACAAGGATAGAGTTTCACTTAGGCCTAATCCATCCTTTGTCCCAAAGGTCTGTTCTAGTTTCTGTCTTCAACAATCTCTAGAGCTGCCAGTGTTCTTTCCAAAATTCTCTAATGAAGCAGAATACACTCTCCATAAATTGGATGTTCACAGACAATTACGCTTCTATTTAGACAGGACTCAGCAACTTCGTAAGTCAGACCAGTTGTTTGTGTCCTTCTCGGATAATAAATTGGGCCAAGCCATCACAAAAGCTACAATCTCAAAATGGATCAGAGATTGCATAACTCAGGCCTATTCTTCTTCGAATAAACTACTTACATCATCTATCAAAGCTCATTCTACCAGAGCTATGGCTACTTCTATAGCCTTTCATTCCAAGCTCGCTATTTCGGAAATTTGTGCTGCGGCTACTTGGTCCAACCCGCACACTTTCATTTCCCATTACAAATTGGATGTGGCATCTAAAGGACGAGCTTCATTTGGTTCCACGGTACTCAGGAGTGTTTTCCAGTGAGCCACCCAGGATTCAGGTGCTAGGGACGCTGTCCCATCATTCAGAATGTAGGCGAGATAGGATCACATAACATCTTTTAGTTATGTACTCACCATAACTTCAGATGTTTGGGATCCATCTCTTACATTCATACCCACCCTCCTTCCCCTGCCTTGCAGATCAGAAGAGATAGAACGGTTTTGAGCTCCACTGTTTTTATCTTGTTTCATCTGACGATGTTATATAAGCAGGGTATGCATGTGTGCATGTATGCGGACAAACTAGATCTGGGGGACTGATGGTGGTGCATCCTGGGATATAGTAAAGCTCAGCCAATAAGAGACTTCGCTCTTTGGCATACGAGGATCGGCTCCGAACCCATCATTCAGAATGTAGGCGAGATGGATCCCAAACATCTGAAGTTATGGTGAGTACATAACTAAAAGTTCATCATTATGATCACTGTAGCATTAGCCTAAGCTATATGGGTTGTATCTTGCCAAGGATATAACAACAGGCCAGATTCCAAAGCATCGGGGCATCTTCCATGCACTCAAACCATTAGGTAGCTCAAAATTAGCTGCTTAAAAAAAACAGGTTTGACCACTCAGCCCTTTAGACCTTTCGTGAGAGTTTCAAGGGATCGACTGTTGGCTAAAGCTTTTCCTTGACTGGGCAATCTGTTCAATCTTGGAAGAAGGGGCAGAGAATACGTCTCTGTCTAGTCGGAAAGCAGTGTTCTTTCCTGTGGGGGGTGGTGGTGTTTGTTTCTAGTAATTCTGTTTTATTTTAGAATTTCTACACAAAAAATCACTCCAAAGAACACGAACAGTCACTTAGACAAAAAAACAGACTGAAAGCCAGGCTGAAATAAATGAAAATACGCCAAATAGTTGAATAAAATCTCTTTTACTGGTGCTTCCCAGTACCTCGGCTCAACAGCCTTTCAAAGAAATGATTTTAACACCAAAAAGTGCAGCAAATTTAAATACACATCAATTGGGCTCATTAAGAAACTCATTCAATTGCAAAAGAGTTAAACAGTGAGTGTTGCTCATTAACCCTTATCCATTTTACACATTCAAATCTCAATGTATCAAAACAAATTGCATTTTGAATGAATGAATAATAGTACATAAAAATGCACAAACCCCTAAAATATGTGACGCATAAGAATATCCATATATGACTATATGAATACAATATATGCCAAAAAAGATAAAATGACATACTTAATTAACTCTATACTAATATATTATGTAAAGAATTTTGTGACCTTGTTGTACATGAATAAACTCCTTTATAAAGGAGGAGACACATATATTACGAAGACAAAAACTAAAATCACGTTAATGAAATAAGATAAGCGCTCAGACTCTTTTAAAGTATAAAATAGACAAGCTATTACTTAATAACAAATGTTAATGTTAAGTTCCTGATTTAAGCCTCTAGGAAATGTGCCATATTTAATAATAAATTTGGTCTCTAACTTTAATAATTCACTGAGAAAAACACCCTATTTGTTGAATGGTTTGGCCAGAATACTAAAAAATAAACTGGTATCAAGACCAGCATGAACAGCCTGAAAATGTTCTGTCACAGGATTTTCAATCCTGCCATGTTTGATGTCATCCAAATGCTCCATTTAACGATTTTTTACCATTCTTTGGTTTGCCCAATATACCACCTTATTAGGGCACATCCACAACCTATGATATAAACCACCTCATAGGACCGACAATTAAACAGATCCATAGCCTATTTTTTGCCATTTATAAAAGTTCCATCTAAATTTCACACTGTCTTACAGATCTTGCAGTGTCCACATGAATAACACCCCTTATATCCCTGATTTCTCTTAGCTTTCTTCATATTTAGCAATTCCTTCAAATTGGAAAATCTACTATAAGAAAAAGTAATTCTTCTAGGGAATACATTCTTCAGGGTGGGTTAATTCGTGATTATGGGCCAAAATCTGTCTACAACCATCCTCAAACTTCTGGAAAAAGGGGAATACTTAGTGACAAAAAATAATTTTTCATCACTATCTGTGTTAGACACAGAACTAAAGTTACCCCTAAATGCACGTGATGCATTTCCAAACAAACTATAAATATAGCAGAGTTCCCAAACGCCCTTTCTGCTTTATCAAGAACATGTGAAGTATAACCTCTCTTCAACAATTTTTGTCTGACTTTCAAAACTTCCTCTCTCACAGTGTGCTTCTTACAAGTATTATTAAAAATATGGCTGTATTCTACAATTTTTTATGTACTATTATTCATTCATTCAAAATGCAATTTGTTTTGATACATTGAGATTTGAATGTGTAAAATGGATAAGGGTTAATGAGCAACAATCACTGACACTTGCAATTGAATGATGTTCTTTATGAGCTCAATGGATGTGTATTTAAATTTGCTGCACTTTTTGGTGTAAAAATCATTCCTTTGAAAGGCTGTTGAGCTGATGTACCGGGAAGCCAGTAAAAGAGATTTTATTCAACTTTTTGGCATATTTTCATTTATTTCAGCCTGGCTTTCAGTTTTAAAATTTCTAGCCTAAATAAATAAATAAATACATAAAAATTATACTTTCTCCTGTCTCACTTACAGTGCATAGAAGTAATTTAGTGGAACTAAGCCAGGGTTTATTCCAAGCTGTAGACCCCACTGGTATGGCTGTTTCTGGTTAAAATAAAAGAGACGTCTAATTTTCTAAAGAGATTCACGTTTCACCTTAAAATTATAATGTTGGGACAGTTAAGATGTTTTCTCCCACAAATTCAGATTCTGATTTTGAGGACAGTCTAGCCTTTGCCCATTCCTTTATAAGATTCTCTTTCTTTACACTATTTCCAGAAGCAATCCATTATTTCAGTGGGAAAACGTGGTTTCTCGGTCCCTTAAAAAGTGTTATGATATGTGACAACTACAATGTCCAGGGCTTCTCCCTTTTCCTCCAGCTCTTTCTGTTTTGGAGTATGTTTTTTGTTTGTTATAGCCAACAATTTCCCTATGGGCGGCCGCAGTGGTGCAGCGGTTAGCGTTGCTGCCTCACAGCAAGAGGTTCTCCAGTTCAATTCTGAGCTGGGGTACCTTCTGTGTGGAATCTGCATGTCCACCCTGTGGTCATGTGCGTTTCCTCCAGGTGCTCCATTTTCCTCCCACATCCCAAAGACAGGCAGTAGGTGGATTGGACACTCTAAATTGGCTCTAGGTGTGTGTGTGTGTGTGTGTGTGTGTGTGTGTGTGTGTGTGTGTGTGTGTGTGTGTGTGTGTGTGTGTGTGTGTGTGTGTGTGTGCTTTCTGTGGAAGGTTGGGCACCGGGCTGGCAACTCAACACCATAAAAACTCCACTGCCAATCATGAGCGGACAGATGATCCCCTGTGGCGACCCCTAACCGGGAAAAGCCGAAAGAAGAAGCAGAAGATAGCCAACAATTTCCCTCACAGTCATTTTGCTGCCCCTAATATATATGTATACTTCAAATTTATTTATTTTATTTTATTTTACATGTGTTGACTGGGATAGTCCAACTGGCTTGTAAGTCCATTTTCAGTGGAGGCCCGGGGAGAAAAGCTCCAAGGTGACAATTTTTTACAAAACATAGTTTTAAAGACAGACTTTTGACATACAATTTCCATAGAAGAGACTTTGACATACATATTAATTAACAGATAGGATACATTCATTCTCTACAATATAATATTCAATTTTAGAAGATATTCCTAAGTTTAGGATTCCTGTGATAGATTTAATATTAGAGTAAAAGCAGAGAGACGTCGAATAAGATTCCAAGAGAGCAGATGATGCTTGCTATAGTTGAGAAGGATAACAAATTGATTTACTATATGTCTTTGCCTGGTTTTAGTTGAGAAGGATAACAAATTGATTTACAATATGTCTTCTCCTGGTTTTAGTTGCTTATGGAAAGCACAACATTGCTGGGGTAGTTTTCCCTAACTCCTGGAGAGATGGGATGAGCAGTAGATTAACAGTCCTAAGTGGGTACAGTACTATGATTGGTTGGCTTAGCAGAGTTACTTAAGTTAGGTGACGTGTTCTAATGAGACATTAGCCAGGTGGGATACAGGAGCACAGTCGATTATTCAAAAAGTGAGTTTTAACAAGTTTCTTGAACTGTGATGGGGATTTGTTGTCAGTTATGTGGGCAGGAAGGGAGTTCTAGGTTTTTGCTATACAGTGGCTGTAGACAGACTTACCAACTTCATTGTTATATTTGATTACTTTGAGGAGGTTATGTGTGCTAGACCTCAAGGGCCTGGCAGTTGTATAGGGTTACAAAAGATTTTGTAAGGCTGGGGTATTTTCAGAGTTATGTATTATTTTGTGGGCTAGCGATAGTTGATTGAGTTGAAGTATCAAATCATCGAAGTTTCAGAAAATTGAACATCACATTGTTGAAGATAGGATGATCGAAGTTCTGAAATATCAAACATACTGAATGGAGATCGCTGTACAGCGCAAAATGGGAAATTTACCATTCTGTTCACTGTAGTGTGATCTTAAAGTTGGTATATTTAAGTAGCAGGGGGTGTGGGGGCTTCCCCCCTACAAAAACAAAAAAAAGACTTGTTTTATTTTTAAATGTTTTTTAATTTCATTTTCAATGTTTCAGAACTTCAAGCATCTTGTCTTCGACGATGTGATGTTCAGTGTTCTGAAACTTTGATGATTTGATGTAGACCTATATGTTGTGTCTTTTGGCTTTTTCCCGGTTAGGGATCGCCACAGCGGAACTCCGGTCCGCTAATGATTGGCAGTTGATTTTTACGTGCCGAGTTGCCAGTCCTTACTGTGAGGCGACAATATATATATATATATATATATATATATATATATATATATATATATATAGGTTTACTATCAGAATTCCGAGTGAAGGTCCGACGACCACAGGATGCTGAAATTTGGTTGGCTGAACCTGTGCTGTCGAACCTTCATTTGTGCGAGTCTTGGGCTAGTGAATACATTGTCCATTCGCACATATGTGGTTGACCTTCTGATAAGCGATCGCTGTACAATACAGATCAGGAGATTTGCCCTTTTCCCCACTGTAGTGCAATCTTGGAGTTGGAATATTTAATCTGCATGGTGTGTGTGCATGTTGGGGGGTGCCCCCCCCTGCTAAATAGTTTTGTCATGTGGTATGCAGTGTTCGACTGCAGTCTACGGATGTTGAGAACGGTCAGATTTGCATAAGGTGTTTGCGAGTTTCTGACCTTCTGGACATTCCATTTTGAACATCTGAGTTGATATTTTAGGTCGGAATGTCTTGTGGACATCAACCTTATATATGTATATGTATATATATATATATATATATATATATATATATATATATATATATATGGGATCTGTATTAATCTCTGAACGACAACATCACCGAATCACTATCGGCCGGGTATACTTATGTGAAAGTGCTTTTCACAGAAGAAGCACTTTTGCGTAAGTATGCCTGTTACAGAGATCATACTATAGTGCAGATAAGGGAGTATTCCCCTTTTCCTCACTGCAGTGTGATCTTGGAGTGAGAATATTAAAGTAGGGGGGTGGGGGGTGCAGGGGGGCTTGCCCCCTCCATAAAAGTAGATGTATTTTTTTTTAACACACTTTAACGAAAGCACTTTTTCGGTGAAAGTCCTTTCGTTAAAGTGTGTTTGGTGATTGTGGATTCGGACTATTGAACTTTTGTTCAATAGTCCTAGATCTATATATATGTTTATATGGTCCCTATCAGTTGATCAAGTTTTCAGAAACTCGAAATTCATATAGTCAAGACCATGTGATCTAGTTTTTGAAAACCCAAAGCTTTTGAATGGAGATCATGGTATGGTTTGGATCTGGAAATTTACGCTTTTTCTCACTGTAGTGCAATGTCGAAGTTGGTATATATAATTAGTAGGGGGTGTTGGGGCAAAAACATAAAAAGGGTAGATGTTTGTGTGTTTTTTTTGTTTTTTTTTTTTTGATGTTTGAGTTTTTGGAAACTCAATCATATGGTTTCGACCGTATGAATTTTGAGTTTCTGAAAACTTGATCATCTGACATAAACCCACGTGTGTGTGTGTGTGTGTGTGTGTGTGTGTGTGTGTGTATACATATATATATATATATATATATATATATATATATATATATATATGGGTCTACCTTGAATAACCGAACCGCCACTTCACCGACACGCAGAAGACCGAGACGAAACGACCGAAAAGCAAGTTGATCGAAAAGGTGATTTGCCGACAGCCGAAAGACCGACAAGGGCAACGTGTGAGCGTGACTCGGTAAGTGTGCGATAGTGACGTATTTAGGAGCGGTCAGGTAAGTGTGCGATATTGAGGGATTTTGGGTTAGGGTGTGGGAAAGGTGAGTGTGCGGTAGTGTCGGAGTTAGGGTTCGGGTAAGGTAAGTGTGTGATAGTGACGGACTGTAGTTTAGGGACGGGTTAAGTGAGTTAGGTTTAGAGTGCGGGTAGGGTGAGTGTGCGATAGTGACGGGGTTTATGTTTTAGGGTGGGTTAAGTGAGTTAGGGTTAGGGTGCAGGTAGGTTAAGTGTGCGATAGTGACAGTCTTTAGGTTTAGGGGTGGGTTAAGTGAGTTAGGGTTAGGGTGCGGGTAGGGTAAGTGTGCGGTAGTGTCGGACCTTAGGGTTAGAGTTTGGGTTAAGGTTAGTGGATATGTCATTGTGTGTAATGTGTAGTTTACGTTTTTTGTGTCGGTGTAATGGTGTTCGGTTTTGTGAGTTGCCAGTGTTGTGTGTTTTCGGTTATTTGGGGTCAGTGTTTTGTGTGTCAGTGAAGTGTTGGTTCGGTTATTTAAAGTAGACCCATATATATATATATATATATATATATATATATATACATATATATATATATATATATATATATATATATATATATATATATATATATATATATATACTATTCCCACTCCTTCTGTCAAGTATGGGAAGACTCTTGATACATTTAGGAAAAAGCATATTCTTCTGCCACTCTTGTTTTTTTTTTTTTTTCAATTCTTAGTTGTCAGGATATTATTTGGGAGTTTATCCTGGTTAACTGTGAAAGTATGTGGAATGTTTTGACTTCAGTTTCTTCCTGTAAGGATAAATCTGCTTTGTATAATTTGGCTTCTTCTGCTTCCTTTGTTACTTCCTGTTGTTTGAAATCCTTATCCACCAGATCAAACCTCTCTCTTCTCTTCTGTCGTATAGCACAGGCTGTCTCAGGAGGTAATAGAAACTGTTTGTCTATTCTTTTAAGAGAACTATTTTATTCTAGGGTGTTTCTGGTCTCAAGGAAAGAAGATTCTTGTAGACCAGTTATGGATCCTTCCTTCCTTAACCAGTTTGTAATAGTGCCCAAATTCAAAATGCTGTTGCTTTACCTTTTATTTCCCCTTCCTACTAATTTGAGTTAGTGAAACTAGATTTAAAAGATACATATTATCACATTCCTGTACATTCAGATTTCAGATGTTTCTTAAGGTTTTGTGTGTCTGGATCACATTATTAGTTCTTTACCTTACTCTATGGACTATCCATTGTTCCAAGAGTGCCACAAAGTGTTTAAATCCTGTGACAGCAAAATGCAGACTACAGGGTATCCACATTTTCCTTATTTAGGCTAATGGCATATCTTTGCAGAGTCTTTTTCAAAGTACCAGGAATCTATACCTTGGGTAAGGGATCTCCTGCACAGGTGAAGATTCCAAGAGAATATTCAGAAGTCTTTTCTGACTCCTTTCTCACAGATCTTTTTTTCTGAGGCCTTTGCTAGACAACTCAGTTCAAAGAGCCTTTCTTTCACAGTAAAACAAAACTCTGTATTTAAATCTATTTCTGGAGTTTTCCTCTCAGACTTCTGTCTCAACAAAGGAATTCCTCAGGATTTTGGGTCTCATGGCATCTCAAAATCTCTTGATAACTCTTGCAAGACTCCACATGACCAACATACAGTGGTGTCTGAAATCTCTATGGTCCCAGCATCTACACCCATTAACTTTTCAAATTCCACTTTTAGGATTTGTAAAAAGAGAGATTATGGGCTGGAGACACCAAATTCCTCAGAATCCAGGTCTCCCATTTTCACATCCTGCTACAGTGCAGTCAGTCTCAACTGACTCCTCAGACTTGCTTGCAGAGCAGTGTTAATGGACATAAAAGTGCAAGGTTTTTGAAATAAAACTGTAGACCGATACACATCAACATAAATGTGATTTTGGCTCTTATAAACTCTCTCAACTCTCTGAATCATCTGTGGTCCGTGGTATATCTTCAAGTGTTTACAGACAACACCTTAGTAATGCAGTACATAAACAAGGAAGAGGGAACCAGATCTTACCCCTCTGTGCAGACTACCCATATTTGCATGGAATGTAGCTTTACAGCACAATCTCACTCTACAGGCTTTGTACATTCCATCACAGTAAAATTATTTATCAGACATGCTGAGCAAGACCAGGATAGACTCTCATAGATGGAATATGAATCAGGGGGTCTTCCAAGAATTTTTGTGGGAAACACATCTTTTTGCCTCCTCTCTAAACAATCATCTGGTAAAATGTTGCTCCAGGCTCCATGAAAAAAGGCCTAAAAGACAGATGCTTGCGTTTCCTTGAATGGTTCCATATGGTTTTCTACCATTTCAACTTATTTCTAGGGTACTTCTGAAGATACAGAAGGACTCTCCAAATACCATTGTGGTGATTCCATTCTGGCCTAAGCAACAGAGGTTCTCTCTTCCTTTGGAGATAGCCAAAGGCAATTGCCACAATTGTTTGATATATCCTGACCCCACACAAACTTCAATTGACTACCTGGATGATAGGGTTTAATACCTTTTAGGCACATATTTTCTGTGGATGTTCAACAGGTATTAATGTAGGAAAGCCATGCCTGCTACAAAAAAAAAATCACTTATTAGCAAATATAAAAGGTTTTCTCTTTGGTGCTATCAAAAGCAGCACCCATTCATGGCTAGCGTTTCCCTGGTATTACAGTATTTGTGTCAGTTACTATCCTATGACCTGTCTTAATCCTGTAGTCAAGTTTCTTTGTCAGCCATTTCAGCATGTCTGCCCATGGATACCCCTCTTTTAGTGCAATCTCATGTGAAAATGTTTTGAAAGAGGTTCTGCATAATAAATCTCCTAGAAAACCAGTGGTTCCTCCTTCAGATCTTAATTTTGTGTTAGAAAAGCTAATACTTGCTCCATCTGAACCAGCTCATCAGGCTGATTTGAGATTCTTGATATGGAAAGCAGTCTTACTGTTATGAACTCTGCAAAAGTTGGAAGCACTTATGGTGAGTGGATCAACCTTTTCTCAATATCCACAAAGATAAGGTTTCCATAAGAACTAATCCTTCTTGTATGCCTAAAGTAGTATCCAAGTTTATTTTGAGCCAACCTACCCATCTCCATGTCTTCTTTCCAGAGCCTAAAAATGAGGGAGAAAGGATGCTTCATACTTTGAATCTCCACAGACAACTTGTATGCTATCTTGGTAGAACAAAATCTTTCAGAACTTCTGATCAGTTGTTTATTTCTTCTTAAGGTAAGAGAAGAGGACCTCCTGTGTTAAAACAGACTATTTGCAAATGGTTATCTCAAGCTATTTAGTTATTCCCACCAAAGCAAGACTATTTCAGGCAGGGTCAAGGCTCACACTTCCAGATCTTTGGCTTCATGTATGTCTTTTTAGAATGGGTTGGATTCTAGAAGTATTCTAGAAGCAGAAACTTGGTCCTCCCTGCCTACTTTTACAAAGTACTATGAACTAGTTTAATTTTACAGATCTACAACAGACTTTGGTAGAACCATTCCCCAGGGGGTCCTGGGTCCTCTTGTTCCTCTTCCCAGTTTTTCTAACCTATGGTAATCAACCCATATAGCTTAGGCTACTGCAGCAGTGATCATTCAAATATCTACTGTCTTATGTTCATCATTATGATCACTGCTGCATTATCTACTCCCTACTTCCTTCTCCCTTCAATTTTTGTAGATTTTTTCTAATAGGGTTTGGACATTTATTTTATTTTTCCTAGCATTGCCCTTACAGGGCTTTAGCCTCCCTCTTTCTGTTGGCATTAAAGCTCTGCATCTCATGCACACATGCCTTCTTATGGTACATGACTGTAAACTATTCACTGGTAGTTGGTTTGTGCCATTGTGTACTGTCCCCCATTTTGCTATCTGTGCTTGTAGCTCCTCCTTTTCCTGGTTGCTCTCCTCCCACTGTTTATCAGACTGGTGCTGTTTTTTCTTGACGTTGTTTTTGGATCAATAGGGCCTTGTGACTAGTCTAAATTGTTTTCATTTTTTTTTCATATTACCCTGTTGTGGAACATGGCATACACAATAACTTATTTGAGAAGGCTTCCCAGGCTTGTAATGCAGGTGTCTGGACATCAAAAATATGACCTCAGCAGCCTAAAAACTCACACCTCTACTGGCATGTGTATGAATGTTGTATTGCTGGTCTTTCAATATAGCTATGAAATGGATAGAAATCTTTAACCATAACTGTAACAGGATAGGAATGGGTATACTTTCTTTACATGTTTCTGAAGTGGTTCTTGTATGTTTCCATTTTACTGAATGTGTATTTAACTATCAAATGGCCATCTGTGATGTGGCCATCTTGGAAGAAGCAGTAGAGTTTGCACATGTACCATATTTAGTCAACCAATATACTTCTATTGTAATGATTGCAGCCATTAGTGAGCCATCAATGCTGCACACATCCAGACAGTATACTAAAGTGTGCCCCGTGCAGCTGGTGTATACTTTTCTGATGAGACCTGCTAGTGCCTTGAAGCCATATGCATGCAGCTTATGACCTGTCCGATTCCTGGAGACAGAGCTATGTTATAAAATTCATCATCATGACATCACATTCCACTGGTGCCTGCAGGAACCAAGTGTGTTCCCAACTTTGTTGCATGATAGCCTTTAGAAACCATCAGGATCCTTGATGTGACAACCTGTGACACACTGACTGTGTCATGCATAAGTATGTGTAATACTCCAGATGCCAGGATACCAAGGGGTGCATATATCATAGAGTCCAGTGGGGTGGAATTTCCTCGTAATCTGTGTAATCCTTTGTAGAAAATTGTCACACATTCTACAAGAGTCAGGGTTTATCCAATAGTGATTAAAGATACCGTGATCTATAAAGTCCTATAGTGTCCAGCATGAACATTACCAGAACCACTGATTTCTCATCTGTGGTACTTTGGCCATGGTAACTGATAAGTTTGAAATCATTATTTCTACTCCATAGGATAATGACTTGCTTTCATTACACTAATTTTTGTAATGTGTTGGTTGCAAGTTTTCCTTCTATTATATGCATGTGTCACTCCCTACTATCACATTGACTAAACATCAATCATATCTGCATGGCTCCTTTTGTGATTAGATTATTTTAGTGTTTTCTGATATTCCCAGCTTTTTACAACCAGTTTACTGACTAACACACCGCTGCCATATGATCATGTTTATGGCTTAGTGTACAGCATGATTCATAATCTTTTAGTAAATCCTGGCCATAGTTTGCATTTTTAAACATGCAGCAGTGTATGGGCTGTGGTGAATTTTATCATGAATAAGATGTATGTTGCTTTGATATTTACCTATTTTAAAGTCCAAAAAGAAGCTAGTGCTTGGCCAAATCCCAGTGCATTCAAAAATCAACAAAGCAAAGCAAAAACGTCACTAGGAACTGCTGCTGTTCGAACAATATAAAAAGGTTTATTAAAACACAAATTGAATCAAGGTGAGCGCTTTCGGGCTAAGCCCTTCATCAGACAAAGTGTTCTCACAAACCTAACATTTTTAAAAAATACATACACCAATCACTACACAATAAAAGCCCGCCTTTTTCTATAGGTTGTCTTAAAGCAAACAGCCTAATAATTAAAAACACATATTGCTGCTGTTCTTATACTCAATAAAAAGCACGCCTGCTTTTTAATGTTGGTTTCAGGGGTACCATGTCATTCAACCCAGGTTTAATGTGGGCTGTTAAATGGATTCTGGATTTAACAACCTATAGAAAAAGGCGGGCTTTTATTGTGTAGTGATTGGTGTATGTATTTTTTAAAAATGTTAGGTTTGTGAGAACACTTTGTCTGATGAAGGGCTTAGCCCGAAAGCACTCACCTTGATTCAATTTGTGTTTTAATAAACGTTTTTATATTGTTCGAACAGCAGCAGTTCCTAGTGACGTTTTTGCTTTGCTATATTTACCTATTTTACCAGAAGTTATGATAAAGTTGGACAGATGTCTTCCCTACAGGAGATGTTCTGATGTAGAGAAGCAACTCATAATGAAAGTAGGCGGTTTCAGAGGGCAAGACATGTATTATGAGAATTTTTACCTGCCGAAATAAAATAAACATAAATAAGATTAGAAAGTCACATTTTAAAGTAAGAGTTATTGCCAAAAGAACAACTGAACATTAAGATGGACTTTTATTTTCTAATGAAATATCTTTGTGAGAAAAAATATATTGAAAGCGTTAACTCAAGAAAGTTTCTAGACCCTTCTTATTAAACACTGACCTGTCAAACCCACCATGATTAAATCCACATATTCAAAAATCAACAAAACTGTAATCCACCCTGTTGAAATACAGAATGATAAAAATCACAAGACACAACCCTACACATAATTAGTACCTGTAATCTTCTAGGAAACAAAGGCTACCAAGCCCCAATACATAGCACAACGCTGCACATCTCCAGTCCACGTCTTACCTTACCTGAGTGTTAAATCTAACCCTGCTGTAATCATAAACCTAAGCCTAAACATAACCCCTGACCAAAGCCTTAATACTGAACTCAGCCTATACTTCAACTCTGCTTCTAAACTAATTGACCTATGTTAACTCGACAGCAGTAATATTCAGCCAAGTGGTTGGTCAGTCAATATTACGTTCGAACAAATCATAGTCACCAAAATACTTTTAATTAAATTGTTTTTGAATAAGTAGGCTTCCTTCTTCAAGAGAAATGTCATTTGAAAATACATAAAAATAAACACTGGTAGATAAATCAAATGTAAATTTAAAATTACACAAACTGTAAAATAAATGGTTTATCTGCTAAAAGGATTGCATAGAGTATGGAATATTAAGAATGTGAGTAGTAACAGTTGAAGACATACCTAAAAAAAAGAGGCCAAAACAATAGTGATGAAACACCTGATATGCCTAAAGAACTGCAACATATTACAAATGAGGAGAGTGCTGAGGTATTAAAGGAGAATGGACTTTGGATAGAGTTGGAAAACAACCTACCCTATATAATTTAGCTAGACTAGATAGTTGCATAATAATGCTGCCCCACAGCATTTGGTTCTCAAATTCGTCTCTCAGCTGAGATGCTTTCATTGTCAAGTCTACATGTTCTTAATGTGTGCGTACAGGTTTTCATGGACACCTTAGTTTTTCCCCGTACTCCAAAGTTATGCTATAGGCGAATTGACTTTATTCCAATTTGCCTTTTGGTGTGCATTATGTGTGCATGTATGTGTGTGTCTTGTGATGGGTTAGCAATCCATCTAGAATAAGTTTAATTTCCTTACATACACTAAATGCTGGGATGGGCTGCAGTTCCCTTGCACCCTGAACTGGATAGTATAGGTAACTGGAAAATGAATGAAGTAGTTAATGTATTAATGAACCAGACATTTTAGTTTTTGTTCTAGTTATCCAAAAGAGGAGTTTATGGTTATGGTAATTCTAATGATAAGGATGTATGCAGGAAACAGAAGATGCAGTATGAGAAAAGTGGGGAATGACTTGGGAATCGATTGGAGAATAGAAAAGAGAGAGCAGCGACACGCCCTGGAGTGACTGATTAAAAGTCACTGTCAATGAAATAGAGGGAGATATAGAAAAAAAATGACAACAAAACATATTTAAAATGCAGGTGTGAAAGGATTTTAATTTATTATGCCAGTTCTCTATTTTGTGGAAATCCTGGCCTGAAAAGTAGTTCAACAAGAACAAGGTAATGATAGAGAGTTTTGAGTACTACAGATAAAGCAGATTTTTAATTATGCATTTCTTGCTGAACAAGTCTGTTGACCATGGCTTATAATTTCTGTGCAGTCCTATTAGATCCTTTACAATACCTTCTATTAGGTATCAGTTTCACCATGTTGAGGTTTTCCCTTTTCAGTTCTTAGATGTGGGTAATTATGTAATATGAAGCTAACACAATCACAGTGAACTACCAAACCAAAAACTGGACTTTTGGCAGTAAGAAGGTGCAACAATTTGTTTAGACTCCATCATTATCTAACCTTTATGAAAAACTTGGTATTAATGGTTGGATACTAGGATATCAGTCTTATCCTATAATTATAAGAATAAGTGACCTCCTCCCTTTTAAAATAGACAGAAGTAAAACTGCTGGAAGGGAATTTATTTATTTTATTTAACGTTGATTTACTGGGATGGTCCAACTGGACAACGGTGTCCATTTTCAGCGGATGCCCGAGGAGAAAAGCTTCAGCAAATAACATTTTTACTAATACATGTCAAGTACAACAAAAAAAGTTTACTATACAGCTATATATGTATCTACTTACAGTCTAGAAGAGATCAGTAAAGCAATGTATATACATATGAGATTAATCAACAGAAATATATACATGAGAGATGTGAATAACACATAAGTAAAGTACAAATACAGTACGTCTTAAATTTTCTTAAGCCTCTACAGTACATTTATGTCATCTAACAGAATACAGTTTCCAACTGTGAGGAAGACAAAGGGATATAGATAAGGGAGAAGGAAGTTACAGGAGTTATAAAGTGGATAGAAGTGTAGTTAGAGGTTCTGTATGAGTGAGGGAAAAGTTATCCAGGGTACATGAGCTGAGCCAGGTAGTTGTTAGATGATCTTTTAGTCATTTCTTAAACTTGGTGATGCTGGAGGTGGATCTAATGCTGATGGGTAGGGGGTTCCATATTTTGGCGATACTGTTTGAGTATAGTGAGTCAGCAGCATTATTGCTACTTTTAGTGATGTTTACTAGGTTTTTGTTACTGGAGCGCAGGGTCTGGTTACTGGAATGGTGAGTAAGTAGGCCTTTGAAAGCAGTTGTTTTTTCAGGTTGGGTGAGTATTTGGTGGGGCATGGAGACCTGGTTAAAAATAGGTAGGGAAATTCTAGCCAAGAGAGTTCCCTGAGAGCATGAAAATGATGTAATCTGTAGCTGGCATCTGTAGTGAATGTTTCTATTTTATTATAGCAGCTATCTAGTTTGTTTATATAAGTTTTCTTGAGGTTGGTAAGGATGCATATAGGAGTGTAGAGAGAAGGTGGATTCTGGTAATAGAGATTTTGGATTTGTCTGTGATGAAAAGTTTGCTCCTGTACAGACTACCCATTTTTTGTGGACTTTTTTAATTGTTTGATTTATGTGGAGATCAAAGTTCATGTTTTGGTCTATTACTACTCCCAGGAGTTTGGTGTAGGGGACTGGGGAATAATGGTATTGTTTGCTAAGGTGATTTTGAATAGAGAAGAGGGGTCTGGGGAGATTGTATGGTGAAACAGGATGAGTTTTGTTTTATTGGGACTTAAGTATTAACTGTGCATTGGTTAGCCAGGTTTCTACTTTAGAGAAGGCATGCTGTGTTATTTCCTAAAGATGATGGAGTGTTAAGGCTGCACAAACTAAGGTAGAGTCGTCTGCATATTATATTAACATGGCTTCATTAGTGGCAGTATGTAGGTTAATAATGAATGTGAAGAGAAGAGGGCCAAGAATGGATCCTTGTGGGACCCTTAAGCTGACTGACAGTGGGGAGAAGGAGTTACCCCATTTGGCTGCTTGCTGCCTCCTAGTGAGATAGCTCTGGAACCAGGTGAGTGTAGAGTGGCTGGTTTTAAATTGTGATAGTGTGTTTAACAGAATGGAGTGTGAGACCATGTCAAATGCTTTTGAGAGGTCCAGAAAGATAGATGAGACCAGGATACCTTCATTTCTGAGACTTAGAAGGGCAGTGGTTGTACTATGGTGTTGATGGAATCCATGTTGAGTTTTGGATAATATATTGTTAGCAAGGATATAGTGGTGGAGTTGGGTATGGATGCATTTTTTCAGAATTGTTGACAGTGGAGAGAGGATAGCAATTGGAGGGTAGTTGGAAATCTCTATAGAGCTGTCACCTTTATATAGTGGAATGATGTGGGCTGTTTTTCAGACAGCTTGGACCTGTTGTTCAGTGATGGAGGGATTTATAAGTGTGGAGATGGTGTATGCGATGGGCTCTGCAGTGATTTTCAGATAGTTTGCGGGTAGGCTCTCTGCAGCTAGGGTTGTTGGTTTGAGTTTTTTGAGACATTTTTTATGGTGGAAGTAGGAATGGGTTATAGGGAGAAGTTATTGTCATTTTGTGTTGGAGAGAGAGGAGTGGGGGGGTGCCTAGTGTTTGTTAGTTTGAGTTTAGAATTGGTGAACAATTTGTTAAACTGTGTGGGTGTGCCATCTATGGTGTTGTCAGTGTTTGGGGAGGGGGTGGTGATTTGACTGGGCTGAAGTATTTTCTTGATTGCTGACCATAACTTTTGTGGGTTTTCTTGGATGTTCTAGTTGTATTTTCACATAATATTCTTTTTTGTCTTGTCTTATATGTGTTTTGGCAGAATATCTTAGTTTTAGGCATTTCTGACGATTGGTTAGGGTTTTGTTATGGTGCAAATTGTCCCAGGCTTTGTCTCTTGCTTTTAGTAGAGCTCTTGTTTCTTTGGTTAGCCATGGGGTGTAGTTGAGTTTTTACCCTAATTGTTCTAGGTGGGGCAAGCTTATTTAGGATGCTAAGGAAGGTGGAGTTAAATAACTCCACTGCCTTGTCTAATGGGAGGTATTTCAGATGTGCCCATCTGCAGCTTTTAAGTGTGTATATGAACTCTTGGGGACTGAATTTTTTTGTTTCTGATTTGCTGTTATAATGGGGTTTTGGGTGAGTTTATTTGCTGCAGGAGTAGAAAGGTGGGGTGGTTGTCACCAAGGCTATCAGGGAGAGAGCCTGTGAGTTGAGAGAGGTTGGGTTGATTGGTGAGTATCCAATCTAGGATTGATTCTTTTTTGATGTTTTATCTATCCTGGTAGTGTGCTGGATTAGTTGGGAAAAGCCATACAAAGAAATGTGGTTTGTGGGTGGGATTGAGTTGCAGAAATACCAATCGATATTAAAGTCTCCAGGTATAATTGTTTCTTGGGGGAGGAGCTTATTCCCCATTGTAGGATGTGAATTTATGGGTTAGAAGGAAAGTTTTAACTGCTTTGAAACTCGAAATATTTTTTCAGGCCTAAAGCTGATGACAATTTAGTCTTAGCCAATGATGAGGTTTTCTTAATACGTATGAAAATAATAAAGTATGCATGGGACAGATTCAAGTATTACCCAGAAAGGGGAAATATGTAATATTACCCCAGGAAGTATAACACAAGTGATGAGACAGATTGTTTTTATTAGTCTTTTGTATTGTTCCTAAATGAAATTAAAGAAAGGTTTGAGTAATCAACAATTATTAAAATATTCTTATATGGTAGGGAAACACATTCAGATATAAAAAACTGCTTGTGATATACTACACAAGCCTGACATATATTACATTACCATGTAGTAACAACACAGTACTTCATTGAAGAATTGCTTTGAATGTTTTTTATTCCACATAAGCTTCATTGAATGGGCAAGATTATTACAAGTGGAGCTGTATGGTGCTCCAAGTAAGATAAAATATGATAACACATCCATACAGCCACCTGATGCACTGTTGTACTACAGGGGCAACCACTACCCTGAACATTCACTATTTTGGTGATACAGCAGAAAGATGATAATTTCTCTAGCTGAGTTCCTACTTGCAATATGACCTAGAACAGCAGCTAATTATGTTTTCATTAATGAACTCGCTAATGGATTCACTCTGAGTTCTTTATACTGTTGAACCCATATAGTTCCCCAGCTACCTTTGCTTCTGATAGCTCAAATACACAAATATTTGAAAGACATACAGTGGTGGATTAATTTTGTGATGGACCATGGCCATTTTTCAGACTGTCTGTCTGCACGCACTTGTTTTGGACTACACATACATTTGCACGCTCTTTTGAATTTATACCCATTAATTACAGCCACTTAACAGTGTACACCTCAAATGTCTGTGATAAAAAATTACCACAGTAAAGTATTCTGTCTTCCTTTGCACAAATACACACTAGTTCTGCAAAGTTTAACACAGTGACAACTTACATGTCATTTTTTTTCAGTCATAGTAGTTCTTGTTTCATTTGAAAAACTGACAGGATTGTACATTACAGCAAGTGCACTGCTTAAATATGTACTATTTGCGCTCACACTGTGACATTTTACCTACCATTTTTTCTATGATGGACTGTTTTTAGTAATAAGGGACTCAGCTATATTGTGAGTTTACCATTTTTCTTTTATGGGGAATGTAATGCTTGTGTGCTCTGTGACAACTTACCTGATATAACTCTTTTCAGGCTACTTTTATTTCAGACGGGTTCTGACATGGTTTAATGTACTACCTGTGGATTTACTCATTATGTACAGCTTGTGTTCATGCTCTGGCAACTTACCTGCCATTTCTTCAGTTAGCATAGTATTAAATTTTATGTAGTCCTATCTCGCCGTAATTCTTGCTGGATGGGTTCGGAGCCGATATTTGGCTTTTATTCGGCCGATACTAAAGCTCGAGAGCTTTTACTGGCTCATGGCTAGCCTCTGTCCCATGGTGCCTCATGGCAATTCCCCAGATCTCATTTGCCACGAAAGCTTCGAGGTTGTGTCTTACTGGCTCATTGGCTAAGTAAAACTTTATTTGCTAAATTTAGTCTTTTTTTCCTGATTTTTCTATCCTTTATATACTATATATATATTTTTTGTCTGTTGTGTGACTGTTTTTTGAGAGTTTCCAACCCCTATTCCTCCCCAAAGGACTGTACGGCCCATTTAAGTTAGAGGGCCGTAGTGCCCATTTAAGTTAGAGGGCCTTTCCTCCCTGTGTGTGTGTGTTTAAAAAAAAAGTTATATTCCTTTCTTCCACACTTCTTCTTTGTCTGTAGATAGTATTTAGTGTTGTTTTTTCTTGTTGTTTATCTAGCTACTCTATTCCATGTAGTCGGAATGTCTAAAGATAAGGATAGGGAACATAAGGATCATCGCCCTTTGGGGTTTAAGAAGAGTGATAGATGTGCACAGAAAATGTTTCACAGAGACAGTCACACCAGTTGCATGTACTGCGTAGGTGAAGCCCATTTGCAGGAGCCCTGCACTTTTTGCCATGCGTTTAGTACCAGAGTATTAAACGAGTGGAAGAGAAAACTTATTGATAGAGATCTCATTACCAGTTCCTTCCAGAAACAGCTGAAACTTGGTCAGGCAGCTCCTAAATCTAAATCTAAGAGAAAATCTTCGGCCCCAGCTTCGGGGCTCTGATCCACCTTCATCCATTTTGGTGCCGTCGGTCTCCTCAGTGCCAAGGCAACCTTCGGTACCAAAAATTTTTCCGGACATTGATGTTGTGTCTCCCACCTTGAGATCTCCTATTTTGGAGAGGAGGAGATCTCCTTTTGTCTCCACCAGATCCTCCAGAACTCTATCAGATATGGACATTGAGTGGGTGGTGAAGAGGTTGCTTTCAGATCCAGCTCTGGCAAGAAAATTGGCCCATTCAGACCCAAAGGTTTCGGAGCCGACCCCCTTACTGACCACTGTTCCTCCTCTGACTGCTTCGCTCTTGGAGCCTATTACTTCAGGTTCTTTTGTCTTGGACCCATCGGCTCCAGGGATTCAATCTGCTTCCTCGGAGCCAATTACTCTATCCTCGATGGCTCAGTCTGGAGCTGAGGGATCTGGGAGCTGACTGTCTCGAGTCGACTCCAAGGGGGACAGTCACCCTGGTTTCTTGTCAGAACTGAACCCTCCCTCTCAGAGCCTCGGCTTGACTCCTCCATGAGGCTGATATCGTACGCGGCAGATGGAGCGTGAAGGGTGGTTGCAGCAGGAATATCTCTCAGGAGACATTCTTGGATGCGTCTTTGTAATTTCACAGAGTCCTTCAAGTCTTCCTTCACTAACGTCTCCTTTGATGGTTCATCTCTTTTTAGACCCCAAGTGAGAGAGACTTTGACTAGGTGCGAGCAGGAAAGGAAAACCTTATCTGCCGTCGGAGTTCGTTTCTCCCTCCCATCTAGACCCTATCCCAAGGGTAATACAGGAGGGAAAATGTGGTTCTGTAAATCCCAAAAAGGTTTCCCTCAGGTACAAGTTCAACCCTCCCCTAGAGGCAGAAGGGGAGGATATAATGGAAGACACCGCCCTCACAGCAGAGAAGGTTTGCTGTGAGGGCGGCATCACAGCAGAGAAGGTCTGCAGCATTAGGGAGACAGAGAAACTTTTTCTGATCATCCCTTCCATCGCCCCTGAGGGGTTGCCCGACTATTCATCTCTGGAGGCAGTCAGGGGTCATCTATCGCTGTACCCAAGTGCCTGGCTAACCATCTCATAAGATCATTGGGTACACACCATAATATCCAGAGGTTACCTGATCCCCTTTGTTTCCGAACCCCCAACAAACCAGTCTCTACCAGATGTACCACCCATCCAACTAGACCATGCAACATCTGAGGTCATCTCATTTCTGCAAAAAAGAGTCATCCAAGAAGTCCCCGCAGAGCAAGTAGGATCTTGATTCTTTTTAGTTCCGAAAAAGACAGGACTGGAGATCAGTCCTAGATCTCAGCAGGCTCAGCAAGTATGTAAAGAAATCAAAGTTCCGCATGGTCGCCCTGCAGTCGATATTTCCCTTTATCGGGAAAGACAATTGGATGTGCTCAATCGATCTCCAGGACATGTACTACCACATCAAAATGGACAGGCGCTCCAGGAGACACTTTTGCCTCCGGCTGGGAGCCAGTTATTTTCAGTTCAGAACACTGCCTTTTGGTCTCATTACAGCCCCCAGAGTGTTCACCAAATGCATGGCAGTGGCTACGGCTCACCTGAGACATCAAGAATTCCAGGTGTTTCCATACCTACACAACTGGCTCCTCACTACTACCACCAAGCATCAACTCATCAGAACTAGGGACGAGACTCTACCCTTGTGCGTCAACCTAAAAAAGTCAGTCTTATCTCCTTCGCAGCACATTGTATACTTAGGCTCAGAAATAGACACAACCACCATGTCAGCAAGACTAACACCAGAAAGAGTAGAGTCTCTACACAGTCAAGTCACATCCTTGCTAAACAAACAAAAAGTTCAGGCCAGAGTAGTCCTTCAAGTCCTAGGGACTATGGCTTCCTCCATCCTTTTAGTTCCTCTTGCTCATCTACACATGAGGATACTTCAGTGGCTGTTATTTGCCCAATGGTCGATGCAAGACCTTCCATTGTCTCACCAGATGTTTATAACAAACACCTGCAAAAAGGATCTGACATGGTGGTTGCACACAGAACAACTTCTCCTAGGTCGTCCACTTGTTCCTCCCCAAGAGAAAGCAGTTTTGACCATGGACACTTCCCAAATAAGGTGGGTGGGGCATTATCTGGGAATGACAGTCCAAGGTACTTGGCAGAACCACGAGAACCACTTGCACATCAATGTTCTCGAGATGAGAGTGGTGCTGTATGCATTGCAAGCACTTCACAGCTCCCTTCCCTCTGGGACAATTGCAATACAGTCAGACAACATGTCTGCCATGTGGTACATAAATAGGCAAGGGAGAACCAAATCTTACCCGCTTTGCAGAGAGGCTTTAAGAGTTTGGAAATGGGCCATGGATACTCAACGCTTCCTGATAGCAACGCACATCCTGGGGAAATCCAACATAATAGCAGACAAACTCAACCGAGCAATTCTGATGCCTCATGAGTGGTCCCTGAATCCAAAAGTTGCAAAAGAGATCTTTCACAGATGCGGCCAGCCTTGCTGTGAACTATTCGACACTCACCCAAACACCAAATGCAGCAGATACTTTGCCCTCATTCCCCATCCAGGGATGTCACCCAGGGATGCTGTAGTCCATGATTGCCTCCCAGGGACTTCTTTATGCCTTTCCACCTTTTCCTCTCATTCCAAAGGTAATACAGAAAGCAAAACAGTTGAGGAGTTCCTTGATCCTCATTGCTCCTTACTGGCCTTGACAAGTTTGGTTTCCCTTCCTGTGGCCGTACCTTTTGGAGGAACCATGGATTCTGGACCCATCTCCAGATCTCCTGATTCATCAGTCGGGATAGTTCCACCCCACCATCCACACCCTCAAATTGACAGTATGGCTGCTCCAGTTCCGCGAGTAGCCAGGTGTATTCCCCAATCTCCTTCTGTCAAACACATTCTAATTTCATCCCATAAACCTTCCACTCAGAAACTGTACTCCAGCAAATAGAAAAGGTTTTTGATTTGGGCTACGAACCAGGGCTTAAATCCATATATGGCTCCTATAGAATCTATCCTATCCTTCCTAGCATCAATTTTTCATGAAGGAGCGGCAGCCGCTACAGTTAGAGTTCAGTTAGCTGCCATTTCCAATTTCCATTTTGGCTTCATGGGAAATCCAGTCATGCAACACTCCTTGTGTAAAACCTTCTTAAAAGGAGTTCTTCTTCTCAGGCCTCCAATCAAACAGCCATTAGAACCCTGAGACTTAAACTTAGTCCTCTTATCTTTGATGTCTGCACCCTTTGAGCCATCCTCTTCATCAGGCCTAAAATTGTTGTTGCAGAAAACACTATTCTTAGTAGCCATAACATCTGCTAGGAGAGTCTCAAAACTGCAAGCTGTTACTATTCGACCTCCGTACATTATTTTTCACAAGGATAGAGTCTCACTGAGGACAAACCCTTCCTTTCTTCCCGAGGTATGCTCAGAGCACAATCTAAATACTACTATTGAACTACCTTTGTTTTTTCCAAACCACCCTAATAAATCTGAGTATAGACTACACCAGTTAGACTTTCACAGAATTCTCAGATTTTATTTACACAGGACTAAAGAATTCAGAAAATCAGATCAATTATTTGTTTCCTCTTCTGACAAGAAGAAGGGCTTGCCTGTTTCTAGGGTTACACTTTCAAAATGGCTTTCGGATTGCATTTCCTTTGCTTATCAGTCAGTTGGCAAACAATTACCCATCAAAGTCAAAGGCTATTCTACTAAAGCTGTATCTAACTTCATGTGCCTTTAGATCTAGGCTCCCAATTGATTCTATTTGTGCAGCAGCTACTTGGGCAAGACCACATACTTTTGGCACTCATTACAAATTGGATTTGGCCTCCCAGGACAGGTCTTCCTTTGGGTCCACTGTGCTGAAGATCTCTTCACTTGAGCCACCCAGGATATAGGTGCTAGGGACGCTGTCCCTTCCAGCAAGAATTACAGTGAGATAGGACTACATAACATAAAGAAGTTATGTACTTACCATAATGTTCCATGTTTGTAGTCCATCTCGCCTGCATTCTTGCGTCCCTCCCTCCAACCCCCTTCCTGTTTTCTGGGGGATGTGGTGGACTATACTGGTATTGTCTGACTTGGTTCTCATTTGTTGTCCACCTGGCATGGATTATATTTCAAAATCCTTTGTCTGTATGTATGCAGCTCTGATATTTCTTACATGATAGGTACTTATTGCTTTCTTGCAAACTAGATCTTGGGAATTACCGTGAGGCACCATGGGATAGGAGCTAGCCTCGAGCCAGTAAAAGCTCTCGAGCTTTAATATCGGCCGAGTCAGAGCCGAATATTGGCTCCGAACCCATACAGCAAGAATGTAGGCAAGATGGACTACAAACATGGAACGTTATGGTAAGTACATAACTTCTTTTTATAAGGGGTCGCTGACAGAATTTTTTAATGTGCTGCTTGTATATTTATTAAGTATATGTGTTGAGTGTGTACATGGTGACAACTTACCTGCCATTTTGCATGTCAGCCTAATTTTTACTTATATGGGATGCTTGAATCTATTTCAGTTGATTGACAAAAGGCATTGTTCAAACACACATGATTGAGATGACATGATCGACAATTCAGTTTTGCGATTAATGGAAACATGGCAAACAACATAAACAAGACAAAACCATTTTTTTAGGGGGCAAGCCCCCCTTGTACCCCAACACCCCCCTACTAATTATATAAACCAACTCCAACATTATATTACAGTGGGGTACATTCCTGATCCCCACTATACAGTGATATCAGTCAAAACGTTTGATGATCTGCATTGTCAGTCATGTGGTCTTGGCCTTGTGAGTTTCAACAATGTTGTTTATCAATCAGCTGATTTAGACCCAGTTGCTGACGAGATTTTAATGTACTGCTTATGCATTTATGGGGTATGTATGTTGAGTGTGCACGCAGTGACACCTTACCTGTCATTATTTGTGTCAGGCAAAGAATTTACATATAAATGGTCCTAACATGATTTACTATCTGTCTCATGTATTTATGGAGTATGCACTGCCTATATTTAGTCAATGACAACCTACTTGACAATTTTTCTGACAATCTAAATTTCCTTAAAAGGGATTCTGACAGGATTTCATGTACTATTTTTTGTATATATATATATATATATATATATATATATATATATATATATATCCAAGAACAAAGCCCAACTAGATGTAGCGTGGTAACTCTTCAAAAAATCCAGCAAAAAAGCGTTCATAAAAAACAGGCAGCGTTTAATGACAAAAACATAACAAATAACGTTAGCGCTATCGAGGTTTCCCTCTTCTTCAGACGTTATACATTCAAAATCATCTAACCTCATTTTATGTCCCTTTTCACAATGCATCATTTCCTGAAGCCTACAACTAAAACATACATCATTTCCTGTCATCTTAAATAAACCTATCTACTAATAAAAACAATAATGCATAACATAAATATGTTCTATTCATATATATTACATGTATAAAAAGCTATTTCAGACGTTATACATTCAAAACCATCTAACCTCATTTTATGTCCCTTTTCACAATGCATCATTTCCTGAAGCCTACAACTAAAACATACATCATTTCCTGTCATCTTAAATAAACCTATCTACTAATAAAAAACAATAATGCATAACATAAATATGTTCTATTCATATATATTACATGTATAAAAAACTGTACAACCTTATACTAATGAATACATGACATAATATGCAAAACATGACAAAAATAAAAATAAAATAATGACAATAACATAATTACTGATAAATATATGATCTGAGTAAACTGGTCTAATTAACAATAGGCCTAGTTTTTGATAGACCTAGTTTTTAGTTTGGGCTTGAGCGTTTTACGTGGGGAAGACCAATAGGTCTCTACGCGAAAGAATCAGGGACCATTCCTACTGTTTTATGAGATCTGACACATACAGTGCAATTGCTAAGCATAGAATTCAGAATGAGAATCATGACTTCTTGTTTCAAGTGCTACAAGTATTGCCAGTCAGGATTAGGGGTGGTGATTTAGTCAATTCCACTGAGCTAGCAGAATCCGAGTGGATTCTGAGGTTGGCTGCCCACCGTGGACGAGGTCTGAATGACTTCGTACCGCTTAAGCCCAAACTAAAAACTAGGTCTATTAAAAACTAGGCCCATTGTTAATTAGATCGGTTTACTCAGATCATATATTTATCAGTAATTATGTTATTGTTATTATTTTACTTTTATCTTTGTCATATTATGTTATGTATTCATTAGTATAAGGTTGTACAGTTTTTTATACATGTAATATATATGAATAGAACATATTTATGTTATGCATTATTGTTTTTTATTAGTAGATAGGTTTATTTAAGATGACAGGAAATGATGTATGTTTTAGTTGTAGGCTTCAGGAAATGATGCATTGTGAAAAGGGACATAAAATGAGGTTAGATGGTTTTGAATGTATAACGTCTGAAATAGCTTTTTATACATGTAATATATATGAATAGAACATATTTATGTTATGCATTATTGTTTTTATTAGTAGATAGGTTTATTTAAGATGACAGGAAATGATGTATGTTTTAGTTGTAGGCTTCAGGAAATGATGCATTGTGAAAAGGGACATAAAATGAGGTTAGATGATTTTGAATGTATAACGTCTGAAGAAGAGGGAAACCTCGATAGCGCTAACGTTATTTGTTATGTTTTTGTCATTAAACGCTGCCTGTTTTTTATGAACGCTTTTTTGCTGGATTTTTTGAAGAGTTACCACGCTACATCTAGTTGGGCTTTGTTCTTGGATTTATTTGTTTTTTGGACATTCTGGGTAAACGTTTTTTACTTATATATATATATATATATATATATATATCTACATGGATCTACTTCAAATAATTGAAAATACAAAATGCCGAAGACAAAAAAGCTGAGACGAGAACTCACGAAAATTAAAATGCCAAACAGGGTAAGTAAACACTTGTCCAACACTACAGTAAAACAATGACAATCTATCTAAAACCCAGCTAGGTGGGGAGCTATCCCTAACTATATATATCAACTCCGGAATCACACTACAATGAGAAAAAAGGCATGATTCCCATACTGGGCAAGTGTTTACTTACACTGGGAAAACTTATGCAATTCAGGATTTTCATTTTTGTGATTCTCATCTCAGCCTTTTCATCTTTGGCATTTTGGATTTTTGATTATCTGAAGTAGACTCATGTGTGTATATATATATATATATATATATAGATATTATATATATATATATATATATATATATATATATATATATATATATTTTTTTTCCCATTTACTTAGCAGGAGCTGTGAGTGTTTACACTGTGACATCTTTCCGGCAATGCATTTCAGTTAGACTATTTCTTTTTTAATTTAAAAAAAGTTTATGACTAGATTTTAGTGCTCTGCTCATGCATAACAGCATTCAGGAACTTTATTGTTAGAGGAAAGTGTAAGTGTTCTGCTTGTGTGAACTTTGGACAACTTACTTTGTGGTTGATGCATCCCAGTGATCCTTACAGCATCCAATGTCTCTTATTCCGTCACAGCAAGAATACTCACCCCATTCTTGCTGGTCTGACTTTCATAGTTTCTGGAAAGAAAACACAATTTACTGAGAGCCCTTGCTTCTGCAAAAGATAAACCCAATAGTGGGTGCACTTGTAATGGCCATTTATTGTTCCACAGACCACTAGCTTATTTTCTGGTTTCCTCTGGTATAGTTCTTCAGGCCACCATGAACCCGGGTCAGTTATGTCCTTTTTGTCTGTGCCCAGTGTTTGAGAGTGGACATAGGAGAAGTAGCTTTACTAGGATGGAATTTCTGCAGGATGCTACTCTATATATCTGGGGGAAGAGTCCTTATGTTGCTCAGATTCCTCTTCCAGTCAGTCATAGATACATGTCAGTATGTATCTGACATACATATGTATGTCAGATACATACTAAAGCAGTTTTAGATGCATCTGACTTAGGCAGATACAGGTATTCAAACCCTACAGATTTCTTTCTCTGATGCTGTGATACAGAGAAAATGTGATCCTCACATCCACTTTGAGAGATGTTTCTGTCTATCTCTATTGCCAAAATGAATGCAGTATGTATGCAAACAGGGTATTTATCCATATATATATATATATATATATATATATATATATATATATTTTTTTTTTATATATATATACACATATGAACTTCGTGACAATAACAGCATTCAAAAAATAGTAAATTACACCAACTCTTGTAGTACTTTAGCACTTTCATCTTATTTATTATCAAGACTTCTTCAGAAAGACATGTTCATGTCTTTCTGAAGAAGTCTTGATAATAAATAAGACGAAAGCGCTAAAGTACTACAAGAGTTGGTGTGATTTACTATTCTTTGAATGCTATTTTGTCACAAAGTTAATTTCTTAGTTAAAAAATGTTCTCTTCGTTCATTTTTTTGAGTGCGGTTAATTATATATATATATATATATATATATATATATATATATATATATATATGTATATATTTATATGTGTGTGTGTGTGTGTGTGTGTGTGTGTGTGTATATATATATATATATATTTATATACTTAATTTTACAACTTTCCTTCTTCAGAGCCATAGTTGGAGGAAATAGACATTACACTGTTACAACCCAGAGTCACAATATACAGTCCCCATGAAACAGATGGGTAATACACTTCTGTTACTTTACAAATCTTACACTGTGGATTTAGAGGGGAAATTTTGGATACAGATTTTTGACATGTCTCTGGTAGCTAAAAGTTTTGTAATATTATGCAGAGGTGATGTCTAGCACCCTAGCTTCTATTCTGTTTTACTAGACATTCTTGGGAACAGTATCAGTTTATTTTCACATGCCTAAGAAAAACTAGAGATGTTAAGATGAGAATTATTTGAAATCTTTTCAATAAAAAAAAACAGTTACATCTTCAGCATTCCTAGGCTTTCTTTCATACCTTCTTTTTCAGCATTTCCTCCAGCTTTAATTGTTTAAATGCTTCTCCCATCAACTGTCTCTGTTCTTTCCCCTTTGACAATTGATTGTCACATATACATGGAGATTAAAAGTGCTTCCAATGCAGAACAGTTAACATGGGATGCAAAAACCTCTTTTGGAGGGGTTTCTCTCCTCCTTCCAAACCAGACAGAATTTTTTCTTCTGGTACTTCTGCTTTGCTTGCCCCATCAGTCATTTAACTAGTGACAAATTTTCAAATGTTGGTATTTCAGAATCCTTTCAGCAATATAGAAGTCCCTTCTGAAAGTCCAGTTTTCAAATCTTCCTCCCTGTCAGTCTTTGAAGCACATCCAATATTCTAGATATTGACACAATGCAACATTTATTTATTTATTTATTTATTTTGCATTTGTTGACTGGATTTGTCCGACTGAGCTTAATAGCTCTTTCTCAGCGGAGGCCAAAGGAGAAAAGCTCCAACATAGTTCAACAGACTTGCATCCAGAGTAGTAATAAATAAACAAGACACATTTTATATATATATATATATATATATATATATATATATATATATATATATATATATATATATATATATATATATACAATACAAAAAAGCATAAAATCATATACAGTTTTAAAAATATTGTTACGTTTTTCCCTAGAGAAGCTTTATTGTACCATGGGACCTATAAGATCTCTGAACTTTTGCATCTGGGTTACACTACAAGCCTAGTTACATTACCTCTTGGGCTTGATACATGGAACTGCAGTGATGAGGACTTATTATATGGACTATTACATGTATCCCATTGTTTTCTTTTCCTTCCAAATCAAACTGTCTCAAGACATCACAGGTGAAGCAGTTTGTATGAAGCTAAAGGTGCGAGGCATGTATATCTCTCAGACAGACCAGAGTATACAATTTTTAAATAGTTTTGCAATATCATAGAGGTGTGGTATGTCAACAACCTTGGGGACAATAGGCTGTACCTATATTTCAAGCTGGCTATTAGCACTTAGAAGTTAGCTCTTTAGCATTCCTTAATCTTCCAGGCACCTATATTTCCATCAGAGCAAAAGCAAAGTGACAGATAAACTGAGTGGAAACAGAAAAGACCCTCATGAAAATACTGTACATGGGAAGGTCTTCTAAATATTGATTCAGTTCTGAGGAACACCTCAGACTGATTTGTTGTCCTCGTTTGAACACATATAATACATACCTTTACTTTTTATTCCTTTTCAATGGATTTTTTTTCTGCAACTCCACCCTTTCCGTAGATATTGAGGGTATTTTCAGAATAGTCAGAAGGGCACTCCAAACTTTTTGGGGTGAATCCCATTGACCCTGGAAATATTGGTTCTTCCTTTTATGGAGCTGGACAAAAACAATTCCCAAAAGATCCATCAAGACCTGGATCTACTCAAACAAGACAGGGGGAGTTCAACTCACTCCAGTCTATTACATCTAAAATATCTGCTTGGATTCTTATACCTTTGTCATTTCTTTTATAAGGACTTGCAGTAGGTACTAAAGGAGGCCACAAATCCTGCTGTTAGGAAATCATGTTTGGACATTTAACAGACTTTACTTGTTGGTACCTACCAAATAACCTGGTCCCTATCTGGGATTGTACCACAGGTGCTCAAATATTGGTATGAGTTGCTAGCCTCTGGCCTTAGTACTACTTTGTTTAGGTACATCTTGTGGACTTCCACATGTCTGCCCATAGATTCATCTCTTTACTTAGTGAGTTCTTAGTAAAACAGTTTTTGATAGAAGGTTTTTCTGATGATGTGAGATAGTGCCAGCTGTGAGAGAGACTAGGGCAGTGCATGTGCAACATATGACAGCATAACTAGCTGGAGTTTTGTAAAGAGTTATATGTCATTTGAATATCAAACTGATTTGTACAGATCCTTGTGTTAAAAATGTATTTGTAAAACTCCCTGTGTTAAAAATGTATCAGCAGTGAGTCATGCTGGACAGAAAAGAAATATACATGCATGGCAGGCTGTATTGTTGTAACTGCTGAAATGTATATATTTTAACAAGGGACACTGGAAGGGAAGGTGTTAAGCTTAGCCCAGCTAACCTTAAGGAAAATAGCCTAAAATTAAATTACTTATTTTAGGCCATAAAGATTCTGTCTCACAGGTCTGAATGCATCCAGAGATGCAATTTGTATGAAAAGCCTTTCTGCAGGAAGGGTAGAAATGTTGGAATTGTTTTATAGTTTCCAGATGCTGTAATAAACCTTTAGATAAAGTTCTATGTGTGTATTGTGACACATCTGTGACAAATCTTGGCTCATTATCTAGTTAGGGGGTAGTGTGGGGACCACTGAATCAGGTGACCAGATGTGATGTTATACTGTAGCCAGCACTGAAATCGTATTTAGATACTAGTGAGGGATGGGATAGTGGTACTCAGCACTTTTTTATTGAACCTGACAGAAGACATACTCATCAACTTTCATCTTGCCTTGCTTTAGTAAGTAACCAGGGAATAGTAATTCTTCAGTCAGTTAGGAAAATATAATGAGATTAGCTAAATCTTGTTTTTTTCTGTGTCTGTCTGTGTTTTTTTATATTTAATGTGATTGAAACTCTGGTGTTTATTGTAAATAGATATTCAGGTATTTTCAGGTTTTCTGTTTTATTATTTATTATTAAATATATCTATACTTTCATTGGGCTAGCCACCCGGTGGTGTATACCTTGGCTCGAGTTGATTGTCACTGGTGAAAGTGACACCCCGACCCCATGTGCAAAATGGGATAAAAGGGTTGAGGATGGATGGATGGATATGTATACCTTTCATTGTGGCTGGTCTTTTAGAACATATTTAACCTTTGAGAGCAATTACATTCATTTAGTGACACTTTGGCTTTATGTTCCTTAAAGTCTTGCTCTGTGGTTAATATTACTATTTGTATAAGTATTAATTTTACTGAGAGTAATTGGATACCCTGGTAAGAACCTTAAAGTAGCTGGCTGGTGGCAGTGTATCTACCTTATAGTCTGGGTTGAGATGGCAAAGTGCGTAAACTGTGGCGGCTTTTCCCAGGTGTGTGTGTGTGTGTGTGTGTGTGTGTGTGTGTGTGTGTGTGTGTGTGTGTGTGTGTGTGAAAATCAAATCTCAAAGCGAGTGTATGTGTCAGCTACTTTCAGCAGGGGCACTGAGAGCACAGATTTCACAGAGAGGGTAGTGGAGGATTTGGCTTGGAACACCTGGCTAAGAGCTTAACTCTATAGATGTGTCAATGGGGACTCTTATTTGGGACCTGGAGAGAAAGCCCAGCCCCAGGACTGGAGTGTGAATTCCCTGTGTGCTCTTAAGGGAAATTGTACTTGGTGCAGAGAACTGCATCTGAGCATACTGTGTGTGTCTATTTTTTTGTCAGTGAACATTCCCCACTGTTGTCAGTGGTGAGGATTAAGGCTCCTTGATCACTAGCCCAGAGGAGGGATGTCACAGGTTTCACCTGAGAACTCTCTGCAAACAGGTTGCATCTTCCCTGGATTTTAGTTTTCTGCTGGAAAAAGTTAACTTCATCTCCATCTAAACCTACACATCTCACATATTTAACGTTAATTTTATATGTATCTATATATGTAAATAAATAATTATTTTCTTTGCTCAGAAACCTGTAAGATTTATATCTGAGATGCAAGCTCTCTTGGTAGGTAAACCGTATCTGCTTTTCTTCAAGGATAGGATATCAGTAGGAACAAATCCTTCATTCATGCCCAAGGAAATTTCAGAGTTTCTTTGAATCAAGTCATCAATCTCCCAGTGTTCTATTCTAACCCTCAAAACCATGAAGAAAGGATTCCTCCTACTCTAGACATACATAGGCAGCTCAGGTGCTATCTAGACAGAGCTAAGTCCTTTAGAAAAGACAGTTGGCTATGTATTTCAGATGTTGGGACTAAAAGAGGACAACACATGTCAAGCAGATGATGTTCATCATGTTGATCACTGCAGAAGTAGTCTTAGCTGTATGGGTTAAATCCCGCCAAAAATATAACAGCTGTCCAGCTTTCAAAGCTTCAGGGCACCTTCCAAGAGCCCAAACTGTCAGCTTGAGCTGAGCTGACTAAAAGGCAAGTTTGATTGTGAAGCCCTTCTAAGCTTTACTCTTGTCAAAGAGTATGCTCCTCTAAGGCTTTTGAGGTTCAGCAGTCATCCTGTGCTTTCTTTGCTGGGCAGATAAGTGCCCTATGCTCTTTGAGGAAAAAAAATTTTCCATTTTCTTTATTTTTATTTTTTATCTTTTATTACTTTCCTTTTCAGGAAAGTTATTTTAAATTTAGGAGTGCAGTATTTTAATGGACTGTCTTGAGACTGTAACATACTTTTGAACTGATCACTCATTTTTCTGTTAGTTTAAAAACAGTGTAAAATAATTGAAAACATTTGTTTCTGTGGCGATATTGTCATTATTTTTCTTTTGTTTTTGGTGGCATGGTGTTTTAAAGTACTTGTTTTTTTTTCTGTCAAAAAAGCCTGGTATAGCACCTACAACCATGGACTGGGGGTTAGCCATGTCCTCTGTTGCTGCTGGGATCACGTCAGTGGGCATGAGAAAGCCACTGTTGTTGGTTCAGGGAGAGGGAATAGGGAAGATTTTCCCCTGTTGTGTCAGAATGCTGTGTCCATCCCTGTTGAAGCAGCTGCTGCCATTAGTAACATGGTTGGCTCCATTTTCCTGTCAAAAAGAAACAGAAAACTAATCATGCATCTCCTCTTCAATTTTCTTTTGATAGGAGTACTTTACTGGGTCTAGCTCATGGTTTAAATCAAGCTATTGATCCTTCTTGTAAAGTAGTTTCTGGTAAAAGAAAAAAATATTCCTCTTTTCCTGAAGAGATTGTGTATTCTGATTCTGAACAGAAATATGCAGGAACAAATACAGTTTTTTTTTCCTCAGATTTCTGATTCAGACTCAGTGGAGAGCTCAGTTTCTGAGTCTCCCTGTGGGGGTTTCTTTTTCTCTGAGACTATTGCTAAAATCTGCCAGTGTTTTCAGTGGGAGAAAAAAGTCACTTGGAAAATACTATGAGTAGTTACAGAAGGATTTTCCAGAACCTACACCCATTCCTACTTTTCTGTCTGCTTTAGTGGATGTGTGTGTTGCTGCTTGCAATTTGCCTATAAAATTGCAGATAGGATGTATAAAGTTCTTCAGTCTTTTAAATTTCTATACATTATTCCCTGACCTGACCCAGCAACTGTAGCTTTAGTTGATCACATTGCCACTAAGTATTTAGTTAATTCCAATCCTACACTTTCTGATAAGGATGGGAAAATTATTGACAGGTATAGGAAGTAATGTATATGTCGAAGGATTTTACTCTTTTAACATATTCTGGAAGAATCACACCAGGTTCTTGGTAAGCAAGTAAAAAAACAGCTTTATTTTACATGCATGGAGACCTGCCACATAACAGTTGGATGCTAGCAGTCTGATCACTCGTGCTTTGAGTTCTACTTTTATAGACCCTGCTGCTCTTAGGTGCACGTAGCATACAGGATATCAAGAGGAAATTACAGTTTAAAAACTTGTTTTTACCAGTTTGTTCCACAGTTATTTTTACAACATTCACTTCTTCTTATCAGCAGTTACAGATTAACTTCTGCTTTTTATCAGTACAGTGAAGGACATTTTCAGTTAGTGCGCAGAGAATATTATCTTGCTTAGTTAAAGATTAACTTCTGCTTTTTATCAGCACATTGAAAAACATTATTCTGTTTAACCCTTTTTGTTCAGGATACAAATAATGTTGAATTTCAGTATTTTCCCACATTTCCCCCCTTACAACATTTTGTATACTGTTTTATTTTATACAGGCTCAGATGTATGCTGCACCTTCTCGTACTGTGAGAAATATTCTTCTGTTTTATTTGCAGTAATAACCTTAGATATTATCATCTTTACACACGGTATGCAACAGCAGCCAAGCAGCAAAAATATGATTGCACCAACACATATAGCAATTAAAATGTTCATCAATACAGAACCCCAATTTCCAAACAGATTTTGGAAAAAGTCAGTCAAGGGGTTTGGACCAGGTTTAGCTAGTTCAGAAACTTGCTGGATTAAGTCAAGATGGCTTTGAATCTCATGCTCATTGTCGGGAATGAATGAGCAGCACTCCTCGTGGATAAGAGCGCAAGTACCTCCTTTCGCCGCTAGGGTGAAATCGAGCGCCATACGGTTCTGCAACACTACTGTTCTCATCGCCGTTAACTCGTCCGTCACCAATTTTAGCGCTGAAAATGTCGCATTACTTAGAGTCTCTAATAGTTTTGACAGCTTTTTCAGCTCCCAGATGGATTTTACAGCTCCATATGCCGGCAAAATACCTGCTCCAGCAATCACATCATCACCAAGGTCCATATGTGAAAGTCCTTTGCTGCTGGCATGTGCCAAGTCATGGTGATAAATCCATGACGCATCGATATTACCTACGGGATTAACAGGTTTGTTAAGAGAATGTGCATTTCGTATTTTACCCTGAGGTAACATATCTACATGTCTTATTGCTGGTATTAAATATCCCAGAAAACAACTTCCTGACCAATCATAGGGTAGCCATTTGTAAGCTCTTTTACCACAAATAAAGTAAGAATCTTTCACTCTAATAGTAACACTTATAGGGTTCAATAGATCCTCTTCTTCTAACAACCCCAAGAATAATAGGTTGTATACAGATATCATTTTCTCAGGGAAGTTAGGGTCTGTTACAAGTTTTTTTATGGGAGTAAAGTTTGTCACACATCCTGAATTATCTTGATTACATTTGTGAGTTATAGTTACATTACACTGGCTTTGCCCTACTTTATTTGTTTTACCAGTTTTTGAAAAACACACTGTTCCATTTTTCCGGCTGCGTAACTGCAGAGCTACCTTACTTTTTGATGTGATATTTGCTGCTTCAAATACTAAACTCATCCAGGTCTCATTTATCCCCAATGGGACCGTATCTAACATCAATCCACTATGTACAGTAGGTATCGCAGTGCATACCCAACAATTTGAGACATTCAGAGATACTGCATATGTAATTTGCATAGCCTGGTATGTATTGAAACTTGGGTGCCAGTGTGTAAGTTTGTCTCTTTTTGAACGGCTAGCCTGTGTTCGCGTGGGTTTCCTCCGGGTACTCCGGTTTCCTCCCACATTCCAAAGACATGCATCTGGAGCATTTCTCCCCGGGCCTCCGCTGAAAACAGGCTCTGTGGAACCTAGTCGGACATTCCCGGTCAACAAATGTTAAATAAAATAAATAAATAAAAATCATAAAACAGAAATGGCCAAAACAGAAATATTACAATCACAATAGTTATAAACAATAAAATATTGCAATAGAACCATTTTCTTTCATTATTCTTATTGTCCTTCATCGTTGTTGCTGTTTGTTTGTTCCTCAGGGGAACTCAGATTTTTACTTAATTTGAAATGTCTCACAGCCTTACAGTGTGTTAAATGAATCCAAGAGGATCTTTCTTTAATTCGGACAGCCGTTGGAGTTGCAATTAACACTTGATAAGGGCCCTCCCATTTAGGGGAGGCCCAGTTTTTTCTTTTAACGATCTTGACCCAGACCCAGTCACCGGGTCTAACTTCCGTGGTTCTGTCGTCTCTTGAATCTGAAAAACAATCATTTTGTAAACAGCTGTTAGTATTGGTCAGCATTTTTCTCATGTATTCAGCTATCTCCTCACCCCCCTCACGTTCCGCAGGCAATAGGCTTTGCCACTGCGGGACGTAATAAGGTCTGCCATACAACAACTCAAATGGGGTAACTCCTTTTGAGGTGGGAGTTGTCCGCATGGAAAGGAGGGCTAGAGGTAGACAGGTAATCCAAGACTGGTGTGTCTCGGCCATGAGCTTTCTCAATTTGCCTTTCAGAATGCCATTGTGGTGTTCTACCAACCCTGCTGACTGGGGGTGGTAGGCACAGTGGTGCTTCAGTTCAATTTGAAATACTGTAGAGAGTTTCTGGATGATTTGATTTACAAAATGCGTGCCATTATCAGAGTAGATGCGTGTGGGAAGTCCAAAATGGGGAATGATGTGATTGACCAAAATCTTAGCTACCGTTTGAGCATCCGGATGAGTTACCGGAAAAGCCTCAACCCACTTAGTGAATGCATCTACAATCACCAGAACAAATTTCTTCTGCTGTGTTGGGGTTAATTCAATAAAATCCATGCATATTGTATGAAACGAATATGGGGGCATTGGAAATGATGCTGGGGCAAGTCTGACCCCTCCCCCGTGATAGTTAGCACACAGTATGCAGGAGAGACAAAAACGTTTTGCATATGCGATGAAACCCTTGGTCCAAAAGGTATTGTGGACAATTCTAACCATAGCTGCAGGGCCCACATGGGAAGGGCCATGCACAACTAGTGCTGCATACCTAAAAAGATTAGTAGGCAAAACATATTTATCATCTGGCCCCACATAAATTCCATTTACCTGTCTAACACTGTACTTAGTCCAACGTTGTTTTTCCTGGACTGTGCTAAGTTCCTGCATGACTTGTAAGGTTTGTAAATCAAACTTATCTGACGGTTGCAATTCTGTAGGTGTGGTTTCAAGTGAGAAGGTAGTGGACATGGCAGCCTCTTTGGCTGCCTTGTCTGCTAATGCATTTCCAAGGGATATGGGATCCTTAGCACGGGTATGGGCAGCACACTTACAGATAGCTAGGCCCCGTGATCGCTGGACGGCCTGTAGTAACTCAAGAATGAGTTCTTTGTGTATGATGTCTTTTCCCGAGGTCATAACCATCCCCCTATTTTTCCATTGCTGAGCAAAGACATGTACCGTAGAGAAGGTGTATTGACTATCCGTATAGATAGTGACTTCCTTGCCTTCTGAGAGGAGACATGCTCGTGTAACAGCAATCAGTTCCGCTGCTTGAGCGGAGAGGTTCCCGGGGAGTGGTTTCGCCTCTATTATTTGAGTTGCAGTAGTAACTGCATACCCTACCTGCGTGGTGCCTGTTTCTGTCTTGCGTGCTGACCCATCTACAAACAGTGTCCAGTCCGCATGTAGCAATGGTTGATCTTTAAGATCTGGTCTTGGTAAAACTTTAGAGTGTATGAGATCTAAGCATACATGGGGGATACCGTCTTCAGCAACGGGTAGCAGTGTTGCTGGATTTAAAGTAGTGCATCTCTCAATTGTCATGTGTGGCTGTGATAACAGCGTAGTCATACAAGATAAATGTCTGCTAGGTGACAGAAATGTTAATTTGTCCTGCAAAAGGATGACTGCTACAGAGTGCGGGACTTTTAACGTGAGATCGTGGAATAGTACCAACGTGGCAGAAGCTTGCACTGCCAAAGCGGCTGCAATTACTGCCTGCACGCAGTGTGGTAATGCTCGTGCTACTGGGTCCAATTTGCTAGAGTAAAATGCCAACGGTCTTAACTTATCCCCATACGTTTGCATTAAGACAGATGTCATAAATCCTTGTTTGCAATCTACAGTCTGTATAAAGGTCTTACTGTAATCTGGAAATCCTAATGTTGCTGACCCAGCTATCAGTTGTTTGATTCTAGTAAATACCTGTACTGCCTTGTCCATCCAATGCAGCAAATCTTTTGCCGCCATTGGCATTACAAAAATTAAGTCTGATAGCGGGTGTACTTCTTCCGCATAGTTGGGAATCCAACTACGACAGAAGTTTGTAATACCTAAAAAGGACATCATTTCTTTTTTAGTAGTTGGCATGGGGGCTTGTAAAATAGCATTTTTTCTACTGTCATCTAATTGTCTACCTTTTCCAGAGATAGTATACCCCAGGTAACGTACTTCTAATTTACAAAATTGTAATTTAGGCTTATTTACCTTATGTCCTTCATGTGCCAGGAAGTGCAGTAGTCGAACAGTTTCGGACTTACAGAGTTCTTCCGTAGTTGCAGCCAGGAGAATATCATCCACGTACAGCAGTAGGTGGCACCCTTGAGCAGGTTGGAATTGAGCAAGATTGGTGGACATCTCTTGTGAGAAAATAGTCGGACTTTCGCAGTATCCTTGCGGTAACCTGGTATAGGTATACCGCTTGCCCATAAACGTAAATGCGAACCAAAACCTACTATCTTTCTGCAAGGGAATAGAGAAAAAGGCATTACTGATATCAATGACAGAAAAATAGGCATCTGTTGGAAGGATATCATTCAGCAGAATAGACGGATCCGGGACCGTGGGGGCCCTAGGTACAACCGCGGCATTGACTGCCTGTAAGTCTTGTACCATCCTCCATGTCCCATCCGGTTTTCTTACTGGAAATAAGGGCGTATTACATGGTGAGTCTGTGCATGGAATCAGTACGCCAGCTTGTAAAAGTGCTGTGATTACCGGTAAAATGCCCTCCTCTGCTTTTTTACTCAAGGGATACTGCCGTTTGTGAGGTCTAAACTCTGATTTGGGTGTAATTTTTACCTGTCCTGCCATTTTAATCAGTCTGATGTCGTGCTGACCCTGTGACCATAAGGAATTCGGAATCGTTAGCAATTGAGATTTCTCCATGGGGGTAAGGAGACATAGTCAGAATGTCTCAGGGGATTGTATCGGTTCGTCCTCCCAGAGGTGCACAGTCTTGCATGACCCAGTTCAGTTTTTGAACCTGAACCCCTTTTCTCGCCAACTGTTCTGGTGTCCATCCTACCCATTCAGTTATTTTCTTACCCACGAGGTACCATGACATCCCTTCACCTTTCGTGACCGAAACATGCGCGGTTAAATCGTTCTTGTACAGTAACTGCATATCCCTGGTAAGGCTACATGTAACTGCAGAATTACCTAGTGTGTCCCAAAAAAGGCTATGCAATACTATTTTGGTGACTTTAAAACTTAGAAATTTCTTCTCGTATTCTAAATCAGGGCCGGCACTTTGTCTATAATACATTGTACAATGTAATGGATCTGACACTGTCGGATTTTCCGTTCCGAATTTGCTCAATGCCAAATTTGTAAGATCTGCCACTACGCTTTGGGGTCCTGTCTCTATTAAATCATTACTATACCAGTAATGTAGATCACCCTGCCCCTCTAACAGCAGTGCACTATCTGGTTCGATTCTCCTTGCTACCATCCCAGTGTTGGTTGGGACAGCTGCTATGCCAAATACTTGCATTAAATCCCGTCCTAGTAGATTGACTGGGCAAATTTTTGAAATGATTACTCGGAACCGTATGGTTTGGTTCGTTTCTGGGTCGGTAAACCACAGAGGTTTGGACAATGGCTCTTTATAAATACGACCATTCGCTGCCTTTACAAGCACATATTCATCCGAGACAACATCGGCTGATATGGCAGTACTTTTAATCAACGTCCGGGAAGCCCCTGAGTCACAAAGAAATTCTATGTGTCTGTCCTCAACTTGCAACGTGATCACCGGTTGGGATTCCAATTGCATAGTGGATGCTAGTGCTGTTAGGTTTACAATTTGATAGTCCTCATGCTCGGCCATTTCCTGACCCCACCCATGGTCTTCACTTGTGTCTACTTCCCCATTCTCATTCTCTTCCTCTTCCGCATATCCTTCGCCTATGTCCGTTGTACCGTCATATAGTCATGCAGTACCGCCGGAAGAGGCCATCGGTCTCTCCGCTGCTCTACAATCCCGGGCGAAATGCCCCTTCTTACCGCATTTGAAACATTCACCCCTCTGTTGCCTACCTTCAAAATCCTCGGAGTGGCTGACGCCTCCCCGTCCCTTGCCTCTTCCTCTACCCCGCCCTTTTCCGCGAGTTGCTGAACCTTGAATTAACATTAAGGTTCCATTCTCACTGATTGAAAAAGTTTGGGCTTGCTTTTCTTTCTTTTCCTTTAGGTATTTCTCAGCATGCCTAGCATAATCCATCAGGGACGTGAGGCGGTCTGTCCTGTGTGTGATCATGTGTTTTTGTATAAAATTTCCAATGGCTGTCTTACAACCTTTTAGGAAAGCATTTTTTAACTGCTGCTCATAGGCGGAATCATGTTGTTGACTGTCTGGCTTTGTTATTCCACTATGAGCATCAAAACATTGTCTTAGACGATGTAGGTAATTATCCACGGTTTCGTCATCTGATTGAACGCATTGATTGATGCAAGTCCAATCTGCCTTGGGCTTCCAATGCTCTTCTATCTTATCTAAGAGCGTTTTTATTCTAGTCTTACATACCTCAGAGTCAAATGGCAAAGCTTTATCCTCCCCAGGTAGCAAGGGGTCCCAAGTTCCGCAAATCAGGTGCCAATCAGGTCCTAGGATCTGCCGTATTACCTGTTCAAATTGTATAGTATTTAATCTATAGCTCATTCTCATGCCCCCTACATCCGTACGGAATTTCCGTATATCTACCTTTGGATGGGGAATCCCCTCTACCGCCTTTCGTATGTCATCACGGGTCCATGGTCGGTAGACCAGAATGGTAGGACCCTCGCCTTCTGCACCCACTTGAGGATTCGCCACCTCAATCAGTGGACATTCCGTGTCTACCTTATCTTCGTTATGCTTAATTTTCCACTGTGTCTGTTTTGGAATAGCGCCGCTGCGTAAGTTAATAGTGTCGTCTGTTTCTTGTTGCAACGTAATTTTTAGTGGCGGGTGGGTGTGGTCTCCCGCCGAAGCCTGGTATTTTGGCGGGTCCGGATCAGGAACTACCTGGGGAGGTGGTATCTGGTCCGGATGTCGCATAGGAGGGGCCGAGGGGTTTTGGTGGCCCCGACTAATCGTGGAAGTATCATTATCTTCCTTTTGGATAAAATACACTTCTTTCTCACTTGAATATCCACACCCTTTTCTTTTTACAGCCTGTTCTTTATGTCTTTTATTTGCTTCTTCTAACCACTTTTGTGCCTGGGGAAACCCCACCTTCTTCTGTTTTTTTGTCTTATTTCCTGCCTGTTTACGCAGTAGTCTTACTAGATTTTGACATTCTGACTTATCTAAGTAACCACTAAACCCATGGTCCTTTTTCCACTTATCCAAATACTTTATGTTTTTAGGATGTAAATCAAACATAAACTTTTCATCTTCAGTTTTGTCGTCGCCTTTGGCGCAACTAGTTCTTGTTCCCATTTCTCTTTACGAGAAACTATTCCTGTTCCTGAGATCTCTTGTATATGGAATTTATTCACATATACTCCTTATGTTATGAGAAAACAAAATTTCTCCCTTGACTAGTCCTTTTACACAACCAAAAAATAGCAAAAAATAAAATTCCAATTAGTTAAAAAAAATTAGCGTTTTCGCTTACCTTTGTGATTCCTCCGCCCTGTTTCGCTGCCACCTCACGGATTGAATCTGGAAAGAGTGACTGGCCTCTAATTTCGACTTTTTTCAGTCGGAGGTCTTTCGTTCGAGGAGAGCCTGATCTCTCTCCACCTGTGCAGGTTTTCAGCCGCTCTTTGTTCGATTCGTGCCGTGCAGGGGCCGCCCCACGTTGGGCGCCAGTTATGTCGAAGGATTTTACTCTTCTAACATATTCTGGAAAAATCACACCAGGTTCTTGGTAAGCAAGTAAAAAACAGCTTTATTTTACATGCATGGAGACTTGCCACATAACAGTTGGATGCTAGCAGTCTGATCACTCATGCTTTGAGTTCTACTTTTATAGACCCTGCTGCTCTTAGGTACACGTAGCATACAGGATATCAAGAGGAAATTACAGTTTAAAAACTTGTTTTTACCAGTTTGTTCCACAGTTATTTTTACAACATTCACTTCTTCTTATCAGCAGTTACAGATTAACTTCTGCTTTTTATCAGTACAGTGAAGGACATTTTCAGTTAGTGCGCAGAGAATATTATCTTGCTTAGTTAAAGATTAACTTCTGCTTTTTATCAGCACATTGAAAAACATTATTCTGTTTAACCCTTTTTGTTCAGGATACAAATAATGTTGAATTTCAGTATTTTCCCACAGTATACTTCTCCAACTTTGATCTTCAAAATTTTGAATTATCAGACTCATATGTTAAAGTTTGTTGTCACAAATTCTGAAAGTTTCAGGAATGTTTTATCTGAAGTTTCTTCTTGTGAGGAAAAATCTGCTTTAAATAGCTTATTTTATTGTAATGCACAGGTCACTTCTTATTGTTTGCAGTGTATGTATGACTCTCTTGATACTTCTTCCAGGGCTATGGCCACTGGTACTGTTTTAAGGAGGTTTGCTTGGCTGCAGTCTCAGAACTTCCCAGGTGATGTTAAAAATGAGATTTTACATCCTCCCTTAGATAAATATTTAGTGTGTGGACCCTCTGCTGCAGAGGTGATCAAAAGTATGATAAAAGAGGCAAGCTAATCCAGGGAATCTGCAAGATTTTCAGTACTCATTTTCCAAATTGTCCAAGGAGTTTTCTATCTCCTCATCTAATTTTGGCAAAAAAACAGAATAAACAGTCTCAACAAAATTCAAGTAAACAGACGTTTAAGAAGAAATGGCAAATAGGTTCCCATAAAAAGTCTCCTACCTCCCAAAACCAAGGACAGCCAAGCAAGACTGAATGACAGTTCAAGAGACTTTGTGAACCCCCTCCCACCTGACCCCTTTTTTATTCCAGAAAGTCTGAATCTCCATTTTTCTCTTTGGCAACAGATTGTTGCAGACAAATGGGCTCTGACATCATTCATAAAGGTTACAGATAGCAGTGGGAGGAAATTCCTCCTATCCAATGAGTCATTCATTATCCTACAGATCAGCCACTTTTGTTTCCACCTGTTCTGTATCACATGCTGTCCCAGAGCATGATAAAACCAATTCCTACTTCCCAGATGGGGAAGAGTATTTATTCAAGAATGTTCCTAGTATCAAATAAAGAAAATGCTCTTAGACAAGGTCTGGATCTTTCTTTCCTAAACCTGTTTCTGATAGTTCCCAAATTCAAAATGATGTCACGTCACAACTTCTTAACCCTTCTTACTCTTTCACTTAAACAATGCTTATTGCCATATCCTTACAAATCCAGACTTCAGGTGTTAAGGTTTTGTGTGTCTGGACCACATTATCCATTTGTACTATCCACTGCACAAAGTGTCTAGTTCCAGTTATAGCTCATTGCAGACTATAGGGTATCCACATATTTCCATTTTTAAACAACTTGATTATCTTTGCAGTCTTTTTCAAAGTGTCAGGAATCTCTGTCTTGGGTGGGAGATCTCTTACACAAGCTGAGATACCAGGAGAACATTCAAAAGTCTTACTTGACTCCTTCACACAAGATGATGTTCCTGGGATGTCAACTAGACACCTCAGTTCAAAGAGCTTTTCTTCCACAGGAAAAAGTAGATCTTTATTTAGATCTATTTGTAAGGTTTTCCACTCAGACTTTGGTCACTGAGAGGGAATACCTCAGGATTTTGGGTCTCATGGCATCTATGATTCTCATGATACCCCTTGCAAGACTCCACATGAGAAAGATACAGCGGTATCTGAAATCTCTTTGATTCCAGCATCAATACCCTTTATCTTTTCAAGTCTCAGTGGTGGGGCTTATCAGAAGAGAAATAATTTGGTGGAGACAACAGATATCCTTTTATCCAAGTATCGCCTTCTTTTCTTTTGGAAATGGCCAGGGGCATTTATCCCAAACTTCCTCACACATGGGATCTAATCTCACAAGAACAGGGGTGTGTGATATACCCTGGCATTAATTATCTTTAACTGACTGCCTGGATGATAGGGTCTTAATTTTTTTTAGCACCTGTTTATTGAGGATGTGCAGCAGGTACTAATGGAGGCAAGAAAGCCTGATACTAGAAAATCAGATATTAGCAAATGGAAAAGTTTTTTGAGTTTGTGCCTATAACATAATCACCACTCATTCAGGGCTAGTTGTTCTCTGGTTTTACAATATTTGTGTGAGTTAATATCCTATGGCCTTTCTTATTTCTCTATCGAGGTTCATTTATCGACCATTTCAGCATGTCTGCCCATGGATCTTCCTCTTTCAATGCAGTCTCATATCAAAATGTTGTTAAAATTGTTTTTGCATACGAGACCTCCAAGAAAATAATGACCCCTCCTTGGAATTTTAATTGTTTGTTAGATAACTAACACTTCCTCCATTTAGACCAGCTGAACTGGCTGAATTGGGGTACTTAACCTGGAAAACAGTTTTACTGATTGCTCTGACCTGTGTGAGATAGGTATCTGAGTTGCAAACTCATATGGTGAGTCAATCCTATCTCATTTACCACAGGGATAGGATTTCTTTGAGAACTAATCCTTCTTTTATGCCTAAAATATTATCCGGGTTTACTCCAAGCCAAATTATCCATCTCTCTGTTTTGTTTCCTGAACCCAAAAATGAGGCATACCATGGATGTGCAGAGATAACTCAGGTATTATCTTGACAGAATGAAATCTTTGAGCTCTTTGGCTCACTTGTTCTTTTATTGTGAAGGTAAGAAGAAGGGACAACCTGTATTGAAACAGACTATTTACAAATAGTTGTCTAAGGCTAGTACCTTTTGTTATACTCACCATAACAAAACTATTCCAAGCAGGGTCAAAGCCCATTCCACCAGGACATTGGCATACTTTATGTTTTTTTTTGAAAGGGTTTGGTTCTAGAGGTATTCTAGAAGCTGCTACTTGGTCCCCTGTATATACTCTATTTCTATAAAGCCATGTAACCTTGACTACTTCTCTAGGTCCAGATCAAGCTTTTATAGGACCATTTTCCAGGGGCTCCTGGATTCTTCTTCTTTCACCTCCCACATGTAGTGAACTAAGGTACTCTACTCATATAGCTAAGGCCAGTGCAGCACTTATCAATATGATGAACATAGTACAGTTGTCTTAAGTTCAATGTACCATAACAGCAGACATCTGAATGATCACTGCTGCAGTAGCTGCTGCCTTCTTCCACCCCCTTGTTTTATGTATGTTTTTTTAATGCCATGGTGTGGATATTTATTTATTTATTTATTTTTGCTGCTAACAGTGTCCTTTCAGGGCTCAGCCTGTCTCTGTTTGCTTGCAGGAAAGCTCTGAAGGGCTCAAACATTCTGACAGTTTGGGTGCATGGAGGGTGCCCTGAAGCTTTGGAAGCTGGCCTGTTGTTATTTCTTTGGCAGGATATAACCATGTAGCTTAGGCTACTGCAGCAGTGATCATTCAAACATCTACTGTTATGGCAAATTTAACTTACACAGTTGTCCTTTTTTCAGGTCTTTGTCCCTGGCCTTCACCTTTTGTTATACCCATCATGATTGACTTTTATTGCATATTGGAAAAGTATGGATTTTAGAAACATTTCAGAAACAGTTATGTGGCACCCTGTATATACCTCTGCAAGGAATTACATACTGAATTCTTTGTTTAAATGCAGGACTGATATTATTAGGAAAATCCTCCAGGGTTTCCAGGATCCATAATCTTTCTCCTGAAACGTTGAATGAGCTATGGTATTCTGCCTACAAGGTACTGCAGCAGTGGATGTTCGAATTCTTTAGTGCTGCAGTAGCTGTACCCCTCCATCCATCTAGAGATGTGCTGGGTTAATCTTTTTTTGGTTAGTTCATGATGAATATGCTACATCTTTTCTAATAGGTAGGGAGGTCCTGAAGATTTTCCACTCTGACTGCTGATTTTCCCTCTTCAGGGTTGGATGATCAGCAGTCAAAGTGGATCTAAGGGAGTGATTTGTAGTCTTTGGAAGCTGAGATGTTGCCGTGTCGTGGTCAAGGCACAACCCATAGGCTACTGCAGCAATGTGGAATTGTATCATCTACTATTATGGGTAAGTAAAACTGACAGAACTATATTTTTTCTCTTTATAGTTCCACTGGCATGAGGTATGCAGCATCTTTACCATCAGAGTGCTGCTATTTTATATGTACAGTAATGCTCACAAAGATACCTGTTAACTTTATAAACTATGCACAGTTTCCCATGTTCTCATCTGCATATCCATTATGAAACTTTTGCATATATTTTGGCTTTGATTCAGAAATGTTACTGCTCGTGGTAAACCCTTTTTACCACTGTTTCTGGCTATTTCTGATGCCAGCTTTACCACAGTCCTTACCTCAAAGTGATGCAGCACCACGATGGGCTGTCTCTCTCTGGCCTGCCACATATGTTAATGAGGCATTCCAAGGGCATTTGATAATAAACCATTTGTTGTCTCTCAGAAGTGGCTGCACTAAGTGATTAACAAAGCTGAGTGATTCATAGAACCACACAGTTATGTAAATTCTTACTGTCAGCCTCATTATTTAAGCTAGACAAAAGTTCACAGTCACCCATTACAATTAATGGGAGAGATCGTGTAAGAGGTATGTGCTGGGGGGTTTAGAAAATAGGTAGTGTTTTGTGTGTGTGTGTGTGTGTGTGTGTGTGTGTGTGTTTATGAGTACAGTTTGCTGGGGGACATGTGGTGAATGGATGCATGTTTTTTTTTTGGGGGGGGGGGCTACCTAGACTTCCCCTGACTAACAAGCAAATTTGCATTGCTGATGGGAACAATATAAAATACCACAGACTGTTTAATGTGTCCTTAAGTAAATTTAAAAGGTAATAGAACAACGGGTTGTGTAGCAAGAAAAAGTGTATGGTGGAACACTAGACATCAGGCGCAATCTTAAATGATACCCTAATCCACTTACAAAGTTAACAGAACATATGTTTCTAAGTACAAAGCATAAAATACTAAGAAGTACACAACTTCAATGTCTGGCAGTATTGATTCACTACAATGGTTTGTGATGTAAAGAAGCCATGCTCGAGACATCTGGACAAAGACAGAAAAGGGGTCACAATAGATAACACCAGGGAGTATTTCTAAAATATTACTTTTATCCATTTAAAGAGTTAACAGAGGAACAGGTTTTGCATCATGATGCATGTTTTGAACAATAAGAAAAATGAAACTCATATAGTTGACATTATTGACTGACTGACTTGTAATCATTTGTGATATACGAAGGATAGGGGAAAAATAAGAAGCAACATCTGGAATGTTCTGTTACCTCAGGGATGGCTAAAAGGTATGGCAGTGTGTGTGTAAGTGAATGAAGGTGGTGACTGTGCTAATGGGATGCATTGGCTTACCAGCAGTGATTGCCACAAGGGAAGTCAAGAAGGGCTTGTTATCACTTGTAGTATTCACCAAGCAATTCAAAGACATGCCAACTAGCCTATAATGAAGTTTATCCTCACTGTGGTTAATGCATTTCTTAATCTCTGGGTTCTGCTATCATGCTGAAAGGCCTTCTTGCTGCAGCCTTACCTCGCGGGGCTGGGCCTGTTTCTGAATCCTGGCCTTTGTCTTCAATGTCAGTGGAGATATTCTGAGTGAGGTTTGAATTTATGCCAAGTATTTACAAGAATGCTAATTTTTCTGCATTTAATGAAACTGTCTCACACCTACCACTGTCCAAATCGGTTGTAAACATCTCAGATAGCATAAAACCGACCAAAAAAGCACAAAAGTCCACAAACAGTAAGAAAACAAAGTCAGCACTCCTGGAACCACACACTTCAGCAATTCAAGTAAATTCTTGTAGTAAATGGCCGCAAAACACTTTGGGAGTGGTAAAAACACTTTTTATTAAACCAAAATAACAGAGATAAGCGCTTTCATCAAGAACTTTCTCAACTTCATCAGATAAGAGCAAATCAAGAAAAACACTCAAGTACATTCTGCAAGAGCATTAATTAAGTAATAAACCAATCCCATCACACTGACGAAAAAGGACCTCCCTGAACTCTTAAATATTCATGAAATGCAATCATAAAAGTATTCTTAAAAAGACACTCTTTAATACCAGCATTTAAATGTCATGAACAAGTGCAAAAATGCTGAAAATAAATGTAAATACAAATACGCACATAATGTATAAAATCTATAAAATTGTGTTTATATAAAATGAAAGTATATATAAAAATGTGCATTAATATTTATTATTATTATTATTATTATTTTTACTATTATTATTATAATTGATAGTAATCTAACATTGTTTGTTTTGCTCTCTTTGATATTATGGAGTCCTTTTCTTTTAACCTTGGCAGAGAAACCATCAGGCCTTGAAAAGTGAGTGGCATTCGGTTACAAAATCCCTAATTCTGATGTTTATCAGAAGTATTTCTACTGTCTGGATGCATGCTGTCTGAGCAATTTTTGATCAGTGGGCCATCACTGAATGCCCCAAAAAATTGATTTTGAAGGGACTTCTCCCAGTCCCAGTGGTGCTTCTGGAGCCTTCCTGTCTGTGAAGACATCCTCAGACAGACATAAAGGGGAGAAGAGTTGTGACAAACCCAGGGAAAAGAGCAGAGAGACTAGGAAGCACTTCCCTGACCACTCTTCTTCTTCTTCTTTGGCTCTGACCCCGAAACTTTCAAAACCTTTGGATCTCACCCCCTCATTGAATCCTGTATCCTTTATAGGACCTTAAATTCCACCTTTACCAGAGTGAAGACTTCTCCCATGCCAGTTTCCCCTCCTTCCAGGAGAGACCAGCACAGAGATCTTCTAGACCTCCTTTGACGACTTCTTCCATCAGATTTTTCTGGTCTACCAGAAGTCTATGTGAAGCAGATCTGAATAGGATGATGAGGAAGTTCCTTAGGACCCAGTTTCAGTTGGGTGTTCTCCCGCCTCTAACCCCTGTCACACCCATGGGCTTTGATCCTTTATCCCTTCCTATGTCGCTCTTACCGCGATCCGTCTTCTGGCTTTCAGGACCTTGGATCCAAGCATCATGCAAGGGTTATCTTCATCAGATCTGAAAACGTGGATATCCTCCACTGCAGTGACATCTCTGATCTGTCTGGATCTGAGTGCCTTGGATCCTGGGTGGATGTCTTGGAGTGGCAGCATTGGTCTCTGATCCAGGGGTAGGGGATTTACTACAAAAATGTTGGAGCCTTCCCTTCCTCTTTGAGCTTTAGTGCTAGATAGCTCATCTCCATTGCTGGCCTTTGGATACTGAGATCCACCTGGTTTGGATACCTATTTGAGTGGTTTTGGGCTCCCCCTCAGCATCTGCTTTCAAGGTGTTCAAGACAGCACTCTCCTTTTTTGATGAGTGGACTTCCTTTATATCCTCGGCTCCACCAATCCCCCAGCAAAAAGCCCTGCATCCTGCTCCTTCTCATTCTATCCCATCAGGACAGCCAGGTCCATCAAGTCTTGAGACTGTACACATTCAGGACTCCACTCAATCTTCTGAGTCCTCTCTGTAACATCCCACTGCTGATGTACCTCAGAAACCTATGTGCAAAAGGAGGCATTCTGACTCCTCACTGGAGGCTCTTACCAAAGACACTAATTTTGATGAAGATGAGGGGTCCTCCAGATCAACACTTGTGGATGTCTCATTTGGGAAAATCCTTGAAGTTTTGAGACAGAAAAGCATTTGTTCTACCGAATCCCCATTCCAAGATGAATCAGTGTTTCTTGAGGCATTCCAATCTGGCTTAGGTACTTCTTGGTGGTCCTTCCTGCTGATGAGATGGTAGACTTAATTTCTTGGTGGGCATGGAAGGATCCAGATGTGTTCAAACTGATACCAAGTATATCAGACAAATTTATTGTTGTACTAAAAGATTGCCCACATTGAAGTAAATTTCAGGTGGTGTATTCCATGGTAGTGGGGGCAGCCACCAAAAAGCAGCTTGTTGAACAGATCTGTTCTGTCTATCCCCATAACAGGGAGTTCAGGGCTTTGGACTGGTTTGGGAAGTAGATTACACTTCAGCTACCTTAGATCTGAGAGTACTAAATTATTTGGGACATATGACAAGATTTCAGAGAGATTTTACCAAACAGCTTTTCAAATTTCTGTCTGGGTTCATGTCTGTGAAGGACAAGAAAACTGTGGACTCACAGCTAGCCACTCTACAGTCTCTCTCCAATGCCTTGATGCATCTGATCTCCAGTCTGACTGAAGGCACTTTGAGAGCCATAGGTACAAGCATTACCAAAAGGAGACATGCTTGATGTGCTTGTGTGACTTTACTGAGCCTTTCAAGATATCCTTTGCAAATGCCCCTTTTGGTGGTTCCACTCTTTTCAAATGAAACGTTACAGACTCTTTCTCTCTCTATCTAGAAGTGAGCAAGACAAGAAAACACTTTCTGCTGTAAGGATATGGTTTTCTACAACCCAGAGGTCCTTCTCCAGGAACCAGAAGAGGGGTAAGAAACAGTGGTTACAGAATCCTCAAGGGTTCTGTCTGGGCATTTCTGGAGACAGAGCCCCCCCTTGGCAGTGGTGGAATTTTAAAGGTCCCTCCCCGGGCAGAGGAGATCCACAAAACCCAATGGTTCAGAGGTCCTTTGCCTTGAGAGGTGTTATTAGCACTCCTGAATGGTTGCCCAACTACTGTGCTCTGGAGGCATTCAGGGGAGACTTTATCCCTGCACCCATAAACTTGGATATCCATCATTGAAGATTTATGGGTGCAAAGCATAATAATCAGAGGCTATTCCATCTCCTTTCTTTATTCCCTACCACCTCGAAAGAAACTTTCCAGTGCTGCAACCTCTCAAAGAAAAGTAGTCACTATAGAAATAAAAAAGCTGCTAGACAAGTGAGTCATCCAGGAGGTCCTACCAGACCAACATGGATCCATAACATAAGCAAAATTCTTTTTGGTGCCAAAAAAGAATGGGAATCTCAAGCCAGTTTTGGACCTAAGTCATCCCAATCAGCAATCAGTATGTCAAACACATGAAGTTCCTGATGAACATGATTCAGTCCATCCTCCCTCTGTTGAGTAAGAATGACTGGATCTGCTTGATAGACATTTTGGATGTATACTACCACATCATGAAGGACAAGCGATCCATAAGGTTTACCTGTTTCTGGCTGGGAGCCAGTCACTTTCAGTTCAGATCCCTGAGCTTTGGTCTCACCACAGCCACCTGGGTGTTCACCAAGTGAATGGGAATAGTCTCAGCTCAGCTCAGACTTCAAGGGTTCTGAATGTTCCCTTACTTAGACCATTGGCGCATTATCACTCCAGCAGATCTCTTCTCTTTCAAGCCAGGGACTGCTTGCTCCATCTTTGCTCCCAGTTGGGTAATGCAATAAATCTGGACAAATCTCAGTTTTTCCTGGTACAGACATTGGAATTCATAAGTGTCCATCTAGATACTGCAATCCATATAGCAAGGCTGCTAGAAAACAGACTATCCACCCTGCAAAGCCAGGCTCTAAAGGTCCTATCCTGTTGGATACTACCAACCAGATTGATTCTCCTGCTGTTGAGATTAATGGCAGCCTCCATCACCCTTGTTCCTCTAGCCAAGTATTACATGAGAGTTCTACAATGGACACTCGCAGTACAATGTTCCATCAGTTATCTACTCATTAGTTTTCATATTAATTTAACAAACATTTGCAGGATGCATATAAGGTGGTGTATTCAATCTGCCATGGTATTTCAAGGCTGTTAGTTTGCATTCCACCCTCCCAAAGCCACAGTGATGATTGATGCTTCCCAGCTAGGGTTGGGGAGCAATACATGGGAAAAATGGTCTAAGGCACGTGGTTTCCTTCCTTGTCCAGTCTTCACATTAGTTTTCTAGAGATGAGGGCAGTCCACCTAGCATTGCATGTCCTCTAGGATGTCCTATCTCTGAGTGTGCTTTCTGTCCAGACCGACAACCTTTAAATAGTCTGGCACATTAACAAACAGGGGGAATATGCTACTATCCCTTGTCTCAAGGAGAGATGAGTGTGTGGCAGTGGGAAATAACTTCCAATTGCTTTCTGATTGCAACACACACATTGTGGAAATCCAATGTTCTGGCTGACAGGTTCAACAGATTTAGCCTTTTACTTTATGAGTGGTCACTCAATCTGATGGTGGTGGACCTTTTCCATTAATGGGGCCAATCATGCTGTGATCTCTTTGCCTCTCCTCATAACACTAAGTGCAGCAAGGTTTTTGACTTGATCTCCCCCAAGAGGGGGAGTCACTGAGGGATGCTTTCATGCATGTTTGGCCTCCTGGTCTTCTCTAAGCCTTTCTCCCTAGTCCTCTGATCCTAAAATTCCTGCAAAAGTCATTGGAGAGGAAGATCACAGTCATTGTCATTGCCCCTTTCTGGCCTTGACAGCTATGTTTTCCCTTTCCTTTTCTCTACCCTCATTTGGTACACCCTCCCCGAGTGCTGGATCCTGATCCAGACCTTCTCTCTCACCTGTCCGGAATGCCTCACTTGGTCATTCAGGCCCTCAAGTTAACCTTTCGGTTTCTGCACTTCCTATAATGGTTAGTTGGTTCAGGATTTCTTCCCATCTAGCAAGAAGAATCTATGAGAGTAAGGGGAATAGATTTTCTCTCTGGACATCCCCAAACCCCTTTTCAGCTCCACTTCCAGTTGTCTTAGACCTTCTAGTTTCTTTGTTTCATGATGGAGCCAGTAACTGTATGATTAAGATCAGGTTAACAGCTATTTCAAATGTTCATGTTGGAGAAAATCAATTGACCTTAGCTTCTCTTGGATTGTCCATAGCTTTCCTGTGTGAGGGTGCCATCCTTCTTAAAACTCCTCTTAGGGATCCTGCTCCTCCATGGGATATGACCATTTTGCTTCAAGCCTTAACTCAACCACTCTTTGAACCTGCTGCCAAGGTAGACATCAGATTATTAACTTAGAAAACACTTTTTCTGATGGTAATGACTTCAGCTCAATGAGTATTGGAGCTGCGGACGTTGTGCTGCAAGCCTGTGTGCATTATGTTCCACAAGGCTAGGGTATCCCTGTGAATCAATCCATCTTTTATCCCTAATGTAGCCACTGAGACCTCACAGGGTCTTTGAATATTTTGGTACACTTTAGCAGACTACAAAGAGATCTGGTCAGGGAGTTATTGGATACCCTGGCAGGAGCAATTTCTGAGGAGGTCCAAGAAAATATTGCTTCCCAGTTGGCTACCCTGGAGTCTGTGTCTAATTCATTCATGGGGCTCATTGCTCCTGCACCTGAAGGGACCACTGGAGCAGTGGATTCAGGCATTACCATTAGGAGACAAGCCTGGATGTATTGCGGAGCCATTTAAGTCTTCATTCATCAATATACCCTTTGCCGAATCGTCCCTGTTTTACCCAAAAGTAAAAGAAACATTATCCAGGTGTGAGAAAGATGGAGAGATCCTTTCTGCTCTGGGCATACGTTTTTCCAGTCTCCAATGATCCTTTTCCAGGAATCAGAAAGATGGTGAGAAAAAAATGTAGTTCAAAAAGTCCCAAGGGCCTTTACAGGACACGCGTGGAGATAGTTCCCCCAGGGGTAGAGGGGGAGATCTTTAATGGAAAACACCATCCAGTGGCCTACAGAACCAGGGTTTCAGATACTCTTTCTTTGGTAAACCCTTCCAGTGCTCCTTAAAGGGGGCCTGATTGTCTTCCTCTGGAGGCAGTGGGGGGACACTTATCCTTGCATCAAAACACCTGGCTACAAATAACAGATACTTGAGTGCAGAGGATTATATCCAGAGGCTATACAACTCCCTTTTTTCTTCCTCCTCCCATATGCAAGAAAATCCCTGATGTCCCACCCAGTCAGAGGGAACAAGCAGTTTTAGAAATACAAAAGCTGCTAGGAAAAAAGAGTTATGCAGAAAGTCCCTCCAGACCAGATAATTTACTCAAGATTCTTTTTAGTGACAAAAAAGACAAGACTGGAGACCGACTTTAGATCCATGTGTACTGAACAAATCGGTTTGCCAAACCAAATTATGGATGGTCGTGGTACAGTCTTTTCTTCCGATTTTGGAAAATGATGACTGGATGTGCTCAGTAGAGCTTCAGAATGTGTATTACCATATAAAAATAGACAAGTGATCCAGAAGTTTCTTCTGCTTTCAGCTTGGAGCCAGTTACTTACCAGTTCAGAGTTCTGCTCGTTGGTCACACCACAGACCCCAGGGTGTTCACCAAAGATATGGGAGTAGTATCAGCTCACTTGAGACTGCAGGAATTCTGAGTGTATCTGTATCATTACTGCTCCAACCAGGAATCATTTTATAAAAGCAAGAGACCATGTACTTCACATTTGTTCTTCTCTGGGAGTAACTGTAAATTGCAAAAAATCAAAATTGGCCCTACCTCAGAAGTTAGAGTTCATAGGAGTGCTTCTAAATAATTAAAACTCCACAGCCTCTCTTCCCCCTGCCAGATTACACAAAATCAGAATTCAGACCCAGAAAGTAATCAGCAGCAGGAAATTAATTGCTAGTCTAGTCCTACAAGCATTATGCTCCATGGCAGCAATGATAACTCCAGTTCCCATACCAAGATATCACATGAAAATACTAAAATGGCTCCTATCGTCTCAATGGTTAGTGTTGCACCAACCCATGTCAGACCTGATTTTGATCACCAATCTTTGCAGAAAAGATTTAGTTTGGTGGATACATTCCAAAGACATTTTTTTAGGTTGCCCCCTTTGTTCTGTCACACCCCAAAGCCATAGTGACCACGGAAGCCTCCCAAATGGGGTGGGGGGACATTATCTGGGCAAGATTGTCCAAGGCACTTGGTCTCTCACAGAGGCAACTTACATATCAATGTCCTGGAGCTAAGGGCAAAGCTTTTAGCGTTGCAAGCCTTTCAAACTGCTCTTCCTTTGGGGACAATTACAATCCAAGCAGGCAATATGTCAGTAGTCTGGTAATCAACAAACAGGGAAGAACCAAGTCTTATCTCCTATGTTGAGAAGCCCTCAGAATGTTGCAGTGGTCAATCTCTTCCAACTGCTTTCTGTTAGCAATGCATATCCTAGGGAGTTCCAATGTGATTGCAGACAAACTGAGCAGATGTATTCTATTGCCTCACAACTGATCTCTCAATCCAAATGTAACAAAAAGTATTTTCCATCAGTGGGGTCAGCCTTGCTACATCCTCTTTGCCTTGGCTCTAACCAAGTGCAGCAACTACTTTGCCCTGATCCCCCCCGTCCTGGGGGAATCACTGAGGGATGCTCTTCTACATACTTGACCCTCCAGACTGCTGTATGCCTTTCCCCTGATCTCTCTAATTCTGAAATTCCTACAGAAAGTAATCAGGCTGAAGAGCAAAGTAATCCTCATTGCACCTTATTGGCCTTGTCAGAAATCTTTCCCCTTTCTTTGGCCTTACTTGATTCAACAGCCTTGGGTTCTAGACCAGGTTCTGTGCCTTTTGTCCCATTGAGATGGATTACTCCAGCCAAACATTATGAATCTCAAGCTGGCAGCTTGGTTTCCCCAGTTCCATTAATGGCCAGGCTACCTTCACTTTCTTCCCTGATATGTCATATTCTTTTGGCCTCTCATAAGCCAGCTACCCGTAAACTCTATGCTAATAAATGGAAGAGGTTTACCCTTTGGGCTCTTGACAACAATATTTATCCCTTTCCAACACCCATTTATAAAATCCTAGAATTTTTAGCTTCACTTTTCAAGGCAGGTGCTTCCCAGTCTACCATAAAAATTAATTTAGCAGCTATTTCTAACTTCCATAATAGTTTTGAAGAATCCTCCTTGGCCTCTTATAAGTTCTGCAAAGCCTTCTTAAAATGGATGATCTTGCTAAAATCCCCTTACAAAGATTCTACCCCACCTTGGGGTCTGAACCTAGGGTTACAAACTGTTGTTCAATCTCCCTTTGAGCCATCATCTGAATGTGAGCTAAAGTTTTTATCATGGAAAACTATATTCTTAATGGCAATAACTTCTGCCAGAAGGATTTCTGAATTACAAGCCTTATCATGTATTCCTCCTTACCTGATTTTCCATAAAGACAGAGTTTCACTGAGAACCAGTCCTTCCTTTTTGCCTAAGGTAATGTAAGAGACCAATATCAATCAGACTATTACTTTACCAATATTTTTCCTAATTTTGCTAACAAAGGTGAATACTGCTTACATTTATTAGATGTTCACAAACAATTGCATTTTCCCTACACAGAACTAAGGATTTAAGAAAATCAGATCAACTATTTGTGTCATTTTCATCTACAAGACTTGGCCAACCAATGAGCAAAGTGATGCTAGCCAGATGGCTCAAAGTTTGCATTTCATTTATCTATAATGAAAAGAAGATTAAATTGCCTAGGTCTGTAAAGGCACATTCTGCAAGAGCTGTGGCTGCTTCAGCAGTTTTTCAGTCTAAAGCTTCTTTGGATGATATTTAAGCAGCAGCAACTTGGGCTTCTCCTCATACTTTTATTACTCATTACATACTGGAGCTGGTCTCCAGGGGAAGAGCATTATTTGGTTCAATGGTGCTCAGGAATATCCTTCCTTGAGTCCTCACAAGGTCTAAGGTAGCTGAGAACTTTGTCCCATATTTCATGGATAAAATGAAAAGTGACAACATCAGATAAAGAAGTTATGTACTTACTATAACGTTCCATCTGTGTTATCAATTTTCATTTATCCTCGACCCTCCTGCCCTTGAAGTATTATTATATGGTTCCAGATATGAACTCTGTGAAGGTTTTTGGGTTTTTTTCACTCTGTCTTTCTGAAAAAGTCCAAAAGTCAGCAATAACAACCAAATGAAATAAAAGCACAAAAATCCGCTGAATGGGGTGTTCGGATCCAAAAATGTCCACAAAAGGCTCTAAAAGTTCACTTTTAATAACCATTAAAAATACAATTAATTTAGTTAGGTGCTTTCATCTACGCTGTAGACTTCATCAGAACACATAAATAAATTCCATCCATGTTTAAATACAGTCATAGACCAATCAGCTCCACAAAGTAATCAGTCAATTAATTCATAATCTTGTAAAACACATAACTTAAAGTGCACTGTGCCTTCAATCAAATAAAATATCTAATTTAACCCATTTACTATAAATATATATATATATATATATATATATATATATATATATATATATATATACACACATATTGAATTACCCTAGTGTAATACAAAAAAATGACAAAGGCATATAATCCCATTTTATTAATATAAATGAAAGTATGATGGTGTTAAAAACCAATAAAATGTTAAAAAATATTGTATAATGTGTGTCTTTCATAAAGGATTTTATATTTCCCCTACCACTATATATAATTAAGCCTTTAGTTCCAAAATAGGCTTGATGGATATGCCATCATTTATTCCCGGATGTGTTGTTGAATTCAATAAAATTTGCCATCTAGTTTCTCTTTCACTTAATTTCTTACTAATATTACCCCCCCCTGGGGTTAGCAAGTACATGTTCTAATATGGCAAACTTGAACTCTTCACAACTGGGGCTTTTGCCAAAGTGTCTGTATAACACATCACTTAAATCTTTTTTCTTAATGCAGTAAAAATGATCATATATTCTGTTCCTTAGACACCTGTCAGTTTTCCCCACATAAAAACAGGAACATTTTGTACATTTAGCTAGATAAACCATGTGTTGTGTTCGACAGTTCCCATTCTGAAACTTTAAAATAGTTTGACTAATATCTTCCAGTTTTATTGTAGCATCTTCCAAAATGGCATAGCACTGGTTACAGTGTCCACATTTGTGGGTACCCCCCACTCTGTTCCTATTCCCCCTATTATTTACCTTCATCTCAAATTTATTCTTGAGATTAAATCCTGTCTTGTGCACAAATGTAGGCTGCTCACCTAATAATTTGTGAATATTTTCATCTGATTTCTTAATATTCCAGTTGTCTGTAATTATATTTCGGATGTCCTTTGAATGTGTCCCATATTGCAATATACATGCCCAATGGAACTGATTCTGAATCTCAGGAATGTTAATATTTGTAGGTTGCGTTTTCTCAATTCTGCTTCCTAAAAGGGGGTTGTATTTTTTACCCCACTCATCCTTTACATATTTAATAGTAGTATCAATAAGGTTGGTGGGATATCCCCTTTTCCTAAACATACTCGCAATAAAATCAAGTTCCTTGACCATGTCATTAAAAACTGAGGTCATTCTTGCTGCCCTAATACATTGTCCCTTAATAATGCTAGCCTTTTGACTATAGGGATGGCAGCTGGAATATTGTAAGTATGCATTGCTAAAGGTAATTTTTCTGTGTATTTTGGAACAAAAAACGACCACTTTCTATGGATATATATGTATCAAGATATGATATACCCTTTCTATCACTTTTATAAGTGAATTTCAAATAATCACTAGATGTATTTAAATAATCAAAAAACATCTCCAATTCATACATAGAACCGTTCCATAGAATAAAAATATTGTCCAAAAACCAGACGTAACAACTAATTAAACTGTACCATTTGCTTTTGAATATACATTGCTCCTCCCAGTTTAACAAAACTAGGTTGGCAAAAATGGGTGCACAGGTTGCACCCATTGCAACACCATTACTTTGTCTGTAATATTCACCTTCATAAAAATGTAGTTATGCTTTAAAACTATGTCCATGAACTCCAAGATTAACAATACCCTATCCCATGAAAAGTCAGCATATTTTTGTATACTATCCTTAAAGGTTCTAAGACCATCCTCCTCTGGAATACATGAAAAAAAGGTCAATTACATCAATTGTTACAAAAATAGTTCCTTCCTTACATTTGTCAAGGGTTAACCGACCCAAAAAATCCCATGAATCAATAACTAGATGGGATATATTCTTGTATATTGATTTCAACCAGGTATCTATCACTTGCCCAATTGGAAAGGCTTTGGATTTATTACCCAAAATAATGGGTCTAAAGGGCGGGTCTACCATATCTTTATGTACTTTCGGTATCCCTACGATAGTTGCTAACACTGGATGTTTTACACTTAAATAACTATACAATTCAGAGTCAATTCTATTATCCAAAAGAAATTCTTCTAAATATAAATCTATTTTGTGATGTCCAACATTCACTTCATTCAAAGATGAAATTTCATAATTCCCTGAATTGAGTAAAATAACATGCATTTTGTTAATGTATTCTTGTGTATTGTAGAGAACAACCCCACCCCCTTTGTCTGGTTTCATAACCCAAGTTTTATGGTCCACCTGTATTTGTTTTAGGAGTGTATACTCATTCTTACTTAAATTATATCTCATTTTTTTGTTTTTACAGTTGTAAACTTTATATATCTTCGGTCACAACCTTCTCAAAAGTGGCCAGTGTGGGATTCATAGGGGGAGTAAAAGTGCTAGCCTTTTTGAACATTTTATTCACTATTACCCTACTATTCTCCTGGAAATGTACAGCTAAATTAAGCTTTTGCATGTATTGTTTGAATTCCACTATATAATCAGTGATATTCAATTTTGTATTGGGAACAAATTTCATTCCTCTAGACAACAGTACAAAGTGTTCTTTCTACAATTTGAAGTCAGTATAATTAAAAATACTAAAATCTCCCAGACTAAAATGAACGTCATTGTGTTTAACTATGTTAGATCCATTGTCTAATTTTTCCAATTTCCTTGATGTTTCATTTCCCTCCAATTGGTGTGTTCTGGAGCTAATTGTGTCTCCTGTGCGTACCGGAAATTTCTCCTTGTCCCTAAAATATTCCTATTGTTATTATTCCTGCCATAATATCCATTATTTCTATACCCATCCCCTCTCTGGAAGTATCTATCCTTTCTTTTAAATGTCCAGTCTGTGTCTCCTTTATGGTTTCCCCATCTATATTCCTGATGTTTCTCGTATTGGTCCATGTCCTTCTTTAATTTCTTACATTTCCTATCGAAATGTTTTTTACAGTTCTTGTCAAACCACTCATATTGTTTATGAAAAAAACTTTCCCATTCAGCGAATAATAGGTCATTTGTAATGGACTCATTTAAATGCTCAGTTTCGGCCATTAATCCACATAACTTTTTGTCATTGCATTTGATAATAAATTCTATGAAACTAAAATCAAAATTATAAAATAACTTATTACATTCCTGTATATTGCATTCATCCAAATCAACTCCCATAGGTTGTCTTTTTGAAAACTCGATCTGAGGTAATTGGGAGAGGAGCATTGTGGGTAAGGGTTAGGCTTGAGAATTTTTGGTTACCACGAGCTGTAGTAATGACCGAGTCAGTTCTGAGCACATATATCAAGGATAGATGAAAATGAACAACACAGCTGGAACATTATGGTGAGCACATAACTTCTTTTTTTTTTTTTTTTTTGCTGTACCAGAGAAGCTGGAAGGAAAAAAATTTATTAATTACTCCTTTTTTATGAAAACACAAATAAGCATATGGACCGATATTCCACAGCAGGAGTTGTTAATTGAAATGGCACATTGTGTGCATGCTGCAAACCTGGCCATGAGAGAGCAACCTTTAATAATAAAGATGCCAGCAGAAGGAGTTGATTCTGACGAAATTGTGGCAGAAGGACAATGTACTAAAGTGGGAGACAGTGGAATGTTTGTAGAAAATGATTACTCACTGTACACCAGGCAGAAGAGGAGTAAATTTATTCCACTAATCAGGGAATGTTATGAAGTTAGCATGAGATTTAAACTGCTATACCTAGCTATCTTCAAAATATTCTTTCCTGGAGGGACAAAATAATTTTTTGATGCAGAACATGCTAAGGAGGATTTGTCTAACAAAACGTGAGCTGTGAAACAGAAGGAGATTCTCCTTTTTGCTCTTCTGGTAATAAAGATCACAGAGATACTGTGCCATTGAAACTGTTTCTAGTGTTTCAATTGTGAATGCTTGAGAGACAGAAAAAAGCACAAGCGTTGACTAGAAGAACCAAAAGTACATTGGAAATGAAGCAGGGGCTGGATTTGGGAGATAGAGGTAAACAGGAATAAAACCAGTAACTCTGAAATTGTCAAATAAATGTGGGATCACAAAGCATTAATTGTATTTGTGAAACATGACAAAACCTGGAAATATTGGACTTTTTTAAACTTGTAGGGGACTCTAAAGTATATGTCCTACTTCATGTCATTAATGTTTGGAAGAACATTTGGTAGAGGGGAGGAGGAGGGAGAAAGTTAACTGTAAGTACAACAAAATGTTTTTCAGTAGTATTTTTATAATGCACAATATAATCTGCAAGCTGTAAAATAAAGGTTTATTGGTTATTTTCAAGTGTTATGGGTATACTAAAGTAAACAGGTGCCCCTGTTTTTTCCTTCTTTTCTTTTTCTGCTTATTCAGTTTTAAGAATTGTAGGTACTGCAATGTAAAAAAAGAAGAAAAGTCTGGTCAAAAGAGTATGATACAAGAAACATGTATGTGCTTTTTTCATTCTTGCATAGAAGAATTACTAGATTAACGCCCTTGGCTTGATCTAGTAACAAGTTTTAAGACAAAGCAAATAAATAAAAAAGAACATTGGATATAATAAAGATTTCCTCTAACAAATAAATACTTGTAGAAGCAACTCTGTATCTGGTCTTCATGTCTCCATTGAGAAAATCTGATAAAGTGCAACAAAAACAGAATACTTCTTTCTTTCATTCAATGGCTTTCTTTCACAAAATATATTTCCTCTGGTCCACAGAAATTGTGACCCTTCTGCATTCTGCACAGTGATCATGCAATGCAGTGCCTCCTTAGTGATGCATCTCACTAAACATATCAAGTAGTTAGAGAGAGAGTGAGAGAGAGAGAGAAAGACCCCAAATGTTCCTCATAAAAAAGACAATGTAACAAAAAGCTTGCTCTATCAAGAAGGACTGGAGTCCTTATCTCTTTAGTCAGTGTCCTACTAAAATCTTAAGGGTGATCAGTGCCTTGCCTTCCAGTCTATTACGTATCTGGCAGTCCAAGACCCCTGATTTCTCCACAAATCAAACAGTTCTAGGAGATAATGATTTCTGAAAGCATTCAAGTGTTTCCCAACCTGAGAGAGCAATAAAGACAAGGCAAAAACAGACAGCACTTAGTAGAAGCACAGGCTGCACCATGCATCTCAACATAGATAACCTTCCTTTTAGGTTAACCCAAGTTTGTGACTGTGGCTGTCAGTTTGGGACAATTTTTCCTAATAGGACAAAGCTTCAGCATTTGAAGATGTAAATAGTTTTGTGTGTTAGTATTGTTAATAGGTTTTAGGGGTGTATTGGGGTTGTATTTTTATTTGTTTGAGGGCTTTCAATAAAGCAAAAATTCTTGTAAGATGTGGCATAGCTTCAAATGGATATGACAAGAAACCGTATAAAAGATCAACCTGCCAAGTTTAGTGTATTCATGTAACACAAATGCTGGAACTAGATACTTAACAAAAAAGCTGTTGCACATAAAAGGTGGGAATAATAACGTTTTAACATAATGACACTTTCTGTATTATCTTTAAAAGTTAATGGTCTCACAGATATATACAAAAAAGAAATAGTAGTGAACTGTATTTAAAAATGTAGAGTGTAAATAGCTATGAAACAGGAGACACATTTGTAAAGGTTTTCAGGATAGTTATTCAGCAGAATACCTGAGACAAAGGAAAAGAGCAGTACTTATATTAATTACAAGATGAGCTCCAATAGTGATGGAAGAAGATAAAAGATACTAATGGTAGATTTATAGTACTAAGGGGCACCTGGCAAAGGAGGACAATTATACTAGCTTGTATTTATATTCCACTGAAAACTGCAATAATGGAGCTTAAGAAAATTCTGGGAGAAATAATTATCTTTCAGCAGGGAATATTACATCTGATGTTGTCAGTCTTCATTTATTCTTGACAGATGGGAATTGGGACTCAGCCATTATACAGCTTGCACCAGCCAAAAACTCTGGAGCCAAGTCTGTACCCACAATTCCCCTGTTTGTATATTACCTCAGATATTTGCCACTCTGTCAGCCAGATGCATCAGCCTTCTCTCAGTTAAGTGTTGCCTTATTTTTTTAATATTTTAGTGAGAACTCCTTGTTATATTGTTTCTTCTATCGTACTTCTATATTACTGTACTTCCTTTCTGTACCCAGTTTTTTTAACCCATTGTATTTTTCTTTGTACCATCATTGTTACTAGCCCTTGCAACCTCAGGTAGTCTTCTCTACCATCATTGGTAGATTTCTCTTCTTCTCCTTCATTTTTTCCCTTGTGTGTATGCGGGTGTATGAGTGTGACTTTTGGGCATGTTTTTTATTTTTCACCCTTCAGTTTTGGATTATGTCTGACAAACTGACCATGGCTGAAAAGTCTCCTGAAAAACCTCCTAAGGGCAGGTTTCAAATGTTGTAAAGAATGTGATAGGAAGATGCCCAATTCTGTTGGCCATCTTTATTGTGTATCCTGTTTAGGGGAACCTCATTTGAAACTGGACTGTGAAATTTGCAAGGGTTCAGTCAAAGAACTTTATCAGAGTGTTGAAACAAGCTTTTACTCAAAGGTCTCCTTAAATCCCCCTTCAGTGAAGCCTTGTCCAAGGCAGACATAAAACAGGATGCTTCAAAAAAGAAAAGTCTGTCTGTACCAACCTCACCCTCAGTTCCAGAGGCTCCCAAATGGAAATCCTCAGTTCCGCATCATTTGGAACTGATGACTAAGGTTCCTAGATTACAGACTTGTGACTCCTCAGCACTGTTAACCTCTATGGTGCCGTCAACTTCCTTGTCAGCGCCAATGCCCATGGTTACTGGCTCAGTTCTGGCTTCACCTATTTCAATACAACCTGCTACATTGGCACTGCCACTATTGCTATCTACCCTCTCAGCACCAAAACCTATATCAGAAGTGTCCAGGACAAGATACTGTGCTATGATAGATCCCTATGTAGGACAATTATCAAGTCCATTTTTAGAACAGCTCAAGTCTCCATCACTCCTTTCATTATGGTCCTCCAGGAGTCTCTCAGAACTGGATGCCATTAGATTGGTAGATCAGCTGTTACTGGCCAGAGGCATCCCTGCCCCTTCTCAACCCCCTTTCCCATCTGGATCAGGGATGTTTTCTCCTGGGACTCCTAATTATCCTTTTCTGACTACGATTGCAGTTTCGTAACCTAGCACTTCGATACCCCTGGTACCAGCTGTCTCTGTACCGTTAGGTGTATCCACCTCAGTGCCGGAAGTTGCTTTGACCTCTTTGGTTCCTGTGTCGGAGCAGACTGAGTCTCATGGTCGAGACCCCTCTGTTGGTTCCATGGTATCTGGTTTGGCACCAGCTTTGGGTTTGGTGCCGATCTGAGTTCCAGAGACCTTGGCAGTTGTGGGTCCTTCCCTGGCTCCAACCTTGGAGGCCGGCTCCTTGGAGTGGAATGTGACCTCAGTTCGGAGGTGGTCTTTCTTGGTTCCTGGCTCCCACTCCTCTTCGGGGGTGCTGCCTTTCAGGTTATGGAGTGGGCCTTAACCTCTACAGGCTCCCAACTGGTCCCACCCACATCAGAGTGCCATATTTCCCTTTCCTCTGGTCCAGAGATGACACCTATCTCTATGATGGGACAGTGAACACCGAAGATTAAAGTTACCCATGCTCAGAGTCCCTCTTCTTTGGAGTCCTCCACAGAGAATCCCACTGAGGAGCCACCCCAAAAAAGAACTTGCAAGAGGAAGCATCTGGATTCCCCTGAAGAATCTGTCATGGAAGACATGGATTTCGATGAAGGGGATGGTTCCCCAAGATCACCACCTGAGGATGTCTTTCTGAGACATCCTAGAGATTTTGAAACAGAGGGGTAACTGGAAGTCCCAAGACCCATCCTCGGAAAAAACCATGTACTTGCAAGCTTTTGGTGCTCAGCCATCTACCTCCTGGATATCCCCAGCTGCTGATGACCTGGAATAACTAATCATGCAGCAGGCTTAAAAGGCTGCTGATGCCATAGTGCCAATTCCCATGAGACTGGCCAGAATATTATCCCCACTGGAAGACCACCAATATTGAGCAAAGGAGTTGTCAGTAGATGCCACAGTGGTAGTGGCAGCCACCAAAAAGGAACTAGCCAATGAGCGTCCCTCTATTCATCTTCCTAATAGAGAGTCTAGGATGATGGACAGGTGTGGAAAGTGGGTCTGTGCTTCATCGACCTTTGCCATATCTTTGCAATATCTTTCAACCGCTTTCTTGTAGCAATGCACATCCCGGTGAGGTCCAACATGATAGTGGACAAGTTGAGCAGATGAATATTACTGCCACACGAGTGGTCTCTGAATCCCAAAGTAGCAAAACAGATATTTCGCCGATGGGGTGAACCTTGCTGCGACCTATTTGCCTCCCCAATAAACAACAAATGCAGTATATTCTTTGCCCTGCCCTCTCCACAGGGAGAATCCCTGAGAGATGCTCTCCTTTGAAATTGGCCCCCAGGTCTCCTTTATGTATTTCCCCTCTTTCTGAAGAAAGCCAAAAGGTTGCGATCCAGAGTAATCCTCATTGCTCCATTCTGGCCCAGGCAAGTTTGGTTTCCATTTCTATGGCCTCACTTGGTTCACCGACCTTGGATTCTGGACCCAGCTGCAGATAAGCTTTCACACCCAGACCTGCAATCCCTCAAGCTCACAACTTGGTTCTTCCAATTCCAGTAATCACCAGGCAATCTATTATTACTTCCCCTGTCTGAAAAATTCTTCTGGGTTCTCATAGACAATCCAGCAGAATGTTATATATACAACAAATGGAAAAGGTTCTCTATTTGGGTTTCTGAGAATAATCTAGATCCCTTTTCAGCTCTTGTTGAAAAAATCTTAAAATTTTTAGCAGATCTCTTTAATCAAGGAGCAGCTGCTTCTACTGTCTCAGTTACTCTAGCAGCTATCTCTAATTTTCACAATGGTTATGATGACCATTCACTAATCTCTCATCGCTTATGTAATGTTTTTCTTAAAGGACTCCTTTGTATAAAACCCCCATTCAAGGATCCATTACCACAATGGGTTCTTACTTGCATTTTTGCAACATTTGGTATTGCCTCCCTTTGAACCAGCAGATACTTGTCAACTCAAATTCCTCTCCTGGAAAACCCTTTTTCTGGTCGCCATTACCTCCACCAGAAGGGTCTCAGAAATGCAGGCACTTTGTGCAAAACCACCATATATAATCTTCCATAAGGATAGAGTGCCCTTGATAACTAATTCTTCCTTTCTTCCTAAGGTGGTCTCCAAATCAAGCATCAATCAGTCCATTCATTTACCAGTTTTCTTTCTAAATCCCCCTAACAAAGGTGAATATTGTTACATATGTTAGACATTCACAGACAGCTGCAATTTTATCTGGACAGGACTAAGGATGATAGAGCTTCAGAAAAACTGTCTGTTTCCTTTTCAGGATCAAAGATGGGTAAACCTGTCTCCAAGGTGACCTTGTCGAAATGGCAAAGAGATTGCATTACCTTTGTTTATGACCACAGCAATCATAAATTACATGCTCCCGTAAGGTCACACAAAACCAGATCGATGGCCACTTCAGCTGTTTTTAATTCTAAGGCTTCTCTGGATGAAATATGTGCAGCAGCCACTTGGGGCAACACCTCATACCTTTATCGCTAATTAAAAATTGGATATGGTCTACAGGGATAGAGCACCTTTTGGTTCTATGGTGTTTAGGAATATCCTTCCATAAGGCCACCCAGGGTATAGGTAGCTGGAGACTCTGTCCCATCTATCAAGAATAAACAAAGATTGACAACATCAGATAAAGAAGTTATGTACTCACCATAACATTCCATCTGTGTTGTCGATCTTCTTTCATTCTTGACATCCCACCCTCCTTACCCCCTCCTTTCAGATATCCTGGAGGATTGTACTCTTGTCTTGGGCTTATACTAGGGTTTTTACCTTGGACATGGCTTCCTCTCAATTATTATTATTTTATTATTATTATCTGCTAGTTCTCTCCTGTCCTGCACTTTTAGTAGCTTATTACTCTAGCACTTTACCACACTTCCTGTAGCAATTATTGTAGCACACAAAAGTGTTACCAGCACTAAACGTTCTACAAGGAAACAGCTCCAGTACTTATTATTAATGCCCACCCCTCCAGGCATGTCTAAAGGTCAGTTCCCTGTGCTTTCCCCTATTAACCTCGTGAACTTGGGCATCCTGAGGCAATGTAGCAACTGCCTCATGTACACTGACAACCCTCTCCTCTTACCTCCCAACACCCCCATAGTGCCTTTTTTAGGCAAGGCTCAAAAGACAAACCCACCTCCTTAGAAAACAAAAATGGAAAAAAACTAAGGGTAATGCTGCTCAATGCCAGAAGTCTAAATCTCAAGATGCAGGCACTCGATGCACTCCTCAGTATGGAGAACATCGACGTCTGTGCAGTAACTGAAACCTGGTTCAAGGCTCCTGAGAGCACCCCAGCACTACCAGGCTATACCTCGTATCATGCTTTTCGGCCCCAAAACCCGGGCCGAACCACAAAGGGAGGGGGAGTGTCCATATTCATCAAGGACACCCACACCTCCAGGTTAGTAGCAACACATGAAGCATCAGAGAACATACAGGTGCAACTTACCATAGGCAAAACTGCTATACAACTGGTAGTGTGTTACAGACCACCCTCCCAATCTCAGAAACCCCACTCAGCCTTCCTGAAGACATTGGAGGATATGAATGTATCACAAAATACCATCATACTGGGAGACTTCAACTACCCAAACATAAATTGGGTACATTATTCTAGCCCTAATACCCTAGCCCAAAGGTTCCTGGAATTCATAAATTCAAATGCACTGGAACAACTAGTCACCTCTCCCACTAGGGGAGATAATATACTAAACCTGATCATCACAAACATGGGGACAAAATGCTCCACACTGGAAGTATACCCCTCACTAGTGAGATCTGACCACAAACTAATCACCCTGGATATACATATCCCACCTCCACCCCCAGCACAAAAGACCACAGTGAAAAACTTCTCAAAAGCAGACTTCACTCTTCTTAAGACTAAGATGGTATCCTTTAAGCCCACTGTGCCAGTGGATACCACATCCCACAATGCCGAATCCTTCACAAATGCTTTCTATGGACATCTCCAAGAATGCATGGACCATGCAATCCCAAATAAATCCAAGTCCCTCTCCACCAAAGGCAAGCGTCCTGTCTGGTGGACCTCAGCCATTAACAAATTGTATAACAAAAGAAGGAAGCTACTGCATGTCAGAGCAAAATCCCATGAAGGGAAGACATCTCTGATCAACATTAGCAGAAAACTACGTTCTCTCATAAAAAACATCCAAGGCCAACTTTGAGAGAAAAATCGCTAAGGACACTAAAGATAACCACAGAGCCTTCTTCAGCTATGTTAGAAACCTGGGCGGAAACCCTCAGATATGCTCAGAGTTAGTTCACAACAACAAAAAATACACTGAACCCACAGATATTGCCAACATTCTGGCTGACAGGTTCAGTGCAAATTTCTCCCCTCCCTCACCCCCAAAAGAAGAAATACTTATCCCAGCTGAATGTAATCTCCCTGTCATCTCAGATGTCCAAGTGAGAACCACCCTAAACAAAGCTAAAAACACAGCATCAATGGGACCTGACGGTATCCCGGGTTGTGTGTTATGTGAACTCCAAGAGGAGCTAAACCCACACATAAAAATGCTATTTAACCTTAGCCTTACTTCAGGATATGTACCTGAACACTGGCATACAGCAACAGTGGTCCCACTCCACAAAGGGGGTACCTCTACAGACCCTGGGAACTACCGCCCCATAAGCTTAACCAGCCTGGTCTCCAAAGCTATGGAAAGAATCATTATGGAACTCATAAACAGAGACATAGGGGACCTACAGACACTTGACCCCACCCAGTTCGGCTTTGTAAAGGGCAGATCCTGCCTTTTGAACCTGGTTGACTTTTTTGAAACAGTCACTAGAGCCATTGATGAGGGCAAAGCAGTCCATACAGCCTACCTGGACTTGGCTAAGGGCTTCGACACAATACCCCACTCAGGCATCATAGATAAGCTCAACAGCTTAAACGTAAACCCTTATGTCACTAGATGGGTTGCAAACTGGCTAAAGGACAGAACCCATAAAGTTAAAATCGCTGGAGCAATGTCAGACTCAAAGCCAGTCACAAGTGGTATCCCACAGGGATCTGTCCTGGGACCCCCCCTTGTTCGGCATTTATTTCTCAGATGTTAAAGCAAACATGGGAGGGTTGTGGCTGACAAAGTTTGCAGATGACTGCAAACTAGGTGCCATAGTCGATACACCAGCGGACACATGCATCCTACAAAAAGGCCTCACAGAAACGGACAACTGGTGCCGGAGTCACGGCCTTAAACTTAATGCCAAAAAATGTATAGTCATCCACTTTGGAAAAAACAAAGTACCCACAAATTATCACACAGACAGCAACCCACTGAGTACGGAAAAAGTAATCAGAGACCTAGGGGACCCAAGTCGACAGCGACCTCTCATTTGACACCCACGTTGCCAAAGTGGTTAGAAAAACATTCTACCTTGCACACCTCATCATGAAGGGATTCACATCCAGATCCAGGGATGTCATTGTACCCCTATACACCTCCCTTATCAGACCCATGATTGAGTACAATGCCCCATTTGGTATGTACCTCACCCGGCATTTGCAACAGCTGGAGAGACCACAAAAGTACCTCACCAAGAGGATCAAGGGTCTCCAACATATGTCTTATTCTGCCAGACTAAAGAAACTGCAGCTGTATTCAGTAGCATACCGCCTGCTCAGAGGTGATCTCTGCCTGACGTACAAGGCCATGTCCAATCAGGATCTGATGGACATGCTCCACCTCAAAAAATCCAAATCCATCAGGACCACGAGAGCTAAAGACTTAAACCTCGGCACAAGTATGCATAGGACATGCTGGAGGGATAGATTCATAACCCAGAGGCTTCCCATGCTTTGGAACAAAATCCCAGTTCGTATTAGGCAGAGCCACTCACTGACTCTCTTCAAGAGAAATCTTGATGAGTGGATGGGAGATCGTAAGTTTACCTCAGGGGTCACATCTGTGTCACTGCTAGACAGGGGCACAGTAAACTAATTCTATTATATAAGGGGACCTTCATTGTGTCACTACTAGACAGAGGCACAGTATTCTAATTTTATTCTGTACATTTTTGTACCATTTCATGGGGTGGCAAAAGCCACATCACTATGGCTAGGCTTACAAATGCCCCAGGGCAGATAGCCTAGTACTATACTATGAAACTATGAAACTCAGACTTGCGAGAGATGCACTTATATATCCAAACTGGAAGCTACGCACTCTCCAGCCAAGACTGGAATAGCTGGTCAAGAGGAGAAGGTCAAAACTTCCATTACTCACTAGGTTGAATAAGGAGAAAGTAACAATCAGCTGCCTGTCAGGTGCCAGAATCCACCACATAACGCACGCACTCAGGTCCCTCAACAACAGGTACAAATATGACTCTGTCATTGACCTGAGAAATACCTCCCTGGACTACATGAAAAGAGACATAGAGGAGCTCTCGGACTATGTAGCCCAGGTGGGTGTGACCCTAGCCCTGAGCAGCATCCTACCATCACCCAGAATGATACCACAGTACAAGCAGAAAATTATTGAATGTGAAGTTGGTAAATCTCACCGTTTATTCTCACTGATGGGTTCGGAGCCAATCCTTGGCTCTGACACGGCCGATAGCAAAGCTCAAGGTTTGCCAGTAGCTCGAGACCAAGCCCCTTATCCCACAATGCACTGCTGGAATTACCTCAGATCTAGTTTGCCGCGGCAAGAGAGATCTCGGTGATACAGCTAGCTCGGACCATTTGTGATAAAAAACAACAAGTTTTGATAAAAAAAACTCTTTTTGTTTTAGATTTTTTTCATATAGATAGTTGTGTGTTAGTGTTTACAAATTTGATAATAGAATCAATAGTTTTAGATAGTTAGTGCCCTGTTGGCTTAGTTGTTTTGTGTGGGCCTTTTAGCCCTATTTAGAGTTATTACTCTCTTTTCTAATAGTCAGGGTTTTTCTCTGTGGGCCTCTTTAGCCCTGTATTTGTAAAATATAGTTAATTGTTATTGATAGTGCCTGGGTTGGGCTTAGTTGTTTTGGTGGTCTTTACAAATAAGTAAGGACTTTACTGTATTAGTTTTTTGCAGTATACTGGTTTGTTTTACCTTTACTATGTCAGATGACAAGGAAAAGTCCCATCCTAAATCGGGATTCAAGAAATGGCCAGATTGTGGGCAGAAAATGTCCGTCACTGATGGACACATTCAATGTGTCTACTGTCTGGGGGCTAAACACCTCCAAGACACTTGCAGCGTTTGCCATTCCTTTTCTTCAAGAGTCCTCTTGGAGAGAAGGAGGAAGCTAATAGACAGGGGATTACTGCAGCATTCCTTTTCTGAGGTGTTGAGTAGCCATGAGGGTGCTAGCATGTCCTCCAAATCCTCCAAGTCCACAAAGTCTTCAGATCCCAAAGTGGCAAAAAAGGCAAAAACTTCAGAGGGAGGGTCATCAGTTCCACAGACCTCGGAACCAAGTGTACCTTTGATTCGGAGCCAGCTCTCAGTATTGGAGCCGGTCTCTGAAGTTCCCTCTTCTCCTCTGCTCCAGTCAGCACCTTCGGTGCATTCATCTAAGTCCTCAGTCAGCCTTTCAGATTTGGACATGGATTGGCTAGTGCAGAAGCTTTTACAGGTACCAGGACTTGCCAAATTGTTGTCGGCCCCAACCAGCTCGTTGGTGCTGAAGAACATAGAACTGGATTTGTCTACTCTGAGACATACTGGACTCTCAGAGCTGTAGGAAACTGAACCGATGATTCTCAAACCCTTGGAGCCGATACCTGCACTAGTGTTATCAGCTCCATCTACTCGGATGTCCTCGGCACCGACCGAGGACTCTAGGAGCCGATGCTCTCCCATCAATCCGGGGAGGATAGTTGGACCGATTTGTCGGTGCTGACTCTTCCTCTTGGGGCTTCGGCTCGGATGAGCTCGGCTCCTACCTCGGGCTTGGAGCCCATGGTTTTGGTGCGGGGGATCGGATGGTACTTTTGGGTCTGTCTACTCCTTCGTCGGAGCCATGGTGCGTTCGATGCTATGAGGAGAGTTTTGTCTCCCAAGACAATGTCAGCATCGGTTTGGCCTTCCTTCTCCCCTCAAGTTCCTATGTCTGCTTCTTTGTCTACCAGTCCCCCTAAGCATAGAGACCATGAGCCTCAAGTACCCCCACAGGGCATTCCCTGCTCTTCTGAGACCTCCCTAGATGCCCCCACTGAGGAGGTGCCCAGGAAGAGACTGTGCAAGAGGAGGCACTTAGACTCCACACAGGAGTCTTTGACATCTGACACGGACTTGGATGAATCAGAAGGGTCCCCTTGATCTCCCTCCTAGGATATCTCCTTTGTAGAGATACTAGAGATCCTTAGTCAGAGGGGCGATTGGCAGTCCAAGACCCCTACTGAGGATGAGTCCATGCTCTTGAAGGCTTTTGGGTCTCAACCTTCCACTTCTTGGGGGTCTCCACCTTATGACGAGCTCATGGAACTGATATCTTGTAAGGCGTGGGAGTCACCGGAGGCCATGGAAACTGTTCCTTGCAAGCCCAATAAATTCATGTCAGCCCCAGTGGACAAGCCATTTTTGACAAAGGGAGTGCCAGTTGATGCCATAGTGGTAGCTGCAGCCACCAAAAAGGAAGTGTCTGAGACATCCACATCTATCCCTCCTCCTAACAGAGATTCTAGGGTCATGGATAGATATGGGAAACACATGTTTAATTCAGCAACTTTTTCTCTGCTATCACTGAACTACTTAACCCATTTTACAAGACTACAAAAAGATCTCCTGAAAGAGCTAGGAGATACTCTCCAGGGTACGGTAGCTGCAGGGGTGGCCCACAAAGTCAATGCCCAGCTCGATACCCTAAACTCAGTGGTAAACTCGTCCATGCATCTCATATCCTATGCAGCTGATGGTTCAAGTAGAGCTGCTAGTTCAGGCATTGCTCTTCGAAGACAAGCCTGGATGCATCTCTGTTCCTTTGCGGAACCCTTTAAGTCTTCCTTTATCAACACCCCATTCGATGGCTCATCACTGTTTGGGCCTAAAGTAAAGGAAACTTTAACCAGGTGTGAGCAGGAAGGCAAGATCTTATCTGCCGTTGGAGTCCATTTTTCTACCCCTACTCAGCCCTACCCCAAGGGCCCTAGGGGAGGGAAAATGTGGTTCCGAAAAGCACAGGGAGCCTTTCAGGACACACGTGGAGAAACTTCCTCTAGAGGCAGAAGAGGGGCTTATAACGGAAGATGCCGCCCTGTGGCAGAGGGGGTCTGCAGCAACAGGGTGACAGGGGTCAGTTCTCCGGTCAACCCTACCAGCGCACCTGAATGGGTGCCTGACTGTTCGGCTCTGGAAGCAGTCGGGGGTCGCTTGTCTTTGTATTCAGAAGCCTGGCTAAACATAACATCAGATACATGGGTACAAAGCATCATTTCCAGAGGATATTTCATACCGTTCTCTACCCCTCCCATTCCTGTAAACAGAATCCCAGATGTTCCACCCAATCTCAGGGAGCAAGCAATCGTAGAGGTCCACATATTGCTAGAAAAAAAAGAGTCATCCAACCAGTCCCAGCAGACCAAGTTGGATTCGGAACTTACTCAAGATTCTTTTTGTTACCAAAGAAAACAGGGGACTGGAGACCTATCTTGGACCTCAGCAGACTCAACCAGTTCATAAAGAAAGAGAAGTTCCGAATGGTCATGCTTCTGTCCATTCTTCCCTTCCTAGGGAAAAGTGATTGGATGAGCTCCTTAGATCTCAAGGATACATACTATCACATAAAGGTGAGCAGATGCTCCAGAGATCACCTGCGTTTCCATCTGGGAGCCAATCATTACCAGGTTCGAGCCCTGACCTTTGGTCTCACTACAGCCCCCAGAGTGTTCACCAAATGCATGGCAGTGGTCACGGCTCACCTGAGACGTCTAGGATTCCAAGTGTTTACATACCTAGACAATTGGCTCCTCACCGCTACCACCAGGCATCAATTGACTCAGGCAACACAATACACTCTGACACTCTGCCATCAATTAGGCATTACAATCAATTTCGAAAAGTCTGCCTTATCGCCATCGCAGCATACCGTTTTTATAGGAGCAGAGTTAGATACCTCAACTACCACTCTACGTCTTCCTATCGAAAGAGTCTCACTTCTCCACCAACACATCAGCTCACTGGTGTCAAAGAACAAAGCTACAGCAGCAGAGGTCTTGAAGGTGCTAGGTTTGATGGCAGCAGCAATACTGGCTATAACATTCGCAAGGATACATATGCAAATTCTTCAATGGCTCCTCTTTGCTCAGTGGTCATACCAGAAACTGCCGATGAACCACATGATTCTCATCACAGATTCTTGCAAGAGAGACCTTCGGTGGTGGTTGACGTCTCTTCATGTCACAATCGGAAGACCCTTTGTCCCCCCCCCATAGCCACTGTGACCACGGATGCTTCCCTGATAGGGTGGGGGGGCCATTTTCAGGGAAAGACTGCCCAAGGCACATGGACAGATCAAGAATCACATCTGCACATCAATGTTCTAGAGTTGAGAGCGATACTTCTGACATTGCAGTACTTTCAGGACTCTCTCCCTCTAGGAACTATTGCATTTCAGATGGACAACATGTCAGTAGTCTGGTACTTGAACAAGCAAGGCAGAACCAAGTCTTACACCCTTTGTCAAGAAGCCCTCAGGGTCTGGCAATGGGCTGTGTCATCCCAGCATTTTCTGTTAGCAACGCACATCCCGGGGAAATCCAACGTGATAGCAGACAAGCTAAGCAGGGCGATATTGCTCCCTCATGAGTGGTCTCTCAAACAACAGGTTGAGGAGTTGATTTTCCGCAAATGGGGCCAGCCTTGCTGCGACCTTTTTGCCAGCCACATCAATTCAAAATGCAGAAGCTACTTTGCCCTAATACCACCTCCCGGTCATCCCCCGAGAGATGCACTTTTACACGATTGGCCCCCAGGTCTCCTTTATGCATTCCCACCCTTCCCATTGATATCCAGATTTTTACAGAAAGCAAAATCACTGGGAATGACTGTTATCCTCATAACCCCCTACTGGCCTCAACAGATTTGGTTCCCGTTTCTCCACCATCATCAGTTGGAAGATCCATGGATCCTGAACCCAGTTCCGGACCTTCTGACACACCCGTCAGGGGACCTCCATCCTTCACTGCAGTCCCTGAAACTGACTGCTTGGCTAATCCACTTCCCCTAATTGCCAGGCTTCATTCAATTTCAGAAGATACAAGACAAATTCTCTTGTCTTTTCACAAGCCATCTACCAGAAAATTATACGGCAGTAAACGGAAAAGGTTCTCAGTTTGGGCCAACATGCAGAAAATTGACCCTTTCTGAGTCCCGCTATCATCCATTTTAGAATTCTTGACAAAGATTTTTAAGGAAGGGGCAGCAGCTGCTGCAGTTCGAGTCCAGTTAACTGCCATCTCAAATTTTCACCTTGGGTTTGGTGGCTCAAATGTTATGGGCCATAAATTATCTAAGACTTTTCTTAAAGGTGTTCTTCATGAGACCTCCTATTAAAATTCCCTATTCCCCCTGGAATTTAAACTTTATGCTGTCTCAAATTATTCTTCCCCCTTTTGAAACAGCATCTTCTTGTGATCTCAAATATTTATCCTGGAAAACTATTTTTCTAGTGGCCTTTACTTCTGCCCGCAGAGTGTCAGAACTTCAAGCATTGTCTATCAGACCACCTTACATGATTTTCCATGCTGATAGAGTATCTCTCAGAACAAACCCCTCATTTTTACCTAAAGTCTGTTCTGAATCAAATATCAATCAGGTCATTGAGCTGCCAGTCTTTTTTCCCAACCACTCCAACAAATTGGAATACATGCTGCACAAACTTGATGCACACAGACAGCTCAGATTTTATCTTGACAGAACTAAGGATATTAGAAAATCAGATCAACTTTTTGTATCCTTCTCAGAAGCCAGAAAAGGCAATCCAGTGGCTAAAACAACCTTATCTAAATGGTTATCAGATTGTATATCCTTTGTTTATGAGAATGCGAGCATGCCATTGACACACAAAGCTAAGGCTCATTCTACCAGAGCCATTTCTACGTCTTCTGCTTTTCAAGCTAAATTGCCCCTTGACAATATTTGTGCTGCAGCCACTTGGTCTAAGCCTCATACCTTTATCATGCATTACAAAGTAGATAAGGCTTCCAGGGACAGGTCTTCCTTTGGTTCCACGGTACTGAAAAACATACTTCCATGAGCCACCCAAGATTGAGGGTGCTAGGGACACTACCCATCAGTGAGAATAAACGGCAAGATTTAACAACTTCACATAAAGAAGTTATGTACTTACCATAATGTTCCATGTGAGTTGTTTATCTCGCCTTTATTCTCACAACCCTCCCTCCTTCCCCATCCTGGCTGACTGTTGACTTAGAGGCTAATACCATCCTGGTTATTCAATATTTCTTCTTCCCCTTCGGGAAGTGTTTCTTGGTAGAAATAAATAAAAGGGTTTATATATATATATATATATATATATATATATATATATATATATATATATGTGTGTATATGTGATTTTGTAAAACTCCACTCCACTCTGCTACAGGCCCCATGAAGGCTCAGTGTCTCTCCAACCTAACACCACTCTTAAGTATTCAACTCCGGTACCACCTTTAACATTCCTATAAGAAAAGTGCAGTCCGGGTCTGAACTGTCTGCAAACAGCTACAGCTAACTTTGAACCTAACACCACTCTTAAGTATTCAACTCCGGTACCACCTTTAACATTCCTATAAGAAAAGTGCAGTCTGGGTCTGAACTGTCTGCAAACAGCTACAGCTAACTTTGAACCTAACACCACTCTTAAGTATTCAACTCCGGTACCACCTTTAACATTCCAATAAGAAAAGTGCAGTCCGGGTCTGAACTGTCTGCAAACAGCTACAGCTAACTTTGAGTATGTGTCTAACTGTTTGAGCCAATCTTCATTTTCCCCTGGAGAGCACTGTGCTTTGGCTGTAAGCAGCCCCCCCCACCACCACCACCACCACCACACACACACACATCTTCCACTTTCTCTTATTCTCTTCTGTTAGCAAATAGTATCAATAACTGATCAATACTGTGTGTTTATTTAAACTATACCACAGTAGCCTACTGATACAAGGTTATACTGGTTTTCCACCTGAGAAATTAAGACAAGACTTACAGTTTCAGAGCAGTCCTTGGTCAATTGTGATTGTTCTTAACACATACTTGTCTTGCTTTGGCTCATTAGCAGCAGTACAAAGAACTGCCTGCTCACACCCTTGTTCTCCCCTCCCCTTCCCTGTTTATTACCTTAAGACAATCCCAGAGTTAATAAATATTACCTGTGGCAGGCACCATTTGTAAAACTACACTCCACTCTGCTACAGGCCCCATGAAGGCTCAGTGTCTCTCCAGTAAGTGTTTTACAACTGTAAATGCCTATTTATGTTGAATTGTATTAGACATTTTACAACTGTATATGTTTAAGTTGAATTTCAAGCCTGTACTCCAATCTGCTTACTTACACTATCAGACTATTTACCCCACTCATAGGACCAAAAACTGGGACTGGGTTAGCCCGCTCCGCTTCACGCTTGGGCTCGCCGCCCTCTCCCTGCCCCCTTATCCCACCCGCCCCCCACTGTGTCTACATTTATAGCCACTAGGCCACACCCCTACTTCCTCTCCAACCTACACAACTTCCTCTCCAATCCCCCCCACCACTTTACTGTTTAACCACTACTATTCCTCTGAAGCACATTGACCCCACCCATTGATGACATATAACATGTCTATAAATAATTATAAACTCCTTCCTCTTATCTTACCACTCTTAATTCTGCCATACTTTCTTACTAGCTATGAAAATCTCACATTCGTAGGTTTCTCTTATCCAAAATGCCAAACCAAGACCCCCCTACCTCCACTGACTGCGGAACTTGCCCACTACTACACTACCCCAAAATTATAAATTCCAACCACTTGCTTCTAAAAACACACTAATCAACACCAAAATCCAAATATGAACTAAAACTACTATTCAAAGTTATTAGACTACTAGCGTATCTAAGAAAAAGCATAACCAAAGATGGGGACATCCATGCTAATCCAGGCCCAACCTTAACTCAAAATCCTACCAGCCCACCACTCTCCCACCGACTGGTCAACTCCCTCCTAATATGCCACTTAAACATTAGAAGCCTAAACAATAAGATACATAGCCTGCATGCTGTACTAGCCACATACCTCCCCAACATAATGTGTCTATCTGAAACATGGCTCCGCCATCAACCAAAGACAATGAGATCCTGCCTCCTGGTTACAATATACTTAGGGCAGATAGAGTAAAGAAAAGAGGAGGTGGAATAGCCATCTTATATAATAGCACACTTAACATCATAACTAACCCTATACAACCACCCCAGGTCTCTAACGCTGAAATACTAGCTCTAAAAATTCTACTAAATAATCATAAGGGCATTAACCTAATTGTCACCTATATTCCCCTGGGAACAATGTAGAAACACTAGAGGTCATTCTACATTGGATAGCCAACAACTACCCTCAAGAAACCATTGTCCTGGGCGATGTTAATATTGACTGGAACCAATGCACAGCACAGTCCAACCCCATCCCTGTTAACCTACATGGATTCTCAGATAATATCATCTACCACACGTACAGGTAACAATAACCAAAAGAGAGTATACTAGACTGGATACTCACCAACAGTCATCCCAGAACTATATGTCTGGAACTCTCCCTAATGATCTTAGTGATCACCTGCTCACATACATCATGAAAGACAAAATTAATTGTACAAGCTTACCTATTTATAGGTCTATCAGATCCAAGAAAAACTTTGACCCAACTAAATTTCAACTTGAACTCAAATCATGTAACTGGACAAAACTAAAGTTCCTTCCCCTTGATGAGGCAGTGTCATCATTTAACAATTCATTCCTTACTATACTTGACTCGCATGCCCCTAAACGCTCAATAAGAATTAAAACTCAACTAGCACCCTGGCTAACAACAGACACCAAAACCAAAATAACAACTAGTGGGATAAATGGCGCACTACCAAACTACCCCTAGATCGTATCAAATTCCAACAACTTAGAAATGAGACTAAAAAAGCCATCATACTAGATAAGAATAATTACTTCTACAATCTGCAACATAAACATCAGAATAACCCTCAAAAGTACTGGGCAGGCATAAATAAACTTCTCCAACCAGGCAAATCCACTACTCCGACCCCAGGAACATTATCTGACAAGAGCCAAGAAGATATAGCCAATTCATTCAATACTTTCTTCACAGAAACCATCCAGTCATTAGCTAACCAACTTTCTCCTCCCCACACTTCTATAAACACTATACCCGACTCACCACTCTCTTTTAACTTCCAGCCAGTGTCCACATCCTTTATCAGATCCCTTTTGAAAAACTGAAGCCAACCACCCTTTCAGCCGATCTTCTGCCGGCTGAATACCTGCAAATTGCTGCAGATGTCGTAGCCTACCCTATCTCAATCCTAATTAACAGAACCATAACCGAGGCCTCAATCCGCTCAATTTGGAAAATATCCTATGTTATTCCACTCCACAAGAGGTTCATCCACAGAACTATCCAACTATAGACCTATAGCCATACTATCACCACTTGCCAAAATTATGGAAAAGTGCATGCACAACCAACTAATGCTCTATCTAACCCAAAATAAACTACTCACAGACTCTCAACATGGATTCAGACCCCATCATAGTACAACCACTGCCCTCCTCTCTTTTACTGAAAACATTAATCTTAACCGGAATAATAAAAAAATATCCTCCGCTCTCTTCCTGGACCTATCAAAAGCCTTCGATATGGTAAACCATCAGTTACTTCTATATACTTTAAAAACCCTGTATCTAGACACTCCAGCCCTTGACTGGTTTCAAGCTTACCTCACTGGGAGACAACAAGCAGTAATGTGGCAAAACAAGCTCTCCTGCCTACTACCAAATACCATAGGAGTTCTCAAGGTTCCATATTAGGACCTCTCCTCTTTTCAGTCTTCATAAACGACATCCAAACAGTCATCCCTGAAGCCACCTGCATTCAATATGCAGATGACTCGACTATAATATGTTCCAATGCCTCTCTTGCAAATCTACTAACTACCACCCAACATAGCTTCACCAAAGTCGAAAACTGGCTTGCCAACCATCTCCTGATCTTAAATCCAAACAAAACCAAGTTACTTCTCTTCTACCCAACCAATAGATCTCCGACTGAAAACTTCACTATAAAATCCAATAATGGGACCATCATCTCCCCAGACACCTATACAAAGCTATTAGGAGTAAACATTGACAATAAACTCAGATTTGATATACATATCAACCAAGCCATTAAGTCAGTCAACAAGAAACTTGGGACCCTATATAGAATTAAAGCCTTCCTTACCCCGAATGCCAGGGCAGCCACAGCCCATTCACACCTTCTCTCTACCCTACTATATGCCTCTCCTGTCCTCACTCACCTTAACAAATCTGATCTGGCCAAGCTCTCATCCTGCTATAATCACATTGCCAGGCTCGTTACAGGCCTACCCTACAGAACACACCACTGTACTAACCTGAAAAATCTTGGATGGATAGAATTCCCACACCTTCTTCACCAGTCCCAACTCATAGAGGCCTTCAAAATCCTTAAACAACCTGAGAATACCCCAGCACTAAAAAACTTAATGACTCCCTACTCCAATCTAAGCTGCCTCCGCTCAGCAAACAGACTCCTTGTCCAAACAACTAAATCTCTCAACCTAGGTAGTGACGTGCTATTTGCCAACACCACTGGTAAAATATGGAACTCTCTCCCAAATAACATCACGCTTGCAACTTCTCTAAGTCAATTCAAAAATAGTCTAAAACTCCACTTCAAGTCACACTGGCTATGTCCTTGCTCAAACCCAGACTAGCTCTGTGCCATTAACTAAAACATAAACAACTAGCTAAGATGATAAGTACTTTGTATACTGTGATAAAGAAATATGTATCCTGTCTAACTCTATGTCATTATACTGCTTACCGTCCTTGCTAATATGTTATTAATGTTACATTTGTAGTAATCTCAGAAATAGTAATGGCAGTCTTGTACTTGTATGTAAATAGCCTATGTTTTTGTTAAGTTCTTTCAGCTCATTTACTGTACCTAATTATCAATGTAACTCTGTTGGAGCTTTTCTCCCCGGGCAAAATAAAATAATAATAATAAAAAAAAAAAAAAAATATATATATATATATATATATATATATATATATATATATATATATATATATATATATACTGTTACTCGCAGCAAACAAGATCTGAGGTAATTCCAGCAGTGCATTGTGGGATAAGGGGCTTGGTCTCGAGCTACTGGCAAACCTTGAGCTTTGCTTTCAGCCGTGTCGGAGCCGAAGATCGGCTCCGAACCCATCAGTGAGAATAAAGGCGAGATAAACAACTCACATGGAACATTATGGTAAGTACATAACTTCTGTTTTTAACAATTGGCTAAGTTTCTGGTGTCATTCTAAGGGGATCCAGTGTCTGTCTGCCTGGGATGACATGACTGACAGACCTAGATTCTTTGCCAGAGATGGCCTGCATCTGTCACCTCTGGGCTTACGGATACTAGCCAATGCTCTTGCCACCCATATAGTGCCTTTTTTCGGCTGTGTTCCAAAGACCAAATTACCACAGTAATAACTACAAACAAATGCAATCTGGGAGTTAATTTGTTTAGTGCTAGAAATCTAAATCTTAAAATGCACTTACTTGAATAACTCCTTAAAATGGAGAACATCGACATTTGCACTGTAACAGAGACCTGGTTCAAAGCAGCAGAAAGCACCCCTGCACTACCAGGCTATATCTCATTCCACACCTTTCAGCCCCAGAACTTGTATCAAAGCTCCAAAGGCGGTGGTGTTTCCATATTCATAAAGGATGTGCACACCTCCAGGCTGGTAGCCCAACATAATGCATCAGAGATACTTCAGATGCAGCGAACACTGGGTAAGACAGCGATTCAGGTTGTAGCCTGCGATAGGTTAACAACCATGTCCCAAGACTTACTCCATGTTCCTAAGCACCCCGGAGAATATTAGGGTTCAACCTAACACTCTCATAATGGGCGACTTCAACTACCGCTCCATTAACTGGGAAAACTATACATGCACCAATACACTTGCCCAACGCTTTCTAGAATTCATTAATTCCACCTGGACCAGCTCGTTCTTACCCCCACTAGAGGTAGCAGCATCCTTGACCTGGTCATTAATAACATGGACAAGTGTTGCTCTACAGCAATAGTCAGCTCCTCCCTGGAGGACCACAAACTAATCACCTTGAAAATCCACATCCCTCCCACCCCCACCCCACAAAGGTAACCACCATGAAAAACATCTCCAAAGCTAACTTTGGGCTTCTAAAAACAGAGATGGCTAACTTCACGGCACCCATTCAAATGGAGAGTAGTTGCATGACCGCCGAATCATACACCAATGACACTGTACAAACACGTACACAAATGTATGGATCTCGCCATACCCAATAGAACCAAGACACTCTCCTCCAAAAAAAAAAAGAAAACCAATCTGGCGGTCCCCTGCCATAAACAAACTCTACAACAGAAGGAAGAAACTGATGTGGAATAAGGTGAAATCCCAAGACTGGAAAAATTCCCTTTTCAGTCTCAACAAATGTTGAGATCCCTCATCAAATCCTCTAAAGCTAGCTATGAAAACAGAATTGCAGCAAATAGTAAAGACAACCACATGTCCTTCTATAGTTATGTAAAGAATCTCCATGGCAAAACCCAGATTTGCTCAGAGCTACTGCACAGTGGTACCTCCTATACCGAGCCAACAGATATTGCCAATATACTGGCCGACAGATTCAGTGCCAACTTTACCCCTCCCTCCCAAAGGACTAATCACAATACCAGTTGATTGCCAGGCACCCAGTATTACTGCTGCACAGGTTAAAACAGCACTGTCCAAGGCCAAGAATACAGCTTCTATGGGACCTGGCAATATCCCTGGCTGTGTTCTACATGAACTACAGAGTGAACTGGCACCAAACCTGTGTAATTTGTTCAATCACAGCCTCACCACAGGCTTTGTCCCTACCGAATGGTGCACTGCTACAGTCATCTCTCTCCACAAAGGAGGAGCAACTACAGACACTGGGAACTATCGCCCCATTAGCCTGATGAGTCTGATATGCAAAGCTATGGAGTGCATAATCATGGACATAATAAACAAGGATATAGGGAATCTCCAAACACAGGATCCCACACAGTTTGGTTTTGTGAAGGGTAGATCATGCCTGCTCACCCTGGTCGACTTCTTTGAGTTAGTCACCCTGTGGATGAAGGCAAGGTGGTTCATACAGCCTACCTTGATCTGGCCAAGGCCTTTGATACCATTCCCCACTCAGGAATCATAGAAAAACTCACTAAGCTAGGCATCAATCCCTGTATCACTAGGTAGGTTGCAAACTGACTGACAGATAGAACTCGCAGTGTGAAAGTAGCTAACTCCAAGTCAGACTGCTGACCAGTCATGAGTGGAGTCCCACAGGGTTTGGTCCTGGGTCCTCTCCTGTTTGGTATCTACTTCTCTGAAGTCCAGGCCAGCATGAAGAGACTCTGGCTGACAAAGTTCACAGATGATTGCAAGTTGGAAGCTATTATTAACTCCCCAACTGATGTTGACATCCTGCAGAAAGGCCTCACTGAGACCAACGACTGGTGTCAGAACCATGGCCTTAAGCTCAATAACAAAAAATGTGTCGTCATCCCCTTTGGGAAAAATGTGGTTCCCATAAATTACCACATTGATGGTAGTCCACTGAACACAGAAGGCATTATAAGAGATCTGGGAATACAGGTTGACAGCAACCTCTCTTTTGTCCACCACATTGCCACTGTGGTCAGAAAGTACTTCTATGTGGCACATCTTATTGCTTAGAGTTTTGCATCCAGGAAGAAGTTCATTGTCTCCCTCTACTTATCCCTCATTAGGCCAATTATCGAGTACAATGCCCCATTTGGCATGTACATCACTATACACCTCCAACAACTGGAGAGGCCACAAAAGTGCCTCACAAAGATGATCCTAAGCCTTAAACACTTGTCCTATATGTACAGACTCAAAAAACTCCAACTATTCTCTATATCATATCGCCTACTTAGAGGCGCTCTCTGCCTGACTTCCAAAGCCATGTCTGACCCAGCTCTGTTAGAAATGCTACATCTAAAGAAATCCCAATCCCTCCGCACCACATGCTCCAGAGACCTCAACCTCATTGCCACAATCAACAGAACATGCTGGTGGAATAACCCAGAAACTGCCCATGCCATGGAATAGACTTTCCATACATGTCAAACAGAGCACCTCACTGGTCCTCTTCAAGAGAAATCTTGATGAGTGGATGGGAAATAGAAAATTCACCCCAGTGATCACTCCAGTGGCTCTACTCAACAGAGGCACTGGGAACTAATATCGGATAGCACAATGGCAGGTTAATCCTATGGGCTAGGCTTCTAAAGGCTCCAGGGTCATTAGCCTAGTACACACCTATGAACCTCTGAACCTATTATTATTATTTTAGCTACTTCATCTTGCTGCAATTTTGAAAACCCGATCTGACATAATATACATGGGTCATTGTGGGTAGAGACTTGGCTCGAGAGGTTTTGGCTGGCGCAAGCTGTATAACGGCCGAGCCAGTCCCGAGGATCGGAACTGATTCCCATCTGCCAAGAATGAATGAAGATTGAAAACATAGATGGAACGTTATGGTGAGTACATAAATTCTTTTTATAGGTGGGGACTGGAATTTGATTTGCAGCAGTGAAGATATGTCTGGGGGGCCCAAAAGGGAAAATATAGCAAAAGAGAGTAGGTTTTTGAAGAAATTTATGAAAATATTTGGCATAGAAGATGTGAATTCGGTAGTAAGAGTTCAGACTGAATTTACATATTATTCCCCAAGATACAAAAACTGGACTAGGCTAGACAGAACTTATATTTCACAACAAAATGTGCATTTAATTGAAAGTTTTGATACACCTCCAGTAACTATTTCAGATCATGCGCCAGTAATAACTAAAATAAAAACGCAGGGTAACAAAATAAAAATGAGCCACTGGTGCTTTCCCACCTATCTGTTGATAAGAGAAAAGTTTAAGGAATGGGTAGTGGAAATAATTTGTGAGTTATTAGAAAAGATACATTTTTTCTGAAAATATAGCTAGGGAGTGGGATAAAATTAAAGTAGCATTTAAAAAGAGAGTGGAAATGAAAGAGAATTATGGTTAGGAAGTAACAAGAATTATTTAAAGGGACTGACTATTGTTAAAGTATTGCAGAATAGAGGGAATCTTACACAACAAAAAGAAGAGAAACTGCAGAATGCTAAACAGAAAATAAAGGATTACCTTGATAATATGCATATGTTTAGAAAGGTTGCTGTTAAGCAACTGTTTTTTGATAACTGCAGAGCACAAAAACTTTCAGCACAGCAACTCAGGCAACAGAAAGTAGAAAGGGTTTTCAACAAGCTTAGGGAGCCTATAACAAGGAAGATAACAAGAGATCCTGTAGAGGTATTAAAAATATATATTTTGGAAATTTTATGAAAGTCTGTATAAAGCAAAGAAATATGGAAATCAAGAAAAGGTACAAATGCAAATGTTTATGGAAGAATTAACTATGCCAAGATTAGAGAGAGATGAGGCTCAATTACTAACAGGATAGGAGGAGATACGATAAAATGTTGATGTATAACCAATCCACAGGAAATTCTGTCAGGAACAGATGTTACTCCTGTGGAAGTTTGGAAGCTAGGAGGGAAAAACTGATAAAGATCTGGAAGGTTTTGTTTAACAGTATTTTAAGAGGAGGAGAAGCACCAATATCGTGGAAGAAAGCGGTGGTGGGTGTACCTAAAGACGGTAAAGACCCATCAGATCCAGCTTCATACAAGCCCATTTCAGTTCTAAACCTGATTATAAAGTGTTTATGTCTATAATGGGTAGAAGACTGGCAAAGGTAATGCCAAAATTGATAGATATGGATCAGTGTGGTTTTGTGGAGGGGGACAAACATTTGACAACCTAACAGAACATTGATGACACAGAGGGAAACAGAATGTAAAAAAATACCACTGTTGTTAATGGGTTTTGATGCAGAGAAAGCATTTGACAGAGTAAGCTGGAAGTTTAAGAGAGCAAGGCAATGGAAGCATTTGCATTTCCTGGTAAACTTATATGGTTGATTAGGAGGATATATGAGGGATTGGAGGTGAAATTAAAGTGGGCGGGTTCCTATCTTATAATTTCTGTTTGAGCAGAGGAACCAGACAGGAGTGTCCTCTTTCCCCTTTGTGTTTTGCATTATATTTAAAACCACTGGCAAAGAAAATAAGAGACTCAGAATTTCAGGGATATATCTGGTATGGTAGTCAAGAAAAACTGTCTTTATTTGCAGGTGATATTTTCTACCTGATGAAATCAGAAAAAGGACATGTCAGTGTTGTGGAACATTTTGTGAGAGTTTCAAATCTTTTGGGGATACAAAATTAATGAAATTAAAACAAAGGCGATAGCTGTAAATTATGTACCCACACACAAATTTGCTGGGCAGTATCCATATTTATGGGGACATGATAAAATGAAGTACTTAGGGGTATGGATTAAAAAAGATTATGCTGGGGCAGCTAAGGATATGTGGGAAAAGACTAAACAAAAGATAATACAAAAACTGAGAAATTAGAAGTTCTGTTATATGGATATGGATAGGAAGATACAAGCAGTTAAGATGTTTTTAGTCCATTTAGTTTTATACACAGGTTAGGCATATTTTTATCAACCAGAGGAGAAGTTGTAGATAGCAATTAATAAAGAGCTGAAGGATGTTGTCTGGGATGGGAAGATGGCAAGAGTCAAATCTGATGAGATGAGTCTTCCAGCAGTACAAGGCAGTTTGGGATTACCATATTTGAAGGGGTATTTTAGAGCTACATAGTTATGGCTCCTATATATAGCACAAGCAGAAACTATAATTCAAAGTGGAAAGGACTGATGATGAAAAAGCTCAAGAAACAAGGAGAGACTGGGATTTTGGATGCAAATCATTAAGAAGAATAACAGTAGCCATACAGAATGTTATATTCATAAAGTAGCAGAAAGCATTCTTAGAACTAAGCCAACATGAGAATCGAGAAAGGAGATTCTGCAGATAAGGATGACTGCAATTAAGCATACACAGAATAGGCAAGAGGAGGCTGGAATTTACTGGAGAAAGCTGATAAAGGAACCAAGGTATTGGGAGCAAATAATTACAGAGGGAAACATAATAGAATGGGAAGAGGCCAAGAATGTATTTGGACTACAGTCTACAGATTGCCTTCCTTATCAAGGATTGATATCAGATTATAGGCAAAGATAATTAAATAGAGGATCCTAAGAGAAAGGCCAGCACTAGTAGAGCTTTTTAGTAGAATCTAGAGCAGAAGTTGCTATTAAAAAAAAGTCTAATTAGTAGAGCATACAAAATATTGCATGATAACTATAAGAATCAGTTAGAGGAGGTTAGAAAGGATTGGAAAGAGAGACTGGATAAGCAGTTCACAAAGAAACAATGGGGGGTATATGTATGTCTCCCAAATATGCAACAAAGTCTAGAAGATTTAATATGTTTGCTTGGAAGTGTTTACATATGTATTTTTATATTCCAAGTAGACTCCAAATAATTTTTCCTTGGTAGACTGAAAATGTTGGAGGTGTGATGGGGAAGAAAGACATAATTTGGAACATATTTTTGAGACTGTAATGAGTTGGCATACTTTAAAGATTCCCTGCAGAATACCCTGTAAGAGATACTGGGTGAGAAAATTGGTGCAACTAATGAAATTATTTTTTGAGCTATGATACAGCATCAGAATTGCCTAGACATAGTAAGGCCTTCCTGAGTGTAATTATGTTGGCTGCCAAAAAACAATTACTAGAAAATGGAAATCAAGGTCTAAACCAACTGTACTAAAAGTAGTGAGTATAGTAACACAGATAAAACAACTGGAATTGGGATCTTAGAAAAGAGTAGGAGCAAATTAGATAGAAAAAATGGGAATTGTGTGAACAATACCTGCAGAGGATGAACGGGGTTTAAAAGAAAGCAGGATTGAATGAGCTATGTAATGTTTGACTGACAATGACTGGATAGAGTACAAGTGATTTAGAATGTTTGCAACTAAAAGTATGTCATTATGGCTTATCTTCATTTATATAAATGTATAAATGTATGATTGCCTATGTCATACATGATAATTTAATAATGATGTTTCTTGTTTACAAAAGGCATCTGGGCCATGTGGCCATTTACTACTTGTCTGCACTCTCCCTTAGACCTTACCTCTTTTTTTCAAGGAGCTCTAGGACAGTCGTACCTGGGATGAAATTATGAATACCAATTGAGGCATCTTCCTCTTTCTTAAATTAACATAATGTGCTTGATCTGGAGAGGAAGTTTGTTCCAGAGAAAGGGTGGTCATTGCTTGACAAATCTGTCTCTCCATTGTGATTTGCTGAAGCAGGTTCTGACTTCTGGTTCTAGAAGTCATAGGACAGTATGATATGTGGAGAAATAAGAGGTCTTGGACTGCTAGATCCTTAATAGACTGGAAGGCAAGGCACTGCTCAACCTTAATTTAATATTTCAGTAGGACATTTCTTTTTGTGAGGAATCTTTGGGATATTTCCCTCTCTCTCTCCCTCTGTCTAACTACTTGATATGTTTAGTGAGATACATCACTAAGGGGGTATTGCATTCTAGTATGGACATAATCACTGTATAGAATATAGAAGGGTCACATCTTCTATGGACCAGAGGAAATATCTTTTGTGATCAGCTTTGCCAGACAGAAGGCTTTCCTGACCACTGTTGCAACATGATGATCAAAAAAGAGAATTTAAAGATCATAAAAGTATATGCCAAATAGCAAATGTCCTGTCATGGAGATCTGTGGTTTTACACTGGTTACTTTCATGCTGTCTGAGACCATACCTGCTACCTTCACAGTGTGCGTTTTGTCCCTCAGCCAATTAGCTACCCATCTGGCTACATAGGGATAGATTTGGAGCACATTTAACTTTTTGATAATGTTGATGATCATGTTTATGTGGTGTAGCATCAAATGCATTGGCAAGTTTGAAATATGCTGTGTGGATAGCATGATCGCTTGGATTACCTTCTCAAAAAAAATCAAATTAATTAGTGAGGATCTATGCTTAGAAAGCCAGAGCTGCTCAGGGTGAAGTCTTATAAGACTTATTTTATTGTAGATTATCGAGTCTGTCACAACCCATTGCATGGCCTTGCAAATGAGGATCATCAGGCTCATATGTCTGTAATGCCCATAATCCATGTGCCATCCTTGTAAAGAGGCATCACAGTTGCTGTACACCAAACCCTGCATGCAAAGCCAGTGGATAATCTCTGGTTGAATAGTTGTAGGAGCTGGTTCATTAATGTTCAGCAAGCAGTCTGGTATGTTATTAGGTTCTACATAATATCTATTTTTTGTTTTGGAAAGTATTTGATGGTAGTTTTAGGTCCTTAGGTATTTGTGGATTTGGTATAGATGTCTCTGGGATAAATTGAATTTTTTTCCAGTATATTTGTGATATCCACTGGGTCAGACTATGTAGTGCCATTTTGAATGAGTTCTGAGCAATATTGGGTGTTATTAACTTCCTGACATAAACTAGATTTGTAATTATCCTTAGCTTTCAATGCCAACCAAAGTTCATGGAAAATCTTAGATTTCCTGATGGTATTTTTCAGTACCTTTGATAACCTTTTGAAGTTAACCTAGACATGTTAAGTTGTCAATCTCGCCTTCATTCTTGCTTGATGGGTTCGGAGCCGATCCTCGGCTCCGACTTGGCACTTGCTAAGCTCGAGAGTCACTTTTACCAGCTGGAGGCAGCCCCATATCCCATGATGCAAGGCGGTAAGTACCCAGATCTCGTTTGCCGCTTCGCTGATGAGGTCCTCCTTTTACCAGCTCCTGGTAAGTGTTTTATATAATACTATTTTTGCCCCTTTTTTCACTTTAAAACTTTATTTTTAACGTTTTTAGTTTAGATTAAGCCCTTTTCTGACTAAAATTTCCCTCACTCCTTAACTTTTTTAGTCAGGCCTTCTCCCCTCCCACCCCCCCCCCCCCTTGTTAGGGTGTGTGTGTGTGTGATAGTTATTGATATTTTTTTTGGGATAACATGTTCTTTGGGACTGTGTTGTGTGTGTTTTCTGCAACCATGTCCAAAGAAAGGGTCTCAGGCTTTAAGAAGTGTGATTCGTGCTGTCAGAAGATGTCTCTGACAGACGGTCACACTTCTTGCTTATACTGCCTGGGACCTCTCCACCTGCAGGACTCCTGTGCGATTTGTCATTCCTTTAGCCAGAGAGTCCTGCAGGAGAGGAGAAACAAATTGATTTTAAGGGGTCTTTTTAAACCGGAGGGCTCTCCGGCTAAGTCGGCTCCGAGCAAGACTTCCAAGTCTTCCAAGGCCCAGGCTTCTGTGTCTAAGCCTGCGGCCTCGGTTCCGACTCTTTCTGAGTCGAGATCGGCTCCGGCTGGAGCCGATCCTGGTTTGCATAAACCTTCGGCACCGATACTGGTTCAGTCACTTCAGTGTCGGCTCCGACTGGTTCCGACCACCATGTGGCTCAGGCTTTGGTGTCGGCGCCGACCGGCTCCGACACCCTTACCTTTATGTCTGTATCAGCTCCGGCCGGAGCCGATGCATCGAGACCTTCTGTCGGTGACGAAAAGTCTTCGGCTCCGACTGCATCTATGGTTTCGTCGGCTCCGATGGTTCCTTCGAGGAAGAGGTCCAGATCCCCTTCCTTGGAACCGATACTCTCGGCTCCGGCCTCACCTCTCCTCTCAGAACGGAGCCATCGGAGCCGATCATCTAGGTCATCCAGGCTTTCTGACCATGATTTAGAGAGGGTGGTCAGTAGATTATTGAAATCGCAGGCACTGGCCCAGATGCTACATAGTCCGTCTCAACAGACGACTATTAGTCCACACCCTCTTGCAGTTCCTCCTTCGACTCTACATCAGAGTTTGGAGCTGGAGTCTTCGGGAATAGTTTCTGCTATGGCTGAGGGGCAGATACCCCCCCCTTCTGCTCCCTCAGCATCTACTCTTATCTCCTCTTCGAGACCTTCCTTAGAGGGATTCGGTGGTCGGGCTTCCCTGGTCTCCTCCGAGGGGGTGAGTGGCATCAGACCCTTGTCGAACCCACTCTTCCCCTTGGAGCCTCGGCCTTGGTGAGCTCGGCTCCGACATCTGCCTCGGAGCCTTCCCTTTCGGTGGGCCCTGGAGTTCCGGTTTCTTCGGAACGGGTTCTCTCGGACCTCCCTGGGAGGGGAGCCTTCGAGGTGATGAAGAGTGTGCTGGCCACTGGACTCAGCCAGCAGTCTGTTCCCTTAGCTCCTCCCTCTACGGTGCCTGTCGATATCTCTGCCATCTCTCTTGCTCCCGGACCCAGAGATCCTCCGCCTCAGGTTTCCCCACTGGGAAGAACCCCCTCTTCCGAGGATTCTCCTGATCAGTCAGGGGATTCTCCGCGCAAGAGGACTTGTAAGAGGAAACACATAGACTCCCCTGAGTCTATCACTTCAGATACCGACTTAGATGAGTCGGAGGGATCCCCAAGATCCCCCTCTGAGGATGTCTCCTTTTCAGACATCCTAGAACTCCTTAAACAGAGGGGAAACTGGCTCTCCAATAATCCCTCTGAGGATGAGTCGGTATACCTAGAGGCGTTTGGATCTCGGCCCTCCACCTCCTGGGTGTCTCCGCCTTTCGACCCCCTTATGCAGGTTATTGCTCGAAAGGCTTGGGCTGCTCCTGACTCTGTAGAGCCAGTTTCTAGGAGGCCGTCTAAATTTATTACTGCCCCTTCAGATAAGCAATTCCTTATGAAAGGTGTCCCTGCTGATGCCATGGTGGTGGCGGCTGCCACTAAGAAGGAACTTGCAGATCCTTCCGTACCTGTCCATCCTCCTAATAAGGACTCTGGGACCATGGATGGGTATGGTAAGCGGATGTTCTCTTCAGCGACCTTTGCTATGCGCTCGCTGAACTACTTATGTCACTTCACCAGACTCCAAAGGGACATCCTTAAGGAGCTAGGTGAAGTAGTACAGGATCCCACAGCTGCAGGGTCTCAAGAAAAAATTGCTTCGCAGCTAGGAACCCTTAATTCTATTGCTAACTCCTCCATGCGACTGATATCATATGCAGCAGATGGAGCGAGTAGGGCCGCAGGTACAGGTGTGGCTCTTAGACGCCAAGCCTGGATGCGGCTCTGTAATTTTGCAGATTCCTTTAAGGCGTCCTTCACAAACTCTCCCTTTGATGGGTCAGCTTTGTTTGGCCCTCAAGTGAAGGATACATTGACCAGGTGTGAGCATGACAGCAAGACTCTTTCTGCCGTAGGGGTCTGTTTTTCCACCCCTTCTAGACCTTACCCTAAAGGACAGAAGGGTGGCAAAATGTGGTTCCGCAAATCCCAAGGAGTCACGTCGGATACACGTGGTCAGTTTACCTCTAGAGGCAGAGGGGGTAACAATAACAGATGCCGCTCTAGAGGCAGAGGGGGTCCACAAAACCAGGGAAGCAGAGAGCCTCTCTCTGACAAGCCCTTTCAGCATCCCTGAGATGTTGCCCGACTGTCCATCCTTGGAGGCAGTCGGGGGAAGACTATCGCTGTACCCAGAAGCCTGGCATTCCCTCACTCAAGACAGATGGGTACAGTCAATCATATCCGAGGGTTACAAAATTCCTTTCGAGGAAAGTCCTTTCTCTCACTCAAATTCCCTTCCAGATGTACCACCGGTCTAAAATTGCAGAGTTAGAAGTATTAAAACTTCTACAAAAGAGCCATTCAGCCAGTTACAACAGACCATTCAGAGCCGGAATCTACTCAAGGTTCTTTTTGGTCCCCAAAAGACAGGAGACTGGAGACCAATATTGGATCTCAGCAGACTCAACAAGTCTGTGAGAAAGACAAGATTCCAAATGGTCACACTTCAGTCAATTCTGCCCTTCCTAGAGAAGGACAACTGGATGTGCTCAATAGATCTTCAGGATGCGTACTGTCACATAAAAATTCACAGACGCTCCAGAAGGTTTCTCCGCTTTCGGCTGGGGTCCAGTCATTTCCAATTCAGAGCCCTGCCATTTGGTCTCACTACAGCCCCCAGAGTGTTCACCAAATGTATGGCAGTGGTCACGGCTCACCTGAGATGTCAAGGATTCCAGGTGTTTCCGTATCTCGACGACTGGCTCCTTTCAGCCACCACCAGGCATCAACTTCTTCAAGCCAGGGATTACACAATAAATCTTTGCACTCAATTGGGAATTTCAATCAACTACGAAAAATCCTCCTTATTGCCCTGCCAGTCTATTACTTTCATAGGCGCAAACTTAAACACTGTTCGGATGTCAGCTACCCTCACAGATCAAAGAATCTCAGATATACAAAGTCACATGAGGATCATCCTAGCCAGCAAGAAAGTACAAGCCAGAATGGTTCTAAAGGTGTTGGGCCTCATGGCTGCGGCCATTACCCTTCTTCCCCTGGCCCGCTTCTATATGCGCCTGCTTCAGTGGATGTTGTTCACTCAGTGGTCTTACCAACAACTTCTGATGCGTCACCAAATACTGGTGACACAGATTTGCAGGAATCATCTTTCATGGTGGATTACTTCCCCCCAGATTCACCAAGGCAGACCCTTTGTACCCCCAGCCCTGGTAGCCACTGTCACTACGGACGCCTCCCTGATCGGGTGGGGGGGGGTCATTATCAGGGCAGGATGGTTCATGGGACGTGGCAACCGTTCGAATACCACCTGCACATAAATGTCCTAGAGATGAGAGCAGTGCTTTTAACATTGCAAGCCCTCAACGACTTTCTTCCCGTGGGGACAATTGCAGTCCACACAGACAACATGTCTGTAATATGGTATATCAACAAACAGGGCGGAACCAAGTCCTACCCCTTGTGTCGAGAAGCTCTCAGACTTTGGCAATGGGCGATCTCCTCTCATCGGTTTCTGGTAGCAACGCATATCCCTGGGAAAACCAACATTTTAGCAGACAGATTGAGCAGAGCTATTCTCATGCCTCAAGAGTGGTCTCTCAAACAATCTATAGTGGAGGAGATTTTTCTAGAATGGGGCCGCCCATGTTGCGATCTTTTTGCTACTCCCCAAAACAGCAAATGCCCAGACTTCTTCTCTCTCTTCCCACTGCCAGGCCATCCTCCCAGAGACGCTCTAACCCAGGATTGGCCCCAGGGACTTCTTTATGCCTTTCCTCCTTTTCCTCTGATTCCACAAGTACTCCAGAAAGCCACCGTTTTGAGAGTCAAAATGATTCTCATTGCTCCCTATTGGCCTCGACAAATTTGGTTTCCGTTCCTCCATCGTCACCTTTTGGTGCAGCCGTGGCATCTGGACCCAGTGCCAGACCTTCTGATTCACCAATTGGGTCAGCTGCACCGGTCTATCCCTTCTCTCAACCTCACAGCATGGTTGCTCCACTTCCTTCCTTAGCCAGGCTTCCTATGATCTCTAATCCTGTTAGAGACATCATAGTAGCTTCCTTAAAATCCTCTACCAGGAGGATTTATACTAGCAAATGGAAACATTTTTCTTATTGGGCAAAAGCCAAGAATATTGATCCCTTTACTGCTCCAGTACAAGCAGTTTTGGATTTCTTAGCGGAAATCTTTCACGCGGGCTCCTCTTCCTCCACGGTCAAAGTTCAGTTGGCTGCTATCTCTAACTTTCATGTCGGGTTCGCAGATCACAACATTATGTCCCACAGGCTTTGTAGAGCCTTCTTAAAAGGAATTTTTCTCCTGAAACCTCAAATCAGGAGTCCTCCTCCTCAATGGGACCTAAATTTAGTGCTGACATCCTTGATTCTTCCTCCCTTCAAGCAAGCCAGCTGTTTCATGTTCCCTGAAATTTCTTTCATGGAAAACTTTATTCCTGGTTGCTATTACTTCGGCTAGGAGGGTATCTGAACTTCATGCTCTCTCTGTTCGCCCCTATTTAGTCTTCCACAAAGACAGAGTATCATTGAGAACTAATCCGACCTTTTTGCCTAAGGTCGCCTCAAAGAGTAATTTGAATCAGGCTATTGATCTTCCTGTATTTTTCCCAAACTACTCAAACAGATCGGAACAAAAGTTACATTATCTTGATGTTCACCGCCAACTCAGATATTATTTGGACAGAACAAAACAATTCAGGAAATCCGATCAACTCTTTGTTTCTTATGCTGATAACAAAAAGGCCTTCCTGTCTCAAAGTGACCTTATCTAGATGGCTTTCTTCTGTCATCTCGAAATTTATCAGCTCAGGGAAAACAGCTGTGCTCAAAACCTAAAGCGCATTCAACCAGAAGCTTAGCCACTTCCACAGCTTTTCAAGCTAGACTTCCATTAGACACTGTTTGTGCAGCAGCCACTTGGGCCACTCCTCATACCTTTGTTTCTCATTACAAATTGGATTTGGCCTCCAGGGACAGAGCCAGTTTTGGCTCTACAGTTCTCAAGAGTCTGTTCCATTGAGCCACCCAGGATAGAGGTGCTAGGGACGCGGTCCCATCAAGCAAGAATGAAGGCGAGATTGACAACTTAACATTGAGAAGTTATGTACCTACCATAACGTTCCATGTTAGTTGTCTTCTCTCGCCTTCTTTCTTGCGACCCTCCCTCCTTCCCCCTGGCCTGGACAGATCTTTTCTCTCTACATTGAAGTATGCTTCTTAAGACCATACAGTACTAGTCCTCCTAACCATCCTTCAGGTTTTTCTCTCCTTCTTTCTTCCTTTGGGAAGTTTTTTTTTTTTTTTTATTTTTATGCTAGGTGTTATTGCCTATAGACAACAAACGAGATCTGGGTACTTACCGCCTTGCATCATGGGATAGGGGGCTGCCTCGAGCTGGTAAAAGTGACTCTCGAGCTTAGCAAGTGCCGAGGATCGGCTCCGAACCCATCAAGCAAGAAAGAAGGCGAGAGAAGACAACTAACATGGAACGTTATGGTAGGTACATAACTTCTCATTGTGTGACTTTCATTTTGCTATACATTGTAATGAACCTTTTTCTCTTATTGTATTATTTATTTATGGATGTTGACCACCAAGCTGAATGCTTTTTCCTTTCCCATTTTATTTTGTTTTGGTAGGGACTGACAGGTTTATGCATTTTTCTAGGTGAACTTAGAATTTATTTGCATAAATAATAACTGTGTGCACATTTTGTGGGGTATAGTTATATTTGAACTTAAAAGAGTTCATCATAGGTTCATAGGTTCATAGGTTCATACTAGGCTATCTGCCCGAGGGCATTTACAAGCCTAGCCCATAGTTTTGTGGCTTACGCCACCCCTTTAGTATGGGGAACTATACCCATTATTTTGCTGTGCCTCTGTTGAGCAGTGACACTGAGGTAATCCCTGGGGTATATCTGCGATCTCCCATCCATTGGTCAAGATTTATCTTGAACAAGGCCAGCGAGGTGCTCTGCCTCACATATACCGGGATTTTATTCCACAGCATAGGGAGTCTTTGGGTGATGAATCTATCCCTCCAGCACGTCCTATTAATAGCCGTGTCGAGGTTTAAGTCTTCCGCCCTTGTGACTCTGACAGATCTAGATTTTTTGAGGTGAAGCATATTCATCAAATCTGGGTTTGACATGGCCTTGTATGTTAGGCAAAGGTCACCTCTGAGCAAGCGTGTTTACTGAATAGAGCTGGAGTTCTTTCAGTCGGGCAGCATAGGACAGATGTTTGAGACCCTTTATCCTTTTGGTGAGGAACTTTGTGGCCTCTCCAGCTGCTGCAAGTGTCGGGTCAGATACATTCGAATGGGGCATTGTACTCAATCATTGGTCTGATGAGTGATGAGTATAGGAGACTATGACCTCCCTTGATCTAGATGAGAATCCCTTCATGATAAGGTGGGCAATGTAGAAGGTCTTCCTAACTACTTTAGCTACATGGGTGTCGAATGACAGACTACTATCAACCTGGGTCCCCAGGTCCCTGATAACTTCTTCTGTGCTCAGTGGATTGCCACCTATTTGGTAGCTAGGGGTAACCTTGTTTTTCGAAGGGTATGACTATGCATTTTTGGCATTTAACTTTAGGCCATGGCTCTGGCACCAGTTATCCGTTTCTGTGAGACCCTTCTGAAGGATATCTGTGTCAGATGTGTTTTCTACTATGGCACCCAGTTTGCAGTCATCTGCAAACTTTGTCAGCCATAACCCTCCTGTGTTTGCTTGTACTCGGAAAAGTAGATGCCAAACAAGAGTGGGCCCAGGACTGAGCCCTGTGGTACACCACTTGTGACAGGCATTGAGTCTGACATGGCGCCAGCAACTCTGACCCTGTGGGTTCTGTCACTCAGCCAGTTTGCAACCCATCTTGTGATGTATGGGTTAACATTTAAGCTGATGAGTTTTTCAATGATACCCGAGTGGGGTATTGTATCAAGGCCTTCGCCAGATCGAGGTAGGCTGTATGGACTGCCTTTCCCTCATCAATGGCTTTGGTGACTGTTTGAAAAAGTCAACCAAGTTTAGAAGGCATGATCTGCCTTTGACAAAGCCAAACTGGGATGGATCCAAAGTCTGCAAATTCCCTATGTCTTTATTTATGAGGTCCATTATGATCCTCTCCATGGCTTTGCAGATAAGGCTTGTCAAGCTAATGGGCGGTAATTTCCAGGGTCGGTGGAGGCACCGCCTTTGTGAAGTGGGACCACAGTTGCAGTCGCCACTCCTGGAGTGCGTATCCAGAGGTAAGACTATGATTAAACAGCTGTCCTAGCTGTGGGTTTAATTCCTCGTTGAGTTCGTGGAGCACACAGCCGGGACACCATCAGGTCCCATGGATGCTGTGTTTTTGCTTTGGAGAGAGCAGTTCTCACTTGGACGTTGGAGATATCTGGGGGCTGCAATCGCTTGGTATAGCTATCTCTCCTTTTGGGAGAAGTTTGCACTGAACCTGTCAGCCAGTATGTTGGCAATGTCTGTAGGATCAGTAATCTTCACATCATTTTGAACTAGTTCTGAGCATATCTGGGAGTTTCCTCCCAGGTTTCTAACATAGCTAAAGAAGGCCTTATGATTGTCTTTTGAGTCTTTAGCTATTTTTCTCTCAAAATTTGCTTTGGATGATTTTATGAGAGCTCTTAGTTTTTTACTTATAGTAATCAAGGGTGTCTTACCTTTTAAGGATTTTGCTCTATCTTGTAGTAGCTTCCTCCTTTTGTTGTAGAGTTTGTTTATGGCTGGGGTCCACCAGACTGGACGCTTGCCTTTGGTACAAAGAGTCTTTGTTTTGCTTGGGATTGCCTTATCCATGCAGTCCTGCAGGTGCTGGTAGAAGGCATTTGTAAGTGATTCAGCGGCTTGAGTACTGTTTTCTGCCGGCTCGGGGGCCTTAAAGGAGACCACACTAGTCTTTAGAAGTGTGAAGTATTGTAGGAAGTTTGTACATTTGAAGTCTTTTAAAATGCAATATTGCCTTAGTTGGTTTAGGGATTTTTGAAAGAAGATTACGATTACCAATTTGTGATCAGACTATACTGGGTAGGCTGAACCTGAGGGGACAGTATATATAGTTGCTACATTTGTAAGGACCAAGTCAAGAGCATTTTGACTTCTTGTGGACTCTTGACTGTTTGATCCAGGGAATTTTTGTTTATGAAATCAGGAAATTTTTGGGCCATAGCCTACAGATGAGGTATAAGTCTCCCAGTTTATTGAGGGGTAGTTAAAGTCTCCCAGGATGATAAAGTTTTTTGTGTCATGAAGTTCATCCAGTGTATTTAAGAAAGGTCTATATTAGAAAATCAAAACGTCACTTACCCGAACACCTAATGATTGATACAAAATCATCGAACTACAAAAACAACGAATGGCCACGTCAGCAAATTTTTTCCCAGTGGAAAAAAATCACTTGGCTGATCAAAACCCAAACACATTGTCAAACCCTATAAAAGTGGGGGCCTTTGCCCCCACACCCCCCCTAACTAAATATACCAACTCTGAGATTGCTCTAAAGTGGAGAAAAGGGCAAGTCAACGACTACAGACAAGCGATTTTTTCCCCTTGGAAAAAATTTGCTGAAGTGGCCATTTGTTGATTTTGTAGTTCGATAATTATGTGTCGATCGTTAGGTGTTCAGGTAAGTGACATTTCAGTTTCCTAATACAGACCCTTTAAGAGCTATACATGGCTTTCAGGAGTCATCAAAGGTGTTCTGTAACATGCTGTGTTCTGATAGTTGTTTTATTTAGGCTTTGCTGAATATCAGTAAGACTGGGTTGTGGGTCTCTGGGAAGCTGTCTGAAGTTAATGTGTTCTTTAACAAATAAGTATTCTGTGTAACAGTTTCCACTGGATCTAAAGCCGTGGTAAACACAAAACCCTAGAAGAGATGTAGTGCTTTCTGCACTCTTAAACCAAGTTTCAGTAATAATGCAGACATGAATGTGTTTCACATGAGGAGGGCTTCAAGGTCAGGCAAATTATTATTTAGACAATGAATATGTAAACAATGCAGTGCACTGCAGTATCATATCTTAGAACTAACAAGTCACTGCCTGGCAGTAATCAACCTTCAAGAAGTAACAAATGCCATAGTTTGTGATAAGATCTGCAAACCATTTTCTTTTTAGACCATTTAGTTTACATACTTTTTTCTTGAAGTTTTCTTCCCCATTCCTGTTGACCATCTTCCTTCCATCCATTGCTGCTGAGTTGCATCGGACTCCTATAGCAATCCCATGAACAGCTACCACCAGCACCATCTTTTATAGAGTTTTCTAAGTAAGTAGGGAGGGAGCAGGCCTTCCTTTCATACCACACACACACACACACACACACACACACACACACACCATATGACCTTAGGATATGAGATGATCCAGATGTAACACACACACACACACACACACACACACACACACACACACTCCTCTTACCACATGACCTTAGGATATGAGATGATCCAGATGTAACCCATACAAGCAGAGGGAAGACGTCACAGTGGTGTAGCAGTTATCATTGTTGCCTCACAGGAAGAGGTTCTCTGGTTCAATTCTCAGCTGGGGTTCCTTCTGTGAGGAGTATGCATGTCTCCCTGTGCTCATTTGGGTTTCCTCTGGGTGCACCGGTTTCCTCCCACGTTACAAAGACATGTGTCTGGAGCAGTTCTCCCTGGGCCATCACTGAAATTTGGCTCGCTCCAAGTTGGACTTTCCTGGTAAACAAATGTTAAATAAATAAATAATAATAAAAAAGGCATGCAGATTCTGTGAGAAGGCACCTGAATTGAAACCTAAACTGGAGAACATTTTGCTGTAAGGTGACAATACTACTGACTTGTAGCTCATGTTATCTGCCTAGCATTAGCCAGTTATACCAGTTGTAGTCCTTACCTGTTCTTGCTTTATTTGGAGCTGTATTCTACACCTTATCTTGCAGTAGCCTGCCTCACTTTTTTCTTCATTGTTCCCATTTTTGCCATGTTAATAGCAAACTGCAACAAGTATATTTGTTGACCTTTTATCCAAAAGATGTCAATGTTTTAACAATGTTTTCTCTATGTTACAATAAAAGCATGACATTATTTATTTTATATTCTAGTTTAGATATTCACATTTTCTTTATATCATTGACACCTTGATTTTAGTTTAGCTCATTGCAATTTATTTCTATGCCTGCCTCTACATGATTTGGGTGCTACATTACTATAAACTCTATGTTATTTAGTCTTTCCTTGCAGTTTATAGTTTTGTCATTGCATATCTTACATTTTTTTTTCAAATAATATTTTGCACAATTTATTCAAACCCTTCATCATACCCATTCATTTTATGTGAGTATACCTCTGAGTTATTCACAAGGCTTTATCCTCATTTATTTCACTTCTAGATCTTATCTAGTAAAGGAAACTAAGAAAGAATCTTCTAAATTCAACCTCTTTCCTAGATTGTGTGTTTAAAAGGGTTCTCTATTGCATTATTGCAGACTGTTACGCTGAGGAGGAATATTGGGAGGATTGCACCAAAAGCCAGCAACACTGAATCTTGCAACTAACTAGTAAGGGGCCGGGGGGAGTGGATTCACTGACATTAACATTGTGGGTCACAACTTTCCACATGATAATTTAATAGTAATAGGTTTAAAAGTATATATAAACAACTTACCACCTGCAATGTTTTCTTGTTTCCTTACCAGTGAATTTTATCTGCTGATGATCCACTTTGATTTTCAGGAGTTGTTTAGATAATTTCTCTCCTGGCTCATTACAAGATATAAAGAAATCAGTAAGATTAAATGCACTGAAATGGAATTTACTGAAATTCAGTTAAAAGAAAAACAATGATTTTTCTAATCTGTTGCCCCCAAGAGTAATCACTTTACAATGGTAATATGAGGCAAATAGGAAAACAAAAATGTCTTATCATAGCATTGCTTACTATTGCCACTATTAATTTTAGTAAGCATCTAATAAAAGCTGAAAAAAATCTAAACAAGCTCAAGATTGCAGATCTCAGTGGTTCAGCAATAGAAATAACCATTTTAAATACCTAAGTTTATGGCTAGTCCAGTCACTTAACTTTAGTGCCAGATTGCAAACACCAGGAAAAAAAATTAATTCTGTTTTATTCTGGTACTGGAAAATAGCCTCCTTTCTCTCCAGACCAGATAGAGCTGCAATAGGCAAAAGTGTTGTCCTTGTTCATCTTCACTACATGCTCCCCATCATAGCCACAACCTCTAAAAAAACATTATCCACTCTACAGTCCATTGAAAACAAAACCTGACGACTCATTTCCAATTTCCCCTCCTACAGGAACACCACTGTACCACCCTGTCCAAAGCCAGATGGCTACCAGTGTCCTACAGAGCTACTCCTAGGGTCTCTTTTCAAACTACTTTAAACCATAGATTCATAGGATGATACTAGGCTATTGGCCCAGAGGCCCTTATAAGCCTAGCCAAGAAAACTTTGCCCATGTTCCCTCAAAGTCAGCACCTGTTTCCCCTTTCCAGCAGGGACACAGGTGGGATCCCAGGGGTGTATTTTCTGTTTCACATCCAGTCATCCATGTTCCTCTTAAAGAGGGCTAGAGAGGTACTCTGCTTGACATGGAGAGGAAGGGAGTCTATTCCACAGTTGGGGGAGTCTTTGGGACACAAATCTATCCTGCCAACAAGTTCTGTTAATGTCACAGACCAGGTTAAGGACTTGCGTGTGGGTTGGGTGAGTGGAGTTTGTCTTACGGATATGAAGCAACTCCATCAAGGCTGGGTCTGAAATGGCCTTATATGCCAGACACAGGTCACCTCTGAGCAGTCTGTATAACACTGAGTAGAGGGACAGGGCTTTTAGCCTATCAGTATAGGATAGGTGTTTGAGAATCTGGATTTTCCTGGCCAGGAACCTCTGTGGTCTTTCCAACTGCTGCATGTGCTTGGCAAGGTACATGCCAAAGGGGGCATTGTACTTGATAATGGGTCTGATAAGGGAGGAGTACAGGGATGTTATGACCTCCTTGTTCCTGGATGAAATACCCTTATTTATGAGGTGGACCATGTAGAAAGTCTTCCTTACAACGGAGGCAACATGGTGGCCAAAAGTCAGGTTGCTATCAACCTGGGTGCCCAAGTCCCTCGCAACTGATTAGATGCTTAGTATATTGTTATTAATGTGATAATTAGTGGGGATGACATTTTCTCCAAAGGGGATAATGATGCATTTTTTGGCATTTAGTTTGAGGCCATGCATCCGGCACCAGTCATTAGTTTGGGTAAAGCCTTCTTGGAGGATGTTCACATCACTAGGAGAAATAAAGACAGCGCCCAGCTTGCAGTCACCTGCAAATTTGGTCAGACATGGACCACTGGTTATGGCTTGCACCTCAGAAAAGTATATCCCAAAAAGTAAAGGCCCCAAGACCGATCCTTTGGGTACACCACTCATTACGGGTCTACTACTAGAGGTGGCATCCTCTACTTTGACTGAGTGAGTTTTATCAGTGAGCCAGTTAGCTACCCATCTGGTAACATATGGGTTGATGCCTACCTGGGAGAGTTTATCTATTATGCCCAAGTGGGGAATAGTGTCAAAGGCTTTGGCTAAATCAAGGTAGGCAGTGTGTGCCGTCTTCTCCTTGTCCATGGCTTTGGTGATTGTTTTGAAGAAGTCAATCAAGTTTAATAGGCATGATCTCCCTTTGACAAAACCAAACTATGTGGGGTCAAGCATTTGGAGGTTGCCAATGTCCTTGTTTATAAGGTCCATGATAGTGCATTCCATGGCCTTGCAGATCAGGCTAGTTAGGCTGATGGGCCTATAATTGCCTGGGTCAGTGGATGCTCCACCTTTGTGTAATGGGATGACAGTGGCTGTCCTCCATTCAGCTGGGATAAAGCTGATGCTCAGGCTTTGGTTGAATAAGGTGTCTAATGGCATGTCTGAGTTCATATAGGATACAGCCAGGAATGTTATCGGGTCCCATGGAGACTGTATTTTTTTACCTTTGAGAAAGAATTATGGACCTGCTCCCTGGTGATGAGGGGAGGGGGGACAGGTGCTGGGGATGTCCTGGTTTACTGATGGGGGACAGGGGGTGAAGTTTTCACTGCAGCTGTTGCCAGCAGGTTGGCTATATCTATGGCATTTGTGTATGTGGTGTTATTGATACCAGGTGCATTCCTGCCTGTTGCTGCTAAATACCATAATAAAACCATCCCCATGACCTCTGAAATCTCTCCCAACTGATTCCCTAACTCCAGACCCCCTAAACCAAATTGCACTGTATACACCATTCCTCTTCCATTCTTGCACCTAACCCTGACAATCCCTCCCCACCCCAAAAGAACTATCAGAACACAACTCAAAAGACATCTCCATCAAAAATCTGACTGCAAGTGCTTTTCCACTGGACATATGACCTAACTTCCTCATCACCTACATTACTTCTGCTTTGACCATCTGTTTTCTCCTGCTGCTTCCCCTCTCTTATTTAGTACTAAAATGAATCCACATTGTTTTTCTACTCTGTCAATAATATTAACATATTTTTTTGGTTGTCTATGGGATTCTTGACATTGGTGATTACTCCATGTTTGTGAATTTGTTCTGTTTTATATTTTGGGAATTTCTTCACATGAGCTATGCCTGCAAATGGCCCATTGTGATCAGTGTACCACCACAGTAAACAAACTAAATAAGTAAGAATGTTCATTGTATTGAACACTGCTGCATTAGTCCTAGCTATATGTGTTATAACTTGCACAGGATATGACAGCCGTCCAGCTTCCAAAAGCTTCGGGAGTATCTTCCACACCTAAACCATTATTCACCTCAAGCTGCACTGAAAAAAAAGAGCAGTTTGTGTGCCAAGCCCTTCAGAGCTTTACTGACACTGAAAAGTATTCCACTTGCAGGCTTTTGAGGATCAATGGTCAGCTAACACTTTAAATTGCTGGATAGATAAGTTTCCTTTGGGGGGGAACATTCTATATTTTAATGTTAAGACAGAAAGTGATCTTTGTCTGTGAAATGATAATTTTTAAACTAGGAAAAAAGAGAATTTTATTGACTGTCACATGACTTTTAGTAACTTTTAGATATACATTAAATAGACCTATAAACCTTCCTTCTGTCCTGATATCTCTACTGTTGTATTCCCTACACTCCTCTTGGAACCTTCAGAAGCTCTGAGCAAAATGTGTTGCAAATCTGCAAGCCAAAAAGCACAACAGGAAAAAAACCTGTACAGATTCTCCCATTCCCTCTCCTGGAATAAACTTCCCCTTGTCATTAGAAATATAAATCACCCACAACAATTCAAGAGTGCTCTCAAAAACTTTCTAAGCAGCTCCTGGACTTGCCACTGTAAACACCCTCCATGAACTTACCTGACTCTCCTCTTCACCTACTCCTATGATCCTATCTGACCTCCTTACATAACCTCTCCACTAACTCATATTCTTTCACAAACTGTTGTCTACAACATATCCCTCTGTCATCCAAACCTGTCAATCCCCTGCCCCTCTGGCAAATTTAACTTTATGCTATCATATTTCCCCCTGGAGTAGTATTCACTACTCCCTTTCACATTGCCTTATTGTATAGTGCACACTCCGAATAAGTCCTCTTCCACTTAATGCACTGACAATTCTCTACATACTTGCTGCTAACATGAATTTTTCTACAACTTCTGTTTTACTGTGCATAATACAACTACTCTGCAAATAGCCAAGTCAACTGCTTTTGATTGTTTAACTCATACTTACTTGGTACATACTTAAAATTCTTCAAAACTTGTAACTTAAAGACTATACATTTTATATTGAAAAATTGTTATTCTACTTCAATTATTGTACTATTTTATATTCTATGTTTTTATATATTATTTGTGGAGCTTTTCACCCTGGGCCTCTGCTGAAAAAGGGCAAAAGCTCAGTCAGACTAACCTAGTCAACAAATGTCAAATAAATTAATTAAACAAAGGGGCATTCCTTTTACTTTTGTGAAAAAAAATGTTAAAACTACTTTTGCCTGGTAAAAGTTGTATTAGTTTACCTGTGGGGGCTGGGGAAAGTTTTTAAAATGCTTTTAACTCTCTTTTTTATATATATAAAGAGACTGTTTTTCCTACTTGCCTGTTTTACCAGCTATGGCAGCCATGTTTCCCCAGGAATCGGGCATCTTTTTTCTGCTTTACCATGGAACAATCTACCCATTCCTCAGTTATTTATTCTACCAGCCACAAAATGAAGAAAATTACTAAACAACCTTTCCCACCACAGAAGGATGCTAAAGTATCTCTGTCACAAAAGGGTGACTCTGTGATAATTTCTGGTTCCTAAGACCATTCATCTTTTTTCTTGGCTCCCTCTGCTGTAATACAGGCAGCTCCCATGGACCGGGAATTAGGCATATCCTCTGTGGCTGTTGAAATGCCATTGATAGGCAAAGAAGAACCACGCCTGTCAGTTCTGGAAGAAGGAGCAGGGAGTTCATCTCTGCTTAGCCAGAGTGGATTATCTATTCCTGAGGAGGTTTTGCCTGGCAAACGTGTGTCTGCTTGTTCAGAAATTCCTGTCAAAATGAAGCAAAAACTTAGATATATGTCTTCTCCTGTCTTAGTAACTCTGGGCAGAATTGCTTATTGGGCTTGGCTCAGGGTTTAGTTCAGACTCCTGCCCCTTCCAATTCAAATATTTTCATCAAAAGAAAAAAAAAGGATTCTTCATTTTTGAGGAGGTTTAAAATTTGAACCACAAAATGATTGTGAAGGGAAAAATTCTGTTTTTTTATCATTGGGTTTCTGATTCAGATTCTGAGGAAAGAGGGACTTCTGCCGGTCCCTTCAAAGGATTCTGTTTTTCTGAAACTATTTCCAGAAAAGTGTATTCTTCAACAGCAGTTATACTAGAATTCTTAACTTTCATGCTCATATGTTGAGATTTATGCTTTCAACTTTTGAGTACATGACTAATTGTATGGCTTCTGTTTCCTCTTCTGATGAAAACTTCTTTTTGTAACTTGATTTCTTCTGTGTCTCAAGTGGCTACTCATTATTTAAAATATATTTATGTTTCTTCTGATGCCACTTTGAGGGCTGCTGCCACCAGAACTATTATGAAGAGGTTTGCTTGGTTGCATATTCAAAAGCATCATGAAGATGTTAAAGCTGAAATTCTGAAATCTTCCCTAGACAGAGAGTTACTTTCTGAACTATCAGCTGCAGAGGTCCTTAAAAGTGTGATGAGAGAGGAAAATTGATTCACAGATTTTTTTTAGAATTTTTAGCCTTTCTTCAAGTTTGACCTTCATAGTTCAGTTGTTTCTGGCAAGAGAAAAATGTATTCTTCATTTTTTGATGAGGTTCAAGATATTGAACCACAAAATGATTGTGAGGGGACAGATTCTGCTTTTTTCTCCTTAGATTTCTGATTCAGATTCTGAGGAAAGTGAGGCTTCTGCCAGTTCCTTCAAAGGACTCTCAAGCTGCTAGTAAGCAAATGTTCAAAATGCAGTTGCTTGGGGGGGGGGGGGGTCAAAAAGAAAAAAAAGATCCCCTCCTGAACGAAGGTCAGTCTCATAAGTCTGAATTACTCCCCTCCCCCTTCCCACCATAAAACACCTTTAATCCATTGAGAAAGTCTAAACTTCTGTTCCTGTCTTGGACAACAGATAGCTTCAGAGAGATGGGCTCCTAAAGTGACTCAAGGTTACAGATGGCAGCAGGAGTCTCTTTGTCTCTCCTTTTCAAGGGATACCGTCCCCTCTAATAGATCAAACTCCACTTTTCCCTACTGTCTTTCAGCACCTATTGGCTCAGGGGGTTAATAGAAGTTGCCCCTCCTCCTCAGCTAGGAGACAGGTTTTATTCATAAATTTTTTCTGGTGCTAATGAAAGAAAGAACATTTCTTGAGATCAGCTGATGGTGACCAAGTTTAAAATGTTGTCCCTTCGCAACTTATGTCTCACTCCCCATCTGAGTTTTCTAGTGATTTTTCTTTTGAAAGATGATTATCATCATATTCCTAAAGATGCAGATTTGAGACATTTCATAAGGTTTTCTGTGTTTGGATCACCATGTTAGTTCTCTGCACTACCCTCTGGTCTGTCCAGTGCTCCAAGAGTATTTAAAAGGTTACTAGCAACAGAAACAGTCTACTGCAGACTGCAAGGTATTAACACTGTTTCCATATTTAGATGACTTACTTATCTTTTCAGAGTCTTTTTCAAAGTGTCAGGAATCTCTCATTTGGGATATGCTGCATGGATGCTTTATCACATCTCTTTATGGATATCACTTTTTTCATTGTAAGTCATTTTTTCTTTATAACCTCTGCTGATATCCAGTACCATTGCTATGTCATATACCTTTGCTGATATCCAGTACCTTTACTATGTCATATTCACTGCAGCAGTAGTATAGCTAGGGTGGGGGTAAGAGAACAACTGCCTGGGTGCAAAGTGTTGGGGGGGGGGGCACAGTCAGCCAATTCAGATCTCAACTTAATGCAATACCAGTTTTAATGCGCTATTGTGATCCATGTAGGCAAGGTATAAACTACAACAACTGTTTGCTACACTTGCAGCAAGCAGTTTGCTATAGTTTAAAGAAGAATTTTTATTTTTTTAATAAGAAATGAGGAAGGATGGTCAGGGCACAGAAATGGGACCTGAATGGCTGGGGCAGGAGAGGGTAGGCATACCAGTATAAAGAGTGGCTGTTTTTTTTTTTCACTCTTCAGTGGAAGATCTTGGGGGTTGTGGAGCTGTCTATAATAAGCTGCCTTTTCCATTTATGCTAAGCAGATATCTTTAAACCCATATTCCTTCTGCACATTGTTATCAGTACCTATGGGTTAATAGATATACAACCTGGAGGCTGCTGGTTGTTTGCATAGAAGCAAAGTGAAATTTGATTAGTTATAAAAGTATCTTGTCTAGAGTGACTTTAACCTTAGCAAAGATTGCTCTGGCCAGTGATAATGTCCTCGTTAATTAACGGATGATGGCAAAAAATAAGGCAGATATTCCTGTTGGCTGAAGCAAAAAATCATGGAGAGAAAACAGTAAAGTATTATATGTATGCACTATTTAACACAACACAAGTAAGCTATAGTTTTGCCATAATGTGTGAAGAACTATGTGTTCAAATGGATTCACTTTATAATCTTGAAATACTGAAATACTGAATTTAAGTATCTCGAGACTGTAAAGCCGAAAAATCCAAAACTCGAAACTTTAAAACCACGAACATCACACAAACAAAACACTACACCACACAAACACAAATACACCAACCTGCCAACACTACACAAAACAAACTGACACACACAAACACAACAAAACTAACAGACACAAACAATGTTGTTAAAATATAGGGTGGCAAGCCCCCTTGCACCCCCTACTTATATATACTAACTCCAAGGTCGCACTAAACACACAAACACACAAAACTCACCACTACACACACTCACACACTCTAAAATCCCTATCCAATACCCTTACAAAACACCTGTTAACTCAAACCCCAGCTAAATCCACAAACCGCACCGCACATCATGTATGCAAACACATAATGACGAATGCGACATTTCTGCATTAGCTATTATGCAGTTTTGAGTAACTGCACTTTTGCCTTTATAGTCTTGAAATACTGAAATTCGACATTTCAGTATTTCGAGATTATAAAGTGTAACCATTCAAATACACTGTTTAAAGTAGATGACAGGTAACTATTCATTTTACCCTATTTCCACAGATGATGACCACCCCTGTATTTCTTTTTATGTAATTTTTATTCCAGTGTATAGAACATGAGTATTTTAAGGCTATTAAGCTGTCAAGCTATAACACAGATATATAACATCCGTTCTGTAGGCTCATCTGTGAGGGCAACATTATTTTTGAAGTCCTAATTTACCGCCAGCTCATATAGTGTAGGAATCAGTATACTCAGACTTCAGCTCTAAAGGATATGGAGAAGTACTATACGACATTGTCACTACTGAATGGACACAAACTTGCTTCTTACTGAGTAAAGGCCTGATCACTGAGGAAGAAAAAGCGAATACGGTAAGCTATAACAATAATATTGTTATCAGAGAAAACTAGTATAAACAACATTGAGCTAAACACAAAAAATTATGTAGGAATGCTACAGTTATAGTTTCAGCAGTAAAAAAATAAAATAAAATGAGGCATGAAAGGTACACTAAAAACACAAAGATTGAAACAGAGACAGGAGAGGCATTAAAAGTGTTAAACTGTAATGAAACCGGAAGCTGAAATGCAGCACATGCTCTCAAACAGATTTATAAATTAAGCAAAAATAAAAAAGAGGAAGTTCAACACATTGTAGTAAAGGGTTTTATTAAAAAATGGTAGTGATGAATCAGTTCATCAAAAAAACTGGTGAACCTTGGATTAAAAACTTATTATTCCCAATTTTAATTTCAAAAATCTCAAAGAAGAATTATTTTGATCTTTTTACTACATGAAGAAACTTATTCAGAATCACATTATCTTGAGCATTCCCCACCAGTCTATTAAAATTTATGTTCTGCCTAGTGAGATCATGTATAAAAATCATAGTCGTTGTTGCCACCAAGGCTTATAAACCAAAATCCAACATTGCTCACCCTTCCTACTATTGGGGCCACCTAAGCTTACCCTTCCCCTCTGCATTCTACATCCTGTTGCATTCCAAATTAATTTCTCACATAAACTCTGCAATTTATTAAGCTAAGGATTGCTTCCAAAACTAGGGTATATGTCTGCTGAGATATAAAACTGTTGATGTAATCATCCTTTGTACTAATTTATCCTTCCTACCAATGTAAACACCTTAGAGAACCACTATCTCAACAAAAAGTATGTTGTACTGTATAGTTCCTCATAATTATCCTGCACTATTGATTTAACAGATTTTTTTATCCAAACACCTTAATATTCGACCCTGGATTTCCTAAGTATATCTGGTGTGAACCGATCCCAGTCTAATTTGATATATTTTATTCCAACTACATTCCAGCCCTTAGGCCAACCTAAATTGGTCAAAGATCTCTACCAGCAGGTCTGTCGGTAGCTGACATTAAGTCATACAGTCTGCAAACAACCTAAAAAACATACAATTCTGTATGATAAATAACCATATTGGTATATATCCTTTGTGATAGGGTTTGCATGGCCAAAATGAATAAAAGAGGGGATAAGGGGAATCCCTGCCTTGTGTCCTGAGAGATGATTACCTCATGGGTAAGTTTTCCATTAATTAACAGTTGGGCTGTAGCATGAAAATACATTACCTTTACCCAATTAATATAATTATAACCAAAAAGTGATAAGGTTAGGCTGTGGGTGGGAGTTTTTGGGGTCAGGATCACTGTTCTTATATGACAAGATAATGTGTTGAGATCATACTTTGGGAGGGATGCTTAGTTAGGGGAGACAAGATAGTCTGATTTAAAGCACTTGCAGAGACAAGCAAGTGGCAGCAAGGACGTGTGTCTTGAGCACATGCAGTAGAACATGGCAAGTGAATGAAGAGATGCAGAATGTATACACTTGGGGAGTTTTAGGCATGTTTGTCAGCTATACTACTTTTACAGTATTTACCACTTTAACCTTAAATTTGCCTTCTTCTGATGTCTGATATCAGCACCATTAATCCAGTTTAATGCTTTTGTTTTCTTAAAATCAAAATTTCTTGACTGTAAGGCATAACAAAGAACTCAAGGTCCTTTTCTAGCATATAAATGACTTACTAACATGTAGCTGATTTACTAATTATAAATGCTGTAATAAAATAGGATGTTGCCTTATTTGCTCATTGATTGTTTGTTTATTATTTATTTTATTTATTTATTTTACATTTGTTAACCAGGTTAGTCTGACTGCGCTTTTGGCTCATTTTCAGCAGAGACCCGGGCAGAAAAGCTCCTCAGGGGAAAAAACAATTTTAAATTGTAGTAATGAAGCATTAACAATCAGCTTTAGACTCTTTTCAGCAGAGTCCCGGGGAGGAAAGCTCCTCAGGGAATACAATTTTAAAAACAAAGTATTAACAATCAGCAGAAGAATATGAAACTTGTTACAAAGTATTAACAATCAGCAGAAGAATATGAGACTTGTTACATTTTATTTTAGCTGCTTTATACAAAATAAATTAATAGTCAGGAAAGGATTTTGAAACCAGTTACATATCCTTTTAAATAGGTAGGACCTAGCTGTTTTGGAGTTTAGAAAAAAAGGAATATACAAATAGCGAGTTGAAGATATAAGGGAAATAGAGTAGAGGTGACAGACTAGATAAAGTAGGTTATTTTGGAGCTGAAAGAATCAAGATTGGTTAGAGCGGGAGGAAGGGAAGTGGTGGAATAGGTAGGAGTACAAGGTTAGAGGTACATTTAGAGTGAAGTGGTAAAATAGGTGGAAGGATAGTGGTTTCAGGGTGGATGACTACAGTGGCAAGACCATTTTTTTTAGGTATTTCCTTATGGCTAATTTCAAACTCTTGCTATGGCGAAGGGACTTTATTTCCAAAGGGAGTTGGTTCCAGGATGTAGCTGGGTTATAGTTATAGAGAAGACATCCTATTTTGGTTTTGGGTTTGTAGATGTGTAATAATTCTTGGTCTGAGCTGCATAGAGTCCTAGCAGGGGAATATTTAGATATGATGGAGGAAAGGCTGGGGCAGAAGGAGGGTAGATAGAGGATGGAGTGAATGATTTGTAGTTGGTATAGTTGGACCAGATGAGGGAATTCTAGCCAGTCTAGTTGCTGAAGTGCTAAGCAGTGGTGTGACTTGTAGGTTTGGTTTGCTGCAAATCTGGCGACCTTGTTTTAAGTAGTTTCAAGTTTGGAAATAAGTGTAGAGTTTAGGTTTGTGAATATGTGACAGCTGTATAGGAGTGCTGGGAGTAGTAAAGCATGAGAGAGTTTTTTTGGGTGTGTTGGTTAAGTATTTCTTGTTGCGGAAAAGGTGTCCAAGTTTCTGATGAGTTTTTTTAATTGAGTTAGTAATATGTAGATCAAACTTAAGCTGATCATCTATTGTGTATTGATTGTGTTATACTATAACATGATACAAAGCAATGCCTTATTCTTATATTTGATTCTGGATTGCTGTAAGATGCTGTGAACAATTGTACTTCTTTATAGAAGGTTTTCAACAATTATTATATTTTTGGTACACTTTTTTATTTTTTCTTGTATTCTGGGCAACCCTGAAAATGGTCCACTTAGATCAGTCCTCTGTTTTGAGTAACACAACACAAAATTGGAAGAGCATTGCAAATACTTTGTAGCAAATTGAATAGAGAGTGGATGTAAGCAATTTATTTTTTTATCAGTCACTGTTAAAGTAATCATTGATAGTGTGTGTCAGCAAAGCAGTGTGCATCTCATTGAAATAAGCTTAACTACATTGCTGTGGTCATAACTTGTTGAACTTTAGTCTGACTTTGATCTGAAGACTTAGTACGTGTTTGAGTAAAAATCTTGAAATATATTGCTGCGACCATTAATTATTTATTTTCATCACTGACAGGCACCTTAGGATCATATAAAGTTACAAGGCCAATGGCCCTAGAGCCCTTACAAACCTAGCTAAGTTCTTATCATTATTTCCATGATCAGCACATACTACCCCTGTCCAAGAGGGATACAGGTAGAATCCCCGGGGTGAATTTACAGTCACCCATCCAATCGTCCAGATTGCATTTGAAGAGGGCCAATGAAGTGCTCTGTTTGACATGAAGTGGGAATCTGTTCTGAAGGTGTGGTAACCTGTGGGAGACAAATCTGGCCCTGCAGCAAATTTTATTGTCACTTACCAGGTTAAGGTCTTTAGAGTGAGTAACCCGTGTACCATTTGACTTATGGATATGCTGCATTTCCAGTAACACAGGGTCAGAGATTGCCTTGTATGCAAGGCAGAGATCACCTCTGAGTAGTCTGTATGAAACAGAATAAAGTGACAGTGATCTCAGATGATCTCATTGGACAGATGCTAAAGACCTTGAATTTTCCTTGTGAGGAACCTTTGTGGTTTCTCCAGTTGCTGCAGGTGCTTAGAAAGGTACATACCAAAAGGGGCATTGTACTCAATTATTGGCCCGATGAGGGAAAAATACAGGGAGATTATAGCTTTTTTTTCTGGAGGCAATGCCCTTACTTATGAGATGAACAATATAGAATCCCCTTCTTACCACTGTTGAGACATGGTGGTCAAAAGTAAGGTTGCTGTCAACCTGTGTGCCAAGGTCTCTCAACACTGAGTGTTTACTTAAGGTGTTAGAATTGATATGTTATTTAGCAGGAATGTTGCTTTTACCAAAAGGAATGATAATACATTTTTTGGATTGAGTTTAAGGCTATGACTTTGGCATCAATCATTTGTTTGTGTAAGACCCTCTTGTAGGATGTTGACATAATTTGGAGATTCTATAACCGCTCCCAGTTTGCAGTCATCAGCAGACTTTGTCATCCACAGACCTTTAGTTTTTGCTTGTACTTCAGAGAAATAGATTCCAAACAGTAGAGGTCGCAGGACTGATCCCTGTGGAAAACCACTGGTTACATGTTGGCTGTTGGAGGTGGATTCCCCTATTTTGACTATATGAGTTCTATCAGTGAACCAGTTAGTGACCCATCTAATGATATAAGGGTTGATGCCTAGTTGGATAAATTTGTCATTGATGTCATGGTGGGATAGTGTCAAATGCCTTGGCTAAATCCAGGTAGGCTGTATGCACAGATTTCCCCTCGTCCAGGGCCTTGGTGACTGTCTTGAAGAAGTACACCAGGTTTAACAGGCATGACCTCCCTTTGACAAATCCAGACTAGGTAGGGTCAAGTATTTGGAGATTACCTACATCTTTGTTGCTAAGGTCTATGATGATTCGCTCCATGGCCTTGCAGATAAGGCTAGTCAGGCTAATAGGTCTGGAAACATCATCTTTATGCAAGGGAATAATAGTAGTTATTTTCCATTCAGCTGGTATGAAGCTGGTGCTTAGACTATGATTGAAAAGAGTACCCAATGGTGTTGCTAATTCATGTTGGAGCCCATGTAGGACACAGCCTGAGATGTTATCAGGTCCCATAGATGCTGTGTTTTTGGCCTTAGAGAAGGCATTTATGACCTGCTCTTTAGAAATTTTAATGTATTTATCTTGATTTGTATAATATTAAAAAAATATTAAAAGAATTCTTGCTATATTTTATTGGTGAAGGTTTTTTTAAGATTTCATTGTACATTGTCACATGACACTACATGATGTTATTTTAAGTAAGAAAGCAGATTGACTCTGTATTTTCTGATGAAGTCAGGTTTATTAACTGATGAAAGTGCCTTTTATTTTATTTAGATTTTATATGTGGTCGCTAAATTAAACATCTTTGATTATTTCTTGACCTCTGGTCTTTCAACTATGGCTGGTTTACATTTGTTTTTAGTCTTGTAGCTGCCAGTCTTGAACATCTTTCTGGGTCATTTGAATAAAATACAATCATTACCTTTGTTTAAGGACAGTTTATGTCACCTTTTTGCAATCAAGGTAGCTGTACAGTTTTAGAATGGGCATATTTGACTATAGCAGGCTATGGGCACATAGGGCTAAAACTAGTTTCTGTGCTCTTTTACAAATATAGAGTAAAACAAGATCTAGGATTTGACTTTTTTATATTACTTTAATTTCATGGCATCTCTAATGCAGTATTTCACAACAGATATGCATACCACCTAAAATCTAAATATATTGAAACAGTGGAAAACTCAGCATTATAACTGGTTTCCGCTGGAGAGGAATTATGTAGCTTGCCATCACTTTGAAAGGGAAAACTGTTCAGAAAAATATACATATTAATTTGCCATTGCATCAGAACTAACAATTGTATATATTTCACAGAGGAAACATTTTTATGTCACTGGAGTTATACTTCAGACCCCTCCCACACAAATGTAGGCACATACAAGTCCAAACATGATGGTTAGGTAGTCGTGGTGTGTGCGCCTTTATATTTGAAATTGCCAGCTAAGTGCATGCTGTTGTTAAGCATTATTGCACACTTTTATGAGAAGTTTACTAGAATATTAACAATGGTTTCAGACATGTGGACCTATATTCCTAGGTAACATCACCAAGCTTACATGACATATTGGATTGCCTGTTTCTCACCATTCAATTTACAGCAAACAAATGCATCTGAAACAGAGAGGTAATCCAGTAAGAAAAGCAATATTCTCATCTCACAATAAAGATGTGATAAGATGTCTATATTCTTTATTATCTTGTTACTTTTGTTTCTCTGAGTAGTAGCCCATAATCGTACCTGTAGGGATATACATTTTATTCCCTGCAACTGACCATAAGCTGCCACCTGCTCCTGTCCTTATTCACTGGGTCTTCCAGACCTGCTTTAACCTTCCTTGAGCTCAACTAGACCCACATCCAGGGCCAGTGAGATTAGAGGAGCTGGTATTGTGTCATAGTGTTGTCAGAGAGTGTGCCCTAACCCCCCTCCGCACCACAGCAGTCTTAAGATTTCCACATTTGCTGCCTTCAGAAGGTGCATGCTTGCTTCTGCACATGTTCAACCTTCCTGACAAAGCGGTACACTGCGTGCAGCATGGAGTCTGACAGGCTCCTAACATTTCAGTGAGTCTAGGCTACTTCCTTCTCTCCGGGATGGATAAGCAAGTGGCAGCCATTCACTTACATACTTCCCCATTCCAGCATTCCTGCTAATAGTTGAACACAGATTGTTTGGGGTGCAGCAAGTGTTTTATTCCTTTGTACTATAGGGCCAGTACAGTATGTATTATTATTTATTTTTTTTTGCTAATTATGTGTCCAGATGTTTGGCTGCATTTACTAACTTTTCAATAGCATTTGTCATTACTTCTGATGAGTACAGGCTGTATGGTATGACTTTAGCAGGATAGTTCCTACTTAAAGTTCTAGATTACATTTTGCTTGGCAGGGATTTTCCTAGTTCAGGAGTTTACTCTTACCCTTTTTTCTAGCTGACAATATGTATTCAGTTACAAACCAAATTCCTAACATTGTTTTTTGAAAACACATTTTTGTTGCATTCAAAATATAAGTGAATGACAATCAGGTTAACTAAGTCCAACAACATAAATTTCATTACAGTTAAATAAGTAATTAGTATATTCTATCACTGGTATCATTGAGTATGTACCCTTCCAGGTGTGCACACCCATGCAGCAGCTTTTTGTTTATAATTATAATGAGGTACAACAGACCTATAAACTGAAACCTAAATAACAAGCAAAAAATAATATGATTGGGTGTTCATTAATCACTTTTTAATTTACAGCATATAAGACAAAATAAACCAGTTTAGCTAAATAGAGGGTAATAAGTCAGCATTCCACTAAAGTATCCACTTTATACCCCAGAGTAGTCAAATTAGTTTTAGACATCGTTACAAAAGGAATTTGTTAGCATGACTCCTCCAGGCTAGGAGTGCGTTGTTGTTAGGGCAGGTTTGAAACATCCAAGGTCAGAAACAAGAGCCCTTGGAATCATGTGGATCATGTATAGAAAGGTATTCATGTGAAGTCTGAGGTGAAAATCACGAGGGATGAGGACATTTGTAAAGTTTTCTATGTGTCAGAGTAACTGTAACATAATAAAACTGCATGACCAGTTTGATAAGAAAAATGTATAAAAATACAGACCTGAACCACTGGTGTTTGATTTTAATATTGCTAAGAATTGGCGATTGTTTGATCAAGAATATGATATTTTCATACAAGATGCATTTTCTGATAAAGACCCTGAGTGCTTAAAACATAAATTTAGAGAATATGTAACCTTCAAACAAATATTACAATGGAAAGGCACAAATTTTACCCAAGAAATCAAAAGGCGGGTGAAACTATTGCAGCATACATTACTGGATTAAGAAACAAAGCAAAAATATGCTGATTTTATGATCTATGAGATGAGTTGATAAAAGACTGTCTTGTGTGTAGTGTTAATAATGATGCAGTGAGAAAGATTTTAATTCAAGATCGTGAATTAACATTGAACACAGCCATTGAGATTTGTCAAAGACATGAGATTACAGAAATGCATGCAAATATGCTTCCAAATGAGGAAAGCATGTTTGCAATATCTGCTAGTGTGAATGTTGATAATGTGCAACAGAAAGTTAAGATGAAAAAGAAATATGAATCAAGAGACAGTGCCACACCCAACCACATTGTTAACTGTTGCAGTTGTGGAGGCAGTCATGAACCTAAACGGGAAACGTTAGTTTAGCTTTTGGTCAGCAATATCACAGCTGTAAAAAGTGGAATCATTTCAAAAGGCTTTGCAAGTCTATACTTTTGCAAACTTATATTAAAAGAAAGTATCCAAAGAAGTAAGTAGATCAGATAGAGACTGTAGCAAACTCTGAGAGCTGTGAGAGCAAACATTCTATGTAGATGATGTCTCTGTGATTGATGAAACTGTTAATACAGTAGATTATCAGTTGTCAGCAAAGAATGAAATATTTTATAATGTACAAATTAATGGGAAGCATGTAGAGCTTAAAGTAGACACTGGATCTCAGTGCAGTATTATATCACCACAAATGTTTGCTAAAGTAAAAGCTGGTGAGAAACTTGATTCAGCAAAGTGTGCCAAACTATTTGCTAACCATGGTGAAGAGATTCAAACTGATGGCGCAGTAGTTCTTTCATGCCATTCTGCTGGAAACAACTATGACCTGCAGTTTTACGTAGTCAAAAGACACATGCAGTCACTGTTAGGCCTCAAAGACAGTCTGAGAATGGGAATTATTTCATTTAATAAAGAGGTCTACCATATAAGTATGAATAAAAACGATTGTTTTACACAGAATATTTTCAGTGAATATGCTGATATTTTCAAAGATGAGCTTGATAAACTTCCAGTCACATATTCCATGAAGTAAGTCCAGTTGTCAGACCAGCATGGAAGATTCCAGAAGCAGTGTACGGTAAAGTAAAAGCAGAACTAAACAAAATGGTGAATTTACGTGTCCTTACTCTAGTAGAAGAACCGACTGAATGGGTATCCTCTATGGTCGTAGCTCATAAGAAAAGCTCAGATGATATTCAAATATGTATTGATCCATGAGACTTAAACAAAGCACTTGTGTCCTCATCATGTGATGCGTACAGTAGAAGAGGTAGCCACTATTATGCCAAATTCCACTGTTTTTACAGCCTTAGATGCAAAAAGCTCCTTTTGGCAAATTTTGCTGGATGGCAAATCTTCATTATTAACCACATTCAGTCCACCATTTGATAGATACAGATTTTTAAGAATGCCATTTGGAATTAATTCTGACAGTGAGGTATTTCAACGTGTGCTGGAACAAATTTTTTTCTGGTTATTTATCTGCTATTATAGTGAACGACATTATTGTTGGAGGGATTGGTGAAGACGAACATGATAGAAATCTCAGGAAAGTTCTAGTCTGTGCACATGAAGTAAATCAGAAAGTGAATCCTCAGAAATGTAAATTCAAACTGAAAGAAGTTACTTATGAGGGAGATTTGTTTACAAGTTCAGGCTTACAACCAGATCTGTCTAAATAAACAGCAATTGTTGAAATGTCAGATCTTTACAATGTTTTCTAGGTATGGTCAACTATTTATGAAAATTCATCCCAGACTTGAGTGAACATTTTGCATATCCACAAGCCAATGGTTTAGCTGAATGTGCAGTTTGGAGTGCAAAGCATTTGTTGGAGAAATCCAAAAGAGATGGCACGTATGTATTCCTTAAGTTACTCAAGCTCAGAAACATTACTCATGACAACTTGCTTGGTTCACCTTCTCAAAGACTGATGTCCAGACAAATACAAACAACTCTTCCAATCAGCAAACAATTGTCAAGTCTCAACTTTCAAGAAAACGTCAATCACAAAAGTTGTACTATGATAAGACCAGTAATTCCCTTCGTGAAAGACATTTGTGAGGAACCAAGATCTTACATCATTCAATCTGAAGGAATGGATTACAGAAGGAGTCGTAGACATGTGTTACTTGTTTCAGAATCAGTGCCGCAGCAGATTGCCTGTGCCAGTGACTCTAATTTCCAGAGTGACTTGTCAACTGTTCAAATTCAAAAGGACAGTGTGCTTTCTTCAAACAACTCTGATGTAAACCCAGATGTTCCTTCTCTGTTGCTAAACCCAGTCAGAATTTCTGTGTAACTAGATCGGGTAGAATTTGCAAACCCAATCCTAAATACACAACAACTTGGACTTGAAATCAGTTACGTTTTGTTGAAATGTTGAAATAATGTCTAGCACTTAAATAAGCATTTCTTTTTGTATTTTGCAATGTTGAACAAAGTTAAAGAGGGAGGATGTAGATCAGTGTATATACTGAACCTAGTCAGCCACTGTAGCAAGACAGCGCTTGCATATAAGTTACTGAGCATGTGCAAGATCAGTGCCATTTTGTAAGCTTGAATGGAGATGCACGTGTGTGTGTGTGTGTGTGTGTGTGTGTGTGTGTGTGTGTGTGTGTGTGTGTGTGTGTGTGTGTGTGTTAGATGTAACAAGTCAGTCAGTAAGCATATGAAGTACAAAGTATATGTACAAGTTACAGCTCCTGATGTGTTTATGTATAATAAATTACTTGAAAGCATACCCAGCCTCAGTGTCTCATTTGAATACACGAGACATGCGACAGGACTGATGACATAGAATCAGGAAGTAACTAGAAAGTTGCTCAGCATATAGTAGACAGAAACGCTAGTTTATTGCACTTAATAAATATAGGTCCACTGAAGATAACTAAAATAAAAACTACACATTTTAGAATAAGATAGCCACTTTACAATATGAGGGCATAATTGTAATAAAAAGAAATGGTAAAAAATAGTTGAACTTGATTTTTCATTATTCCCTGTAAATCATTCCACTGTTTCTATCCTTCTAGTGTCTTAGACTTATTTTCTGTGTGCCAATCAGTGTACTCCATTGAGTAGTACATAAACCAAGCAGAGACTTGCTTTCTCCTTCATTAATAAGTTAAATAACAGTACCATAACATAAGGTACTTGTATTCTTTATGTATAATAGATCCAAAAAGCTTATCTATTAAACTAATTTTTATTTGCTGTAGTTACCCTCATTAATTTGTCCATATGGTATCATAGTTTTGATAGACAATAAAGACATAATTTATAATTATACATCTTCCTAATATAATTCTAGATCAGAAACATTTAATCCCCTCACATGTTTTCTAAATGTACTAATCCTTAACTTGACACTTTTGCTGAGCTTAATCAACAGCCGAATCAAAGACTCAATATCTCTTTGAAGATCAGTCTTATATAGCAAAACCACATCTGCGAACAGTGAAATGTTACACTCCCCTATTGAAATGTCAGCAGTTGAAATGCTGAGTGCTGAAAATCCAAAAAAAGACCAAAAACCCAGAGACAAGCAAATCTCAGAAATCACTCTTCTTAAAACTTCTTCTTGAATAAAGTGTGTTGTTGTTGTGTCTTTCAGCTTTTCCCGGTTAGGGGTCGCCACAGTGGAACTCCGGTCCGCTAATGATTGGCAGTAGATTTTTACGTGCTGAGTTGCCAGCCCTAACTCACAACCTTCAACGAAGGTACGCCCATTCATGCATGTCTCACAGAAGACGCTCTAGCTGAGAATCGAACAGGACAACGTCTTACTGTGAGACGACAATACAGCTCAGATATTATTGCACCACATCCAGAGGTGTTGTGAGGCAGAAGCCTGATGGGTGAGCACTTTATAGTCTTTAGACATGCAGTAATATATATATCATGCAGAACCCCAAGTACCTTACTGCAATTATAAAATGTCCATCTGCATATTTTTGCAGTTTGAATATTAAATATAGTAGCTGTTTGTAGGATAATTATATGTTTGTAGTGCATTTTAATCTTAAACAGTCCCTCCATCCATTTTCACTGACCAATTAAAATGTGTTTTTGTAATCTATTAACAATGTAAAATTTTTGGTTTGAAATATTCAGAGTAGTCATTTAAGGGGCATCTCTCAGACTATCATGTGCTGTGTTTTGTTGTAGAGTTTGGCTTGTAAACAGGGGCCAATAACTTATAACACTTCAGCAGCAGTCTTCCATGTGCTGTTAACTTTCTAAGACAGTCACTATTTTGGAATTGACCTAATTACATCATAAAATTATACATTTTCACTATAGCATGAAGTTTGGCTGTGTTATATCGTAGTATCATCCTTGGAAAAAGTAGAATGCTGCTCATTGCTAGGCTTACATCTGAACATCTCTGATTTTACATATATGTATGTCCTGTCATTCAGCAAGTCACTTAGCTGGACGTTAACTTACTTTTTCAACAAATGAATAGCAGCACATGGGAACAAGGTGAACAGCAAGAGAAACAAAAACAAGGAGCAGGTATCTTTGGCAGTGTTGCTGCAGAACTGTGTGTGTTAGTGTGTATGTGTGTGCAATGCCTCAGTTAGAGGGATTGGCTACTTAAGCAGTTTACTCAGATTCCAACCTTAAACCTTAAGTGCAGGAGACAAGAGCCTTAATCCTCCACACCAACTGCCAAATCTCCATTATCTTTATTACATTTTTCCCTTTGGCAAATCAGTCAGGATTACAGTCTGCCAGTGTTAGTCATTAGTTTCACAGTATTGTGGTTTACAAAATACATGTTGATGCAAAACCTGTTCTGTTAACCTTTTTACGTGATTCAGAGCAGTCTGCTCTTCTCTGTCTCCAGTTTTGCTGAACATGTCTTATTTTGCTTTGATTTATGCCCTGTTATTAGCAAATCACTTAACTAGACAGTGCTTTGGGGCATCTGGAAATTTGGGTCCACTGTACTGTTAGCCTAGTAACTAGCTTTGAACCAGAGTAGATAATGGTGTAATAGAATGAAACTGATTGTAGTAGAAAGGAGCATAACCATATGAGCTGTGTTCTTTGGATGTGATCCTTGGTTTCCTTAATGTTGACAGTGTGTGTATTATTTTGCTATGAATAAATTGGACAGCATGCAGTCTGTAAATTTAATGTTAATATTTTATCTATGAATACATTTTTAATTTTGCTTGTTTTTGCAGACAAAAAGATGTAAAATGCACTGTTTGTGTAGCACTTAGTGCAGATGTGTAAGACTGTGACCTGTTAAAGATGCTTCCTATAGTACATGGTTTGCACCTCTCGGTCTTTATCTGTCTTCTGTGTGACTCTGTTTAGTTACTTCACCAAGCAGTACTCCTGAGCTGTTTCTGAAAAGGGACACTCCCCAGTAGGCTGCTCCGAGATGTTAACAAATGCTTTATACACTTGTCTTTTGAATTCCTGCATCCTTCACATGGGTGCTAATTAATACATCACTACATGGTATTTGAGCATGAACAGTAAGAACAATAATAACTGGATCTCAACACCAGAAATAAAAAAACTCACTCATTTTAATACAAATACAAATAGCAGAGCTTTTGGAAATAATCTCTTCTTCCATGCATATAAAACACAGTTCAAATACAGAGCTTTTAAATACAGCACATGATCCCATCACCCAATAAGGGCTCAGCTTGTTATACAGAAAATCTAAAGTTTAAAGTCACAGGAACACATATAAAAAGTACATTCAAAAGCATCTTAAAAAGCACAACAGATACAGGCAGTCAATAGCAGCATTCACTTCAGTTTCATTTGCTTTTGTTTTAATGCAGGTTTTAAACTAACTGAAGCATTTAATCCAGGTTCTCGGTCAGCCTGCAATTTTAAAATCCACCTATATTCTACAAGTTCAGTGGCATTTAGAACATCAAACCTCATGTTAATAAATATCCTTTGTATTACTCTGTCAGTAGCATGGTCACAAATATGTTTAGCTAAGGAATTAATAAGTATATTTCTTCTAATTTCTGAGAGATGTTCAGAAATTCTTTCCTTAAATTTGCTATTAGATTTACGTATATAGAAGCTAGTACATGTATTGAACACAGCTAAATAAACCAGATTTTCTGTGTCACAAGTAGCAAGGCAAAGCAATCAAATTCATAAATATGCTTTGTTTGTGGATGCTTAAAAGTAACAGAAGGATCAGTTTGTTTACAAAAAACACAGTTATAGCATGGGGCAGTACCTTTTCTTTTAATTCTACTGGATTGGTCCTTCTTTTCATGCATTTCCTTAGAGCACATTTCCTGCTTCAGGTTAGGGCATTTCTTACAAGTAAAACAGGGAGATACACCAATTATTTTGCCCAGTTGTGGCATATCAGTTAGTATGTCCCAATTTCACTGTATAATATCAATAACACCATTAATATTAACACTATATTTCATGACGTACCTAAACTTAATATTGTTAATATGACTTTGGATAGTCTGTGGATGTTCTGACAAAACAAAAAAGTGGTTTGGCTCTACCATCTTTTTCATTACTTACATAGATGCTTCATTCAAAAGACGTACATCACAGCTTCTCACCTAAAATTCTTGTCTTAACATATCCAACTGCTGGTTACATAACGATGCATCTGTAGTCAGTCTACTCACTGTCATATAGTGGCTTTTAACTATCCCTTTAAAAACATGACCAGGATGCATGCTGCAACAATGGAAAAATCTGCTAGCCTGTACTTACTTCCTATAGATATCCGCTGAGATCAGCCCATAGTATTTTTAAGTGCTATAGCCAAAAAACAAATCTCTGTTCTAGAATATTTCAACTTGTTCACTGTCATCCCTAATGAATATGGCATACAGGCTGTGAGAGAATATTTATTTAAGAACACAGCATTCAGAAATGGGAAAACAGAAATGATTTGTGCTCTCTTAGAAGTTATACTAACAAGTAATGTTTTCTTATTTGGCGAGCAGCTGTACTATCAAGTATGGGGGTGTTGCTGTGGATACACCAGTAGCATATACTTATGCTAACATAGCCCTATATGAATGGGAGAGTATGCTTGTATTTGGTTCAACAAACAACTATACTGATGAATTTCTATTTTACAAATGCTTTGTTGACATTATTATTATTATTATTATTTTTTTGGTTTGGAAGGGTGATGACACTGAACTACAAGAATATGTTCCATTCTTGGAAACTACTACAAATTCTCTGAGATTTAAGTTGAAATATTCTAGAACAGAGATTTATTTTTTGGATATAGCACTTAAAAATACTGATGGGCTGATATCAAGGAATAGCTATAGTAAGAAAGTTCAGGCTAGCAGATTTTTCCATAGTTGTAGCATGCATCCTGGCCATGTTTTTAAAGGGGTAGTTAAAAGCCACTATATGAGAGTGAGTAGACTGACTACAGATGCATCGTTATGTAACCAGCAGTTGGATATATTAAGACAAGAATTTTAGGTGAGAGGCTGTGATGTACGTTTTTTGAATGAAGCATCTATGTAACTAATGAAAAAGATGGTAGAGACAAACCACATTTATTTTTTGTCAGAACATGCACAGACTAACCAAAGTCATATTAACAACACTACATTTAGGTACATCATGAAATATAGTGCTAATATTAATGGTGTTACTGATATTATACAAAGAAATTGGGATATACTAACTGATATGCCAGAATTGGGTAAAATAATTGGTGTATCTGCTCATTTTACTTGTAAGAAATGCCCTAACCTGAAGCAGAAATATGTTATAAGGAAATGCATGAAAAGAAGCACCAATCCACTAGAATTAAAAAAGGGTACTGTTCCATGCTATAATTGTGTTTTTTGTAAACCCATTGATCCTTCTGTTACTTTTGAGCATCCAAAAACAAAGCATATGTATGAATTTGATTGCTTTGTAACATGTAACACAGAAAATCTGGTTTATTTAACTATGTGCAAGACATGCAGTAGGTTCTATATAGCTAAATATAATAGAAAATTTAAGGAAAGAATTTCTGAACATCTTTCAGAAATTAGAAGGAATATACTTACTAATTCCTTGGCTAAACATATTCATGACTATACTATAGATCATGCATTTAAATTTAGAGTAATACAAAGGATATTGTTTTAATATAAGAGGTGGTGATATTCTAAATGCCACTGAACTAGCTGAATACAGGTGGATTTTAAAATTGCAAGATGACTGCGCACCTGGATTAAATACTTCAGGTAGTTTAATACCTGTATTAAAACAAAAGCAAATGAAAGTGAAGTGGATGTTGCTACTGACTGCCTGTATCCGTTGTGATTTTTAAGATGCTATTAAATGTACTTTTTACATGTGTTGCTGTGTCTTTAAACTTTAGGCTTGCTGCATAACAAGCTGAGCTCTTATTGGGTGATGGGATCATGCGCTGTATTTAAAAACTGTGTATTTGAACTGTGTTTTATATTCATTGAAGAAGGGATTATTCCCAAAAGCTCTGCTATTTGTATTTGTATTAAAATAATTGAGTTTTTTTATTTCTGGTGTTCAGATCCATTTTTTATTGTTCTTACTATTTGTTGTGTTTAACCTGTTGATCTCAAATACTCAGTTGCACTCCTTGAAGCTGATTATTTCAGCATGTCTTTTGTTGTTTAATGGGTTGCCAGATGCATCGATTCAAGAGAAGTTCACAGTTTCTCATGCTATGTCTGTTTTCAGTGTGACTGTTTTTGTTTGTTTGTTTCTTTGTTTGTTTTGAAAATATCTGTCAGTGTTTTTCTTTCTGTAAAACTTGAAATACATTTTTTAAATGAGCTCCAAATCTTTGTGATAAATGTTAAAGTAAAGAAAATAGCTTGAAAACTGACAAGTTTGAACAGTGTTTATTTGTAATTGGGGGAAATACAGACAATTAATGTGATATTAATATGTCTGGCAGTGGCCTAATTTATTACCCTACATAGGGCCACATTTGTCCATGATCTGGCTCTATTGACTCCAGAGGTATATGATGCAACAATACAGCATTATTAGCCATTCGGGTAGGTCAGACCTGTATAAGTGATGTTAGAGGTGATATTTTATTTTATTTTTATTTTATTTTTGTTAACCGGGAAAGTCCGACTGGACACAGGTCCATTTTCAGCGGAGGCCCGGGGAGAAAAGCAATAATTTTTTTTTTCCCCCTTCAGATATTTAGTAAATATAAAGTTGTAATACATTGGGATAGAGCTCAGTAAAAAAAAAAAAATGTTGTAGTAGCAAGTCAATGCAACTGAGCATAGATGTGTTGCTACCCTGGGTATAGCAAGAGCAGAGCCAGATGTTGAAATGGGTGCAAGTGAGTAGTGCTGGTTTTATTGTTGAGTGAGAGTTTTTGGTTTTGTGTGTGTGCAAAGAGAGAGATTTACCTGCTTCATTTTATGTCTAATTAATCTCAGGGTAGTGGTGGTAATTAGTTGTTGGTTGTTGGAGTTTTTCAGGGGTAGTAGGTAGTAGAGAGGTATATTATGGCTATATTTTGATTGATAGTCTAAGTAGAGGAAGTTCCAGCCACTTTTGAGTTGCATTAGGGAGACAGTGTGGGATCTATTTTGAGGAGTCTATTTGCAAATTTGGCAATTTTGTTGTATATTTTGAAGTTTATGAAGGTGAGTTTAAGTAGTTAAGAGAAGCATAGAGAAGGATAGAGAGGAGATGGCTTCTTGCATGGCTTTGGTGGTCTGAATAGTCATGAACTTTTTATTTCTATAGAGTAGACCAGTTTTCGGTTGACCTTTCATATAGTGAGGTTAAAGTCAGAGTTGGTATTTATAGTAATCAGTTTTCAGCTAGGGAAAAGAAAAAGTTTGGTGTGTGTAAACCAGGTTTCAGCTAGGTTTCAAGGTTGGTTTGGTGATGGTGTGTAGTTCCTGTATGCTGGTGGCAGCACAGGTTAAAAATGTATGTAGTGAAGAGGAGAACAGCAGTGACCAAGGAGTGTGAGAAGAGGGTGGATTAGTGAAGAGGGAGAATAGCAGTGGACAGGATTGATGATCTGAGGACCCTATGGACACTGGAGAGAGGGGACAGCTTTTCTTGCCATTGATAGGTATAGGATAGATAAGGGCAGTGTGGTTGTGCTGTGGGTCTGAAGCCATGTGTTGGAGTTGATAGTAGTTTATTTTTGTTGAAGATATTGCATTAGTTGCAAGTGGACGCAGAGTTTTATCGCAGCTAGTGTAGTTGGTTTTAGCTTCTGGTTGTAGAAAAAGGTAGAGAAATATTTTTTGTATGATTGTTATATGCTTGCTATATTACGTAGTTCTGTATACTTTGACTTAGGATAGTTAGAATATTTGTGTTGTGGGATCAGAGTTTGTCCCTTTTCTTTCATTATCTTTTTTTTCTCTCTTTGGTGCATGGGGGGCTTGGTGGTTTTTGTCCTGATGGATCTAGAGGGCATGATGGTTTTTTGTAATTATTTTTTTTAGTAGGGTAGGTTGGGTAGGTGTTGGGTCTTGCCAAAAGGGTGGGGTGAGATGAATCCATCCAAAAACGGATTGGACGCTTGGGTGTTTTTGTGTGTAGTGGGGGGGTTGTGATTATTTGGGGAACCCCCAAAGGTTTGATGTGCCTGAGGGATAATCTATTGTGGGGTATATATACCCCTATGTATGATTATTTGTTTGTTTTGGGTTTAATTTAAATTTCGTTAGGATATGGCTTTGGAAGAATTGCTACACCACCACCCTTTTTTTCAGCTGATTTTTTGCTATATATATTCTTGATGACAGAGAAGAGACAGGGAGGTCAAAAGTGAGATATAAGGCCCTCCCATACAAAAGCTGCTGCAGCATTTATATTGTCTTAACTATTTTGCTTAACTCATTGCACTGAAGAATGAATTAATTCAGTAATCAATCTGGATTTGGGTAATATACCCTAAACATGTTTCATTTTAGTAGTCTAAATCTGTTGCATTTTTAGTAATATATGTTTTCAGTACCTTCTTTACAGCCTCCTCCAACTGCAAAGTGGGGAACCATTGTCAGGTCATATAGTCTACATTATTTGGAGTGATGATCAGAACCATCTGATCTTAAGCATCCATTATGTAGTCATTGTCACATATTAATGTAATACAGTTTTTTTCTACAAGAACAGTTTGTTAAATATTTCTGCATTTAGTTAAAAGCTGTTACTCTGGCAATTAGAGCAGATAACTAAAGCTCTGACGTGTTAATGAGCTACTTCCTGTGTCAAGGGTGCAGAGTTTGAATTGTTTCACCTTCATTTACCTACTATGTGACATTGAGCAAGTCACTTAACCAGACAGTACTTTTTAGCAATTAGAAATGTGGGATAGGCTCCTTAACGGTTGCAAGGACTGCATAATTAACTATGATCCTGTTGCTTTTGTTTGCCAGCTATTACCTTTTGCATAGATGATCTAGCTCAGGAAATATTATGTCGATATCACCAGCACACCATTTTTAATGCAGCATAAGTAATTTATTATTCAAGAGCAGCAGGCACTATAATGCAAAGTTGTTTGCCAGCAGCAACCTTTGCGTTAGCAATGGCTCTCTTTAATGTGGAATTATTCAGCTGATTTTTTGCTTCTGCAGAGATTGTGTATCTTGACTAAGTATATGCTATCAAGTGGTTAACATTTCTTATGATCTTATAAATAGTCTTATATTAAGACTGTACTACACATGACTGTATCTCTGGTATGATGCTAGCAGAGTACATGCAATGTACTTCTTTGTAACACTAAGGGGTATACACAGGAAACAAAGTAGTTATAACTGCTTGTGGGTGTGGAGGGCTTTCTTTGGATGAAAGTGCCTTATGTTCTTTTTACCTGGTCATTTTTAAACAGTTTTTAATCTGGCTTTGTAGGGCTAGTGTGTATGTATGTCTGTCAATTAAATTGGGATACTTTGGTTACTGAGTTTTTGTGTGAAATGACTTTGAAATGTGACTTTTGTCATTATTATTGCCATTAATGTTTTTGACACAGACACCTGAGAAGGATGCAGTAAACAATGTGGTATAATTGTTGGGTTTGATGGATGTTTGTGGATATAAATGCCTGACCCTGCTTAACCGGTAAAGGTAACATTTTATTTGTCTGTTTTTGAAGGACTAGTTTGCATTTATGTAAAGCAAACTGGAATATTTTACTATGGCCATTTGTATTACAACTAGACATGTTGTATGCACAATCGATAGAATGCCCATATATGTTAAGTATGGATATTGGTGGATTACAATGACAGCAATGACAGCAGTTTGAGTGGCGTTTTTTGGTTGAAATGTTCTGACATGGGTACTTTTTGTCATTATTGGTTCATACATTTTGTTTCAATGCTTATTGGAAACAAATGTTCAAAACTACAAATTTAAAATGTAATCTAACAAATGTTGCTGTGTTAAACAAATTTAAAACAATCAGGAAGGTGAATCAAAGAGCACATTCATTTATGCATGATCCCAACAATGTGTGCATGGGACCCATGTTTTGAAAACAGCCTGAGGCCCAAGATACACTTAATCTGCCACTGCCGGAAGCATTTTCAGTGAACATGAGTTTCAGTGCATTTTCATGGAGGTGGGCTTGGCATAATATACTCAAAGTACAGAATTTGATTCTTACCTCAAGTTATTGAGCTAGGCTTATAATAATCTTCAGATGGATTGCCTTTAATGTACCTAATGTGAGTTTCAGTGCATTTTCAAAGAATGTGACTTTCAAGGGAAGAGAAGTTTACTGTTGCTCATGCTAAGTCTGTTTTCAATGTGAGACTGTTTTGTTTAGTAAATGGCCATCAGTTTTTGTGTAATAAAGTTTGAAATAAAACTTTTCAATTAAATCTAAATTCCTGTAATCACTGTAAAAGTAAAGAAGAAAATAGTATACACACTGACAGGTTTAAACTGTGTTGATGGTAAATGGGGAGTGATGGCCAAGTAATGGGACACTGGAATAGCTGTGAGGGTGGAGGGCCTGGCCTATTACCCTGCTTAGGGCCCCATTTGACCATGATCCAACTCTGATTATGACTAATATCTAAAGGCTATTGATGTCCGGCTTGCATAAGTGAGTTCTGTCAGAAGATTGAGCCCAGATGAGGAGACATCTAGTAACCAAGTATTTCACAAGCATATAGACTGCTTTCCAGGTAACACAGCCTCAAAAATATTTAGGTTCATAGGTTCATAGGTAGATACTAGGCTATCTGCCCTAGGGCATTTATAAGCCTAGTCAGAGTGTATTTGGCTTCCGCCTCCCTATTAGATTAGCCTACTGTGCCTCTGTAAAGTAGGTCACAGAAGGTACCCTTTTAAGATTAGTTTACTGTGCCTCTGTCTAGTCGGGACACAGGAGAGATCCCAGGGGTGAATTTGCGATTTCCCATCCACACGTCCAAGTTTTGCTTGAAGAGGGTCAGCAAGGGGCTATGTCTAACATGAATTGGGATTCTATTCCAGAGTGAGGGGAGCCTCTGGGAAATGAATCTGTCCCTCCAGCATGTCCTATTTATTTTTGTGCTAAGGTTTAGGTCCCTGGAGCGTGTAGCTCTAAGGGACTTGGATTTTTTGAGGTGGAGCATGTCCATTAATTCTGGGTTTGACATGGCTTTGTACATCAGGCATAGATCGCCTCTGAGTAGGAGGTAAGCAACTGAGTAGAGCTGGAGTTTCTTTAGTCGAGCTGCATAGGACATCTGTTTGTAGCCCATGATCTTCTTGTTGAGGTACTTTTGGAGTCTCTCCAGTTGCTGCAGGTGTCAGGTAAGGTACATTCCAAAAGGGGCATTGTATTCAATTATGGGCCTGATGAGTGATGAGTAGAGGGGCACAATGACCTCTCTTGATCTAGATGCAAACCCTTTCATGATAAGGTGGGTTATATAGAATGTCTTTCTAACCACTTTGGCAACGTGATTATCAAAGGAGAGATTACTATCTATGCTGGTCCCCAAATCTTTAATTATTTCTTCTGTACTTAATGGATTACCACCTATGTGGTAATTTGTGGGCACCTTGTTTTTCCCAAAGGGGATGACTATGCACTTTTTAGCATTTAGCTTGAGGCCGTGGCTCTGGCACCAAGCATCCATCTCTGTGAGACCCTTTTGGAGGATGCTTGTGTCAGCTGGAGATTCGATTATGGCCCCCAGTTTGCAGTCACCTGCAAACTTTGTCCGCCATAAACCCCCCGTGTTAGCCTGAACCTCAGAGAAGTATATACCGAACAAGAGAGGTCCCAGAACTGAGCTCTGTGGGACGCCACTTGTAACTGGTTTGGATTCGGACATGGCACCTGCGATTCTGACCATGTGGGTTCTATCTCTGAGCCAGTTTGCAACCCATCTTGTGATATAGAGTTTGATATTTAAGCTGGTAAGCTTATTTATGATGCCCAAGTGGGCTATTGTGTCAAAGGCTTTTGCGAGGTCCAGGTAGGCTGTGTGGACTACCTTGCCCTCATCTATGGCTTTGGTAACTGTTTCAAAGAAATCAACTAGGTTTAAGAGGCAAGATCTGCCTTTAACAAAGCCGAATTGGGTAGGGTCCAGTGTCTGGAGGCTCCCAATGTCTTTGTTTATGTGTTCCATGATAATACGCTCCATAGCTTTACAGACCAGACTAGTCAGGCTTATGGGGCGATAGTTTCCGGGGTCCATTGTGGCACCACCTTTGTGGAGTGGGACCACTGTAGCTGTACGCCATTCTTTGGGTACATATCCTGTAGTAAGGTTAAGTTTGAACAGTGACTTAATGTGAGGGTTCAGTTCTTCTTGGAGCTCATCTAAGACACAGCCTGGGACACCGTCCAGTCCCATAGATGCTGTGTTTTTTGCTTTGGAAAGGGCAGCTTTCACCTGTGCATCTGTGATGACAGGGAGGTTACATTCAGTTGGAATAGGCATTTGCTCCTTTGGGGGGAAGAGGGGGAGAAGTTTGCGCTGAATCTGTCTGCCAGGATGTTGACTATGTCTGTAGGTTCGGTATATTTTGTACTGTTATGCAACAATTCAGAGCATATCTGGGAGTTTCCGCCCATGTTCCTGACATAACTAAAGAAGGCCTTGTGATTATCTTTAGTGTCTAGGGCAATTTTTCTTTCAAAACTGGCCTTTGATGATTTTATGAGGGATCAAAGTTTCTTGCTAATACTGATAAGAGATGCCTTCCCTTTTTGGGATTTTGCTCTGTCATGTAGTAGCTTCCCCCTTCTGTTGTATAGCTTATTTATGGCCGGGGTCCACCAGACCGATCTCCTGTTTTTGGAGGAGTAAGTCTTGGTTTTATTTGGGATAGCACGATCCATGTATTCCTGCAGGTGCTCATAGAATGCATTTGTAAAGGATTCTGCGGATTGGGCTGTATTATCCTCTGGCCCAGGGGCTTTGAAGAATTCCACCTCAGTCTTGAGAAGTGCAAAGTTGGCTTTTGAGAAATTCTTTACAGTGATTTCCTTGGCTGGGGGTGGGGACGGGATATGGATGTCCAGGGAAATTTGTTTATGGTCTGATCTTACCAATGAGGGGTTTACCTCTGGTGTGGAACATAGAGTCCCCATGTTGGTGATGACCAGGTTCAATATGTTGTTCCCTCTTGTGGGAGTGGTGACCAGTTGTTCCATTGCGTTAGAGTTTATAAATTCAAGGAACCATTGGGCGAGGGTGTTTGGGCTTGAGTAGTTTTCCCAGTCAATGTTTGGGTAGTTGAAGTCACCCAGTAACATAGTGTTTGGAGAGACCTTCATATTCTCCAATGTTTTCAGGAATGCCAAGTGGGGTTCCTGTAATAGGGAGGGTGTTCTGTAGCAGGCTACAAACTGAAAGGCAGTTTTGCTTGCTGTTAGTTGCACATGGATGGTTTCCAATGCTTTGTGCAGTGCCACTAACCTGGAGGTGTAGGTATCTTTGATGAAAATAGATACTCCCCCTCCTTTTGTGCTTCGGTCCGAGTTTTGGGACCAAAACACATGGTATGAGTTATAACCTGGTAGTGCTGGGGTGCTCTCAGGAGCCTTGAACCAGGTTTCTGTTACTGCACAGACATCGATTTTCTCCATACTGAGGGGAGCCTCGAGTGCGTGCATCTTGAGGTTTAGACTTCTGGCATTGAGTAGCATTACCTTTAGTTTTTTTATCCTTGGGTTGTCTATGGAGGTGGGTTTGTCCTTTGAGCCTTGCCTAAAAAAGGCACAATGGGGGTGGCAAGAGCCTTGGCCAGTATATGAAAGCCTAAGGGTGACAGGTGCAAGCCATCCCTAGCGAAGCAACGTGGCTTGTTGAGCATGTCATCCCAGGCTGACAGACACTGGATCCCCTTTGAATGACACCAATACTTTAGCCAATTGTTGAAACTGATCATTTTGTCTTTATACTGTGGCATCATTCTTGGTGAGGGCAAGATGCTACTCAAGGTCAGGATCATACCAGACTGGGCTACATGGTCAGAGAGCTCCTCTATGTCTCTTTTCATGTAGTCCAGGGAGGTACGTCTCAGGTCATTCACACCAGCATGGACAATGACAGAGTCATACTTGTACTTGCTTTGGAGTGACCTGAGTGCTTGCATTATGTGGCAGATCCTGGCACCCGACAGGCAGCTTACAGTGACCTTCTCCTTGTTCAGTCTGGTGAGTGGGACGTCAGTGTGCCAGACAATAGAGTCCCCTATAACAAGTGTATTTGGTGTGTTGTTTGGCCTTAAGGGCTGTGACTATGAGGCACACTGATTTTGTGAGATATGGGATTTGTGGGTATTATTGAGGAGTGGCTGTTGCTTGGATATCTGCTTAGGAGGTCTTTGCTGTTTAGGCAGATTTTTATTTAGAGCCTCCAAGTATGTTTTTGTGTGTTTATGTGTTGGTTATGCAGATGCAATAGGTCTGTGTGAGACTGGATGTGTGATGTGGGTGGTTACCTTTTCCTCCTGACTGACTGTGCCAGTCTTGGGTTGAGAGAGCTCTGCCTCCAGTTTGGCTGTGTAACTGCATCTCTCACATGTATTAGAGTTTGTTGGAAGGAGGAGAGGGTTGTCTTTGTACATAAGGCAATTGTAACATTGCCTCAAAATTCCAAGATTCACCAGCTGGACTGGAGAGTAACCTTGAAACTGACCCTTGGACATACCAGATTAGTATAGGGAACTGTTTTTTTACTGATCAGATTAGGGAAGGGAACTGATTTTTCATTTGATCAGGAAGGACCAATCGGGAGTCTAATATTTATGAGAAGTCAAGGAGGGTGTAGTGCTTTAGTTAGTTAGTCTTTCCTTATAAGAGCTGAGCAAGTGCAGGGCTTTAGAAAGAGAATAGAGTGATTACTTTGAGAGTTTGAACAGTTCTAAGGTAAAAAGTGAAAAGCAGATTTTGTGGAGCCTGGAGTAGTTTAAACCTGTTTAGGCGGCACTGCCCGACGCTGCTCAGTGCGCAAAACCGCACAAAAAAAAAGTTGTAGGGTTTTAAGAGAGAGAGAGAGATCAAGGAGTTTAGAATTGACTCAAAATGGCCAATAAAACTACAGCTTCTAGGTAGTAACCACTCCTCTAGGGACAGGCAGGCTGTTCAGTGTTAACCACTCCCAATGGTGAACACAGAGACTTCCCTTTAGCCCAAGCAAGCACTGGCCTTCTAGAAACTTCCAAACAGTTCAGGACAGCAAATCTGTAACTGAACTTTCTTAACTTTCAGAAAGTGGGAAAAAAGCAAGATTTTTTTTCTTTTTGTTGTAGTTTAAAGGTAGCAGAGATACACAAGCAGCAAAATAATCACAACAGTACAATAAATGACCCCACACTTGAGTGCTAGGCCAAAATCAGGTAAAATGCAGTTTTTAGAGAAAAAAATGATTTTAAATTAAGTGCAACACAGGAAATGCAGTAAACAGGCTCTAGATGTGTTCCAAGTACTGTTACAGATATAAACTTTAGCAAGCCGGAAAATGCCAAAACGTAGGCGGCAAAGCAGTAAAACTTAACAAAAAATCAGAAGAAAATACTTAAAATCACAAAAGTGGCTCCTTTTCTTCTCTCAGTGTTTTCTCCCATTGGTAGGTGCTTCAGCAACAACTAGCAAGCCTGAAAAGATGCCAAAACCACAAGGCAGCCTGGTTTTAAGAGAGACTGATCAAGGAGTTTAGAATTGACCCAAAATGGCCAATAAAACTACAACTTCTAGGTAGTAACCACTCCTCCAAGGACAGGCAGGCTGTTCAGTGTTAACCACTCCCACTGGTGAACACAGAGACTTCCCTTTAGCCCAAGCAAGCACTGGCCTTCTAGAAACTTCCAAACAGTTCAGAACAGCAAATCTGTAACTGAACTTTCTTAACTTTCAGAAAGTGGGAAAAAAGCAAGATTTGTCAGGATTAACAATTTGGTGGCAAATTGGAAGCAATAATACTCCTGGACAATATTTTTCTTAAGTTTTTTTTTGCTGAGGGCATTTCTGTTGCTTTTATTTCACTGGGAATCAACAGTAATTTTAATTGTGTTTTATTTCTATTTTAATACAAATTTGTATATATGCAGTGTTTTGCTTTTCTGTCCTGTATCTTTAAATGTTTTTTTGTAGGTCAGACAATATAAATCAATAATTTTCTACTATGTCCATGCACACATACACTCACGTGTGTGTTTGTGAGTGTGGGTATAATCTGCTAGGTTAGAGTGGCTAGCTTTCCATATTTTGTTATTCTGGAAAATGCTGGTCTTTTCTACGTTATACACTTTCTGACCCCTTCCTACATGCCGTATTTCCTGTTAGTGGAGATTACACTTTCATTTCCAACAGTTGTTTTAATCGTTTTTGGCTGCCTTTTACTATTCCTAATCTGATATGCATTTACATTTGAGTTTTTAGTACAATAAAGTGTGTCTAACTTGTATCAGAATCCTAATTTTTACTTTGTTTTTATTTAATTTCAGTTTTATTTTTATGCATATTTAGTAGTGTATTTGAATTGGAGCTTTTGCCTGGTGATTTTTATTGATCTACTGGTTTGTTTTTGTTTTTGGAGTTTTTCTACATTTTATAATTTTTCTGTTTTAAATAACTGTTCAAGATGATGCATTTTATCTGATTTTAAAGCCTGTGAAGGAAAAAGAGGTCAGTGGCTGAATGCAAGGTCTAGGTGGATTTCTCATTCTTAATACATTCTAATAAAGTAATAAAAGGCAGTGTTCTGTGGCATGTTATTACTTAAACCTTCAGGGATTGGAGTTTAACTCTGACCTCTGCTTGCTTTTCAAATTTTGCATGGAAAGTGAGACATTTGTTTGTAATAATTTTTTGTCTCCCTTTCTCTCTGGGCTAATCACTTACTATACTCCTCCCCACCCCTTACATAGTAGTGATAAATTCCTTCTCCAAACCTATACCTCCAAAATAAAAATTGGCAATCTTCTATAAAAAATCCTCCATAACAAAATTCTGGAAAAATCTTTATGCTAATCTACAATGCATTACCCACACAAACCACTTCAAAAAAGAACTGAAGAACTTTTTACTAAACTCTTGGCTATGCCCCTGTCATGACCCAGCCTAGTACTCTTTCTGCTTACCCTCCATCTGCCTCATCTCTGCCTCTGGACAGCAGGTCTGCAGGCTCTGCTCCATTTAGTGAATTAACTAAAGTGTCAAAATGGAATATACTGTGCTTTTTCCCGTTATATTTACTTGCATATTTTTAAGTCTCTTTTCTTTCGTTACAAATGCATACTATTTTGCTATGTATAAACATTGTAAAATTCTCTTTGTTCTCTGCAAAATGTAATACTTTCATAATTGTAATTTGTCTTTCTTAGAGCTTTTCTCCTCAGGTCTCCACTGAAAATGGGCTCATGTTCAGTTGGGCTAACCCGGTTAATAAATGTGAAATAAATAAAATAATAAATAAATAAAACTATAATAAGCACTTGAGTCACTATACCTTGTCAAAGAATTTGACTGCATCCAGATTCAGTGTCACAAATTACTAAACATTATTAAACTACAAAGGGTCTTAATGTAAAACCTGTTGAAATATAAAATGCCTCCATAGGCAAACTCACTTTGTAAATCTCTGTAAAGTATCTTGCATTTTATTATACACGATAATGCATTATTATGAATTACTAATGAGAGCATTTAATAGGAAGCACTACTTCTACCCCCAAGCCTTTACCTGAATGCTTGTTTATGCTTAATAATATGCTCTTCAATGTATGATATCATCATAGTTTCCCATTCAAGACCTGAAACATCACACATAGACATACTGTGTCAAAAGGTCAATCATTTTGATTTTATGTATATAACGTTTTAAAAAAAAAGAATGGATAAAGTACAAGACATTATATATGCAAGACAAAATATTTGTGTTTCATATCCTTTTACTTTCATCGTATGCATTATTTAAAGAAATAACACAGATTTGTTTATCTATCTGAAAAGACTTAAAAATAAAAACGTTCTGCTTTATTATCACAGTGCCTTCAGTACTTCGCAAAAAAATAGGAAAAAAACACACAAAAATAAATATTTCAGTGTTGATAAAACTAATGACCCATGCAAATGCTTGCAAGCTGAATGTTTGTAGTTTTAGAGAGCATCCCACAGCATAACTTGCTGTTGTTTGTGGGCATAGCATAGCAACGTGCACCAGAGGTGGTTAGCTGGAGCACATGGATACTCTGATTAGCAGATCATAATACTGCTCTGCCAAAAGAGTTTTGTGATAGCTGAGGAAGAGATTATATCTGGCTCTGCTAAAATTTTTGAAATATATATATTTCTGGCATATTTATAGCTTTAGGTGGCAAAAAGAAACACCAGTTTGTATGCAGACATTTTTGTCAGAATTTAATTAATATTGTATTTGATTAATGCTGAAAAGAGTAATTTATTTGACCGGCCCACTCACCTGGTCAACATATATATATGTATATGGAAACTGGGTGAAATTTTATGAATATTTAACTTAATCAAGCAACTCCAAAAATCTAAGGTTATCCAGTCCATCCACTTGTGTGGATGGGACTGGTCTACCACTTTATATGAACATAGCAAACAGCTCTCCTCACACAACTTGAGCTCCTTCTCTACCTCCCGCAATGCACTGATGCTCCCTATTTCCTAACAGTTCTCCTCAGCAGCTCATGAGATAAGTGCATTTTTTCTTTCTGTTTTGAAGAGTAAAGTTAGATTTTCTAACTTTCTTTATTTCAAAGTTTCACTGTTTGTACCTTGCAAGCTAGATTGTTAACTTTCTGAGCTGCTTTCACTACCCCAGCACCCCTTTCCCTTTCTTATCTTGTAGACCTTCTGTTAGTTAAAACAGGCTTTTATTTAGTAGTAGTGGTGTTAGTCCATGGTTGACAATTGTAACTAGATGAGATTGCTACCCTGTCTGGTTAGTTCTGTAGTCTTGCTGTTTCTGATTTTTGTGTGGCATGACTTTTCTCTTGGTGGTTAGGCTTCATTTTCTCTTGTTAGATTCAGTATGGAAAAAGCCCCAGGGTTCAAGAAATTTGGCTTAAGTGGTCCCAGAATTGCAGCAGAGGACACCCACAATTTATGAGTCATGTGCCTGTGATTGGATCATTTGAAGGAACATTCTGACATCTGTAATTCCTTTGAGTGAAAGACTTTGGGGGAATGTAGAAATAAGCTTATTTTAAAAGGTCTTCTTCCTCTTGACGGCTTCTACAGAAGATAAGGACAAAAATGAGAAAAAAAAGGAGATAAGAAACACGACCAGAGGATTCTTCTTCTCCAAAACAACTTTAGCCTGAAATCCAGCTTTGAAAACTTGTCTTCTATCTCTGAAGAGTGCTACACTGAATCACACCCCCAAGAACCTCAACAGGGGCCAACTGACAGCACCCCCTAACTAAAATGTCCTAAGGAGTCATGCTCTGTATAGGTGGTTATTATCAAGGATTCTTCTCCAAGGAAAACACCAGGGATTTATTCCCTGGAGGAATTATCCTGCTCCATTGAGTCCAGACCAGCTTCTGCCAAGTCATTGCATGGGGTGAGGTCTATCAGCAACCCTGTAATACAAAATAACTTGGAGATCTTGATGAAATTTATTAAAGCAAGCCATGGCAAGGGAATGGTACAATTCTCCTCTTTTTCTAACGGTAGACAAGTTCAAACCCCAGTCTGTACCTGTTATGCTTCTTCCCTGGCCCAGTTTCTACACCAGGAACTTTGGAGACAATAGTAATTCTAGTGCAACCTGCACTGGTATTGAAAGAGCTAGACCCTTTGCTCTGTCTCTGTCGGTCCTTTTGTTCTTTGTTGAGAGAGATTAGGCCCTGAGATGTTGGGGATCAGGAGATCAAAATCATTATTGACACCCATTCTGTTGACAACCTTCACTGTTTCTGACCCTTTCGCTTTTGACATCTTTGTGCTGAAGCTAGCTTTAGATCCACAAGTTCACTTGGGAAGATATATTTCTCTAATGGACATTCTTCAGTATTGGCCTGATTGGCACCACGATCAGTTTTGTATTGATTAACTCATCACCTACAGGCACTTTGTCAATGTTCAAAGTGCTGAAGAGTTTTTTTTTTCTTACCAGCAGCCGACCTTTAGCTGCCACCAGCTCCTCTGCTCATTTTCAGGGTCTACTGGGCCTGCTTTAGCTTCCCCTAGGCTCGACCTGACCCACATCTGGGGCTGGTGAGGAGATTGAGGTCACTGATGCAACATCATGCTGCTGCCAGGGAGTGTGCCCTGACTTCTGCCATCCGCTACAATTGCTACCTTTGGGAGGTGCATGTGTGCTTCTGCAAGAACAGCCTCCCAACTAAGTAGCACTTAGTCATCATGGAGCTCACAAGGCTCACAACACTGCTTTTTTGCAGCAAGCCAAGTTTGCCTTTCTCCTCCAGGATGGGTGAGCTAACATTGAATGCTTACTTCCTTACTCTCCCTGTGGCCCTTCCAACTCCTGTGCTCTTAATAGAAACAAGTTAACTGGAATGCTGTAAAGGCTTTAATCCTCTGCACCACAGGGCTGCCCAAGAAGTACTGGAAAAATTGACCTCACTATCAAGACATGTCAGATTAAATGCACCACCTCCTTCATCTCCACCCCAGCAACCTGTCATTCTTCTGTTTTTGGAATCTGTCTTTAGATTCCATCAGCAAATCTTCAGGATAACACACCTCTCAGGATCTGACTAGTTCTTTCCTCCCTTGGGAAACTCTCAACCCAAGTCTCAGAGTCCGAAGGAAAAGGATGTATAAGAGGAGTCCCTAACATAGGATTTTGATCTCTTCAAATTTTGGGAAATCCTAGAATTATTGAGATAGATGGGTACTTTACCCTTTGATTCTCCCTCTCCAGATATGTTGATTTTGATGGAGACTTTTCAGTCTGCCTTTCTAATTTTTGTGTGGTTCCTCCCACTGTCTGTATGATTGATTTGCTAGTGGCTTTGTGAGAACCTGATATGGCTGAACCCATTACTTGGAAGCCAGATAAGATACTGAGTCACTTTAAGTTCAAGCAGTATTATAGCAAAGGTTCCCCTTGATGACACTGACCATAAAGGCACCTTCAGATGAGGGCTCAGTTCTCCATCCGCAAAATCAGGATTCCCAAGCAGTGGACTGAATGCAGATTCAGATGTACATATTTCACATAATGACCTTAAATTACCTGATGCATTTAAACAGGATTCAGTGTGATATAGCTGAAAAGACCCTTGATGTAATGAGATGACCAGTGATACTTGACACCCGTATGTAACTGGAGGCACAGGTGTCCACTATGCTTAATATCTTGACACTCTCCACTAACCTGTTACATAATACAGCTGATGGAGTAGCTAGAGCTGCCAGGATAGTCATGGTTTCATCTATAAGACTTTGCAGAGAACTTCAAGATGTCCTTCATGAAGCCCCCATTGCAGTGTCATCATGTTTTGGTCCTAGCATGAAGGAGAAACTGAAAAAAAAGAGAAGAGAACAAAACATTGGAGCCACATTCACAGGTCCTCAAAAGTCCTTTTTGGGGAATCAGAAGACTCTGAAGAATTTATGGCTTAAAAGACCCCACAGACAGTCCTTTGAACAGTTTCAGGAGATGAGCTTCCTTGAAGGGCACTGAAGTCCTTCAGTGGATGGCACCCAAGAGGTATAAGTGTTCCGCAGAATCAGAGTTTCAGTGGATCCATCCAAGGAAGGCATCACTAGAATCCCTAGAATCTTGCCCTACTGTCCCATGCTTGAGGTAGTTGGAGGGTATTTCTTTCTTTTTGCACTAGTTGCATGGATGGTCATCATATTGGACAAATGTGTAACATCCACAGACTGTTACATTTCCTTTTCCACATTCCCAAGACCACACTTCCCCTTTCCAGGACACCCCACCTCATCAAAAGAAGAGGTTTCAAACATACTCAAAAGAGCCAACCAGGAGGTCCAGCAGACCACAGTGTGTTCAGGATTTATGTAAGATTGTTTTTGGTCCTTAAGATTTATAGGATATCATACTAGTACTTGATCTCAGCAGCCTAAACCAGTACATTTAAAAATAAATATTCCAGATGGTCCTTTCATGTCTACAGGAAGGAGATTGGATATGCTTACTGAATCTCCAAGACATCTATCTGCAGATAAAAAATGCCAAAGAGTAATTTCTACACTCCCAGGTTGGAACCAGTCATTATCAGTTTCAAGCCTTGCCATTCAGTCTCTTCTCACCACAGTTCCCAGGGTGTTTACAAACTGCATGACAGTGGTCCCGTCTCACTTGAGGAACTAAGGAATCTGAATCTTGTTTTTTTTTTTCTGTAGCTAGATGACTGGCACCACAACTGTGACACCAAGATGTAACTCATCCAAGCAAGGAGCTACCTTCTTTGACTTTGCCTGTCCCTAGAAAAATCAGTAATTCAAGAAAAGTCACAGTTGGATCCAATTTGATCTCTCATGTTTATAGGGTGCCATCTGGACATCTTTCAAAAATAAGCCAAACTCCCTCAGGAACATTCTAGGAACCTACTCTTTAAGTCTGTCTCTCCTACAATCATCTTTCAAACCCTCAAGGCCATGTACTTAGTGCCACATGGCAGACTACATTAGGATTCTTTAGATGACACTACACTTTCAGTGGTCACAAATAGAGAACAACATGAAGGAAACATGCAGGAAAACATTGGTAATAGCTCATGTGTTTAATATGCTATAAACAGCATTATAAAGTACTGAAAAAAATGGCCTGAATAACTAGGAGCAACTTAAAAACTTAAAACACCAAAGCTTTATTTCATCATCCAGTAAGCACTTTCATCTCTAACTGAGACTTCTTCAGACTGAATGAAACTAGAATACACAACACTTATACATTAAAATAACATAATTGAATAAGTGAATAATTAGTGAGTTATTCTCTTTCTTCTTAGAAATACTTTAAAATTCTCCTTGTCATTTAATCCTGGAGGGGTAGCATGCATTTAACCTGACCTGCCAGACATACTCCCCCCAGTCCAATTCTTTCTTCAGCATTAAATACAGTGTCACATTTGATAACTTGATCTAAAACAACAAGCTCTAGGTGAAAAAATGTTTTTTTGTAAAGAAAAAGGGAAAAGCTTTAAATTAAGTCTCCCCAAGAAAAATTTTGCTAGAATAAGAATGCTCAGATGTTATGATTGCAATTTTTCCTCCTACGTATATACAGGGATCACTAAAATCAAAGTTAATAAGTTTATAATTAAATTACAGGAAAGGTATTCTTGTAAGTTAGAATATGTTGTTTATTTGATTATATGTGTTTCATGTAATGCTTTCTATATCTGAAGAACGATTAGGGAGCTTCACTGGAGAATATATAAGCATTTATATGCAATACAAGTAAAAAAAATATAAAAATGCTCTTAGTAAGCATTGTAACAACAGCATTCTAAAACTGATTTTAAAGTAGTTGTTTTAGATCATGTTATCAATTATGCCAGTGTATTTAATGCTGAAGAAGAATTGGACTGGAGGGAGTATTCTGGCAGGTCAGATTATATACATGCTACCCCTCCAGGATTAAATGACAAGGAGAATTTTAAAGTATTTCTAAGAAAAAAGAGATAAAATACTAATTATTCAATTAATCAATTATGTTATTTTAATGTATAAAAGTATTGTGTATTCTAGTTTAATTCAGTCTGAAGAAGTCTTGGTTAGAGATGAAAGCACTTGCTGGATGATAGAATAAAGCTTTGGTGTTTTAAGTTTTTAGGTTGTTCCTAGTTATTCAAGCAGTTTTTGCAGTATTCACAGATTTTGTATGGTTTATTACTTTCTGTTTTTCTATATCATTTTTATCTCTTATGGAATTTGGACTGTGTACAGAAATGGATGTTCATTCTGGTTCTAGTTTTATAATGTTTCCTTTGGGGTTTACCTTGCATGACTCCCCAAATGGCCCGATAGTTTTGAACCAGGAGGAATGTGTGAATAGATCAAATATTCCAAGAGTCAACAGCAGTTCTGGAACTAGTTTTGTGCTTTGGAGATCAGAGGAGTTATTATCAAGTTGCCTGACAACTCCTACTAATCCTTTTGATCTCTTTAACTTACAAGGTGCAGGGACTAGTGCTGGCAATGAAGTAGAAACTTTCAAAGAACTTGAAAAAAAAAACTTGTGAAGCATAAATGCTTACAGTGCGATATAATTTACTGTGAAAGTTGTTTAAAAGCATGAGTGCCCAAAGGGCTAAGAATTATAAAGATGTCAGTCAGAGATGATTTGCCTGTTGATTTTATTAAGGAATGGATCAAAGTGAATCAACAAACAGGTATGAAATATCTAGAAAGTTTGATAAATCTAAGCAAAAGTAAAGTAGACTGCCTGAATAAACAGATCCATTCTCTTTATTTATTATTAGCAGTGACAAATATGATGCAAAAGTCAGTACAATTCAAGATCATTTAATTAAAGAAAATGATATTCTTAAGAAGTGCAAAACTAAGAAATTTCAAAGAGACAGTACCGACTATGATAGAGGTGTGGCATATCCAGTGCAAGAACTCCAGGAAAGCAACCATTTAGCCCAAGAAGGTGAACACAGAAGAGAAGAGCAGCCCTCTGCTTCAAGCAATGCCAAAGGAGAGGGTGTAAGGAGGTCAGAGAGACTGCCATGGAAAAAGCAAGAAAATGGAATGTTTTTTCTAGGTTCTCCAGAGCGGTCTTGCTATTTGGGTTTCAGTGCCGATCCTTGTGTGGTATTGTGTGTGTTGTAAAGCTTTTTAGTTTTGTGTTTTTCTAGTAATTAGCTTTAAGATTTGTGATGACAGCTGTCAGAACTTTTTTTCTTGAAACCACCGGTCACCTCTACTTACTATAGTGTGTGTGTTCCTCTGCACAGTTTTGACATCAAAGTATTAATCATAATTTCAGCTTAAGAGGTTTTGCCTGAAGCTTTTGGGTAATTCCTAATGGGTGTTTTGTAAGCTTTGGCATCTTGTCAGCAGTGTGTGTCTGCTTGAAAGACGTGATCCATCCCCCACCAGCGGCCTGTGTCCTGAGGCACTCTGCCTTTCTCCTGTAATCTGACGATCAGCCCACCTTTTTGAGCGCCCTGCGCAACTGGCCGGCACTGCGGGGTTATCAGTTACTCCACGATTCGAGATCGACCGCCGATTTTGTATTCTCGGTCAAGGGTCCAGGCTTCCGCTGGCTCCATCGGTCGGCTCGGTGCGGCTCCGACTTCGTGTCCCACTATTAGCTGTATGCTACCCATCGGAGCCGAATGCAGCGAGTCGCCTTCTTCGGCTGGACACCGTCAATTGTGGCCGAACCGCTGGTCTCGCTGGAGCCGGTTGGCTCCGAGGCTATCGAGGGGAGCGTCTATCGCCCGACCTGCCCTTGGCTCGGCTTACCGGAGGCAACCATATGGGAGCAGGCAGGTCTCCTTCCTCGTTTGCGAATCATCGGAGCCGCAGACCCTTCGATGAAAGAGTACGGAGCCAATCAGAGTCGTTCCATCATATGGCGAAAAAGCACTGGCTCTCCTCTCAACAGAGCAGTATATTATTCACTTCCGTTACACCTCCCAGCCGTTACCGCTCCGCAGAGCTTGGAGTTGGAGTACGGTTCAAGTCATTACCCGGCCCCGTCTCAAGGACAGACTTCCCCTTCGACATTGCTGCAGACCTATACTCGAGTATCTCCCTCATTCAGATTCCCCTTCTGTTCCTGAGTCTGAGTTCCATCTTCTCCTCCATGTGAGCTTGTGAGTGGTATAAGACCTCCATGTTACAGCCTCCACCGCTTGGGCCTGGCCTTTGCTGATAACTCTCCGCCCGGTTTGAGCCTCGAGGCGAGTTTCTCGGTGGTATATCTCTCAGTTTCTTCTTGGGTCTCACCTTGAGGAGAGGCTTGTGAGGAGCACCGTTGCATGGCCTCGGAGAGGGCCACCTCCTTCAGTCAGTCGTTCAGTCCATCTTCCCTTCTCTCCAGCTTTTGGTGACAAGGCTGTTCTTCTCTCCGTGAGGGGTTTCCATTTGTCCCCTCCCAGCTTCCCCAGGACCCAGCCTGGTCTTTCGCTCGCTCTCTGATGTTTAGGAGTTCCGTAGTGAAAGACCCACTCCCCGAAGAGCATGTTCTCAGGCCCTTGGAATCAGAGACTCAGGCTATCCTCTGAGCCCCCTCAGATCCACTAGTCTCTCATACAGGGATGAATCCTTCTCACTAGAGGTGGGGAATTGGTCTCCCTTCCCAGACAGTACATCTCGGTGTAAACTCCCAGAGATACCTTGAATAACGACTCCTCTCCTCCTGGGCCTCTAGACCTAGAGGCCCCTTCGACCCCCTTCTCTCCTCCAGGCTGATCCCCTAGATCCCTCTGTGAGGCTGTAGGAGCCCGAGTTTTCTGAGTCCCTTGGGACTCCGATTGGCCAGATGGGTAGCCAACCACTCTGTATAGCTCTGATGCCGCTGTGTCGGGGCTCCCACCACTCTACCTCGAACTGGCCACACCCTGGTTCACTGTCCATGTGAAGGTCAGGGCCAGCCAGCCTCCTGGATGGATTCCTGCGGTAGACTTCGTTACCCTCAGTCCCTCAAAAAGCGATGTTTTCCTTGGTAGGACTGGCTCCCGCCATGGTTGACTCCAGAAGGAGGTGTATCTGGGTTCCGCTGTACTCAGTAAGGGAGAGTCGAAGGAGCTGGGTCCATCCCAGTTTCGGGAGCTCTTCTGCACATCCCTCAGAGACCCGCAGATCCTAAGCTCCATGATCATCATGCCTGGGACCTATGGGAGTGAATAAAATGGTATGCAGATGATCTAGGCCCAAACCTGGATCGGAGCTGAGCCCTCTAGACATCCCTTCCTGATGCTGCAGGTCTTCCATTGTTGGGATTCAAGGCTTGAGGGAAGGTTGAGGGAGGAAACTTTGACCCTTTGCGAGCAGGGCAAGACTCTTTCTGCTTGAGAGGTCCGTTTTCTTGACTGTTGACTTTAGGCGGGCTCCTAGAGTTCTGCTTTTGATGGGACAATCTTTTTTTTATCTCCCTTCAGAGGAAAACTCCTTCCGGGTGGCAGCTTTGCCTAGAGGCAGTTTGGTAACAACAAGGTTTGTCCCTCACGAGGGCTGTCCCACTCTGTTCCCAGGGGCCTCTCTCTGACCAACTCATCAATCCTCTGGACAGAGCCCGGTGGTAAATCCACCCTCCTTTCAGAAGAATAGAGATGCGCCCGGCTGTCAGGCAGAGGCCCTCAACAGATCCTCCAGGAGGCAGTCATGGGGTCCTCTGTTATCACCATCCTGAGGAAGACAAGTCCTTTCCCCCCAGCTCAAGGTTCCAGAGGTATCTTTCTAGAGCTGGCAATCCCTCCTCAAGACTTTCCAGATGTACCAGTCTATCAAGGAGCCATTAAAGCAGTTCCTATCAAAGTCCTTTCCAAGAAATTTTCATTTCAGGAGTTCAGACCGATTATTTCTAGAATCCTTGCATTTCCCAGTTCAATTACCTTTCAAAAAAGCCAAGTCTGTGAAGAAAGAAAGATTCGAATGGTGTGATACTCTCAAATTGAGCCCGTGGTCCACAAGGAGCTTTCGATGCCTTCAAAGCAGCACCACTGGATTCTTACCCAGATCTCTTAAGCCACGAAGCCAAGGAAATCTCTTGGCATTTCGGCTGCCCTTCATCACATTCCTTGGGAGGCAGATTTTCAGGGAACTACTTTCTCATTTCCACTTCTGCCCCCCTTGCTCACTTCTCCGCGCAGGGCACAGGGCTGTCAGAGGATTTCAAGGCCTTGCAGATCCTCACTGAAGCCTCAGGTGTTCCAGCATCCACTGGGTTCACACCTCACTCCACTACCCTAAATCTTTGTTCTGATACGTCAGTTTGAGATGCAACCAGGATTATACAGAGAATCTGTGTTGTCATTCTGGCATCTCGAGGAGGCTGTTTATCCTTTCCTTGTTTACATTCAGCTACACTCTCATATCAAGACTTTCAGACATCACCCCTATGTCCAGCCCCCCTTCTGCCCACGGCGGCCACCTTCATAGAGATGATCAGGACCAGGATGTCAGCTACCCTTGTACAGGCAGAGAAAAACTTAAACTTATTAGGTCTCATGGCTGGCAACAGACTCCTTCAATTCTTCTTACACTTCATTCTCCTTTGATGGTTCAGGTTCTTCACATTTTCCCTGACTGAACTTCAAAGAGCTTCTTCGCTTCTCACGGCAAGACTCCTTCGGTTCTGCTTGCTTGGTTCTTTCCACCCCTCAGGTTCAGTTTCTCTCTGCCACTCATGCCTGGATCCACATCGGTTCCCCATTTTGGTCTATCAGATGCCCCCATCACGGGTCAGTTGGTGGGTCAGTACCCTGGGCACAATGGATAATTCAGGAGCTGAACAGCTCTCAATAAGGGGTGAAGTCCCCGTTCACTTTCTCCTCGCCTTAGTCTCCAGCCAATCCTTCATTTATCAACATATTTCTGCTTTGAGTACATAAGGAATGTTGCTCAGAACCAACAGGCCACTTTCTTGGGCCTCTCCAAGACAGATGGCCTGAGTCACTCTCGCCCGAGGCTGTAAGCCTCTACACTATGTCTCCTGTATTAACTCCTTCCGTGTATCTCCAGGAGCATCTTATTGTTGCGCAAGTCTTCAAGTGAGCTCTTGAAGAAGCTCAGCGCGGTGGACTGCCACCTGGAATAGCGAAGAGATTTATTTCGAATGGAAATTGGTCCCAGGCTACATCTTTGTCCAGACCCCAAAACAGTCTTCCTCAATCAAACCATCCCCAGACTTATCTGGCCCTTTCCCATCTTCATCTTCCCCCCACTCCCGGCTGACCCAGAGACTTCTTGGCCCTTCCTCTTTATCCCCTCTCATAGGTTATGTATTCCATCAGCTCCCGAATTGCCCTCAGGTTTGATTCCAATTGCCATTCCACTTTCCTTTGCATCACCGACAAGTTTGGTTCCCGTGGCATGGTGACTTTGTGCCATCGCCCAGTAGCATCTGGACAGGATCTGCTGGGAGGTCAATCCTCCCGGGTCAACTGCAGCCTTCAATCTGGTCTCTGGTCCTTCCACAGGCCTTCCTTTCTCAGGCTCCCTTCTTAGATGATCATAGTTTGTTCTCCCATCTAGATCTATCATAATAGGAAACTTACCATTTATACCAAGAGGTGGGAGCAATTCCAAAATTTTGATAAACTTAATGCTTGGCCAGATGATCCTTTACTTTACTGCCATCCCATTTTTTCATTGTTTATTCATCATTTTTCTTCTCTGCTCCTCATTTTTCAACAGGCCACTCATTCAATTTTTTTAGGGGATCATCGATCATATGCAGATCATAATTATATTCTGCAGGGCTCTTGAAGAGCTTTCTTTTCCTAAAAGCCTCAGGAATCACTCCTCCTCCTCTCAATCTCTCCTCCCCAGATGGGATCTTGCTGACATCCCTTCCCCTTGCTGCCAGCTCTTCATCTCCCCTGATTTCTCTTGAAAAAAACTTTTCTAGTGGCCTGTACGGAGATCTATACAGGAGGTCTCCACTTCATGCTCTTCTCTTTCGGTTCATTTGGTTTTGGTTTTCACAAAGACAGAGTATCTTTGAGACCTAACCTTTTTTTTGCCTAAGGTAAGCTTCAGAACAAATTTGAATCAATCCATTGATCTCCTGTATTTTTTATTTTATTATAAGACAATGGAATATATGAAAGGTGTACTTCTTTTCAAAGTACCAAGTCTAATAGCCGAGGAATAAATACAGAACAAAAGCATTTTTTCAGCCAGTAGAAGTTTACCAAGGGAATGGGACTTTTAACAGAACCTGGGCACAAGTTGTGGTGCTTACAAACAAAGCACATGACAATGGATATAATCAAATAAACTGGAACCAGAAGTCGAGGTGCAGCAATCAAGATGGGAAAAACAAAACATTTTCGGGATGTTCAATGATAATTTTAAAATTTTAAATCTGTCTGCAGTTGTGTTGAATGATTTTGAATGCAGTGTTATAAAAAAGGGACAGATAAATTTGATGCCATAAATAATTTAAGGGATTGTGTAAGAAAATTAAATGTAAAGTTTCTTTTTGCCAATAATGACATAACAGTCAGTGAATTTTCCAAACCAAGCTTGTATAATCCCCCTTTATGGCCTGAATTAGAGGCCTTTCTGAATGTTACAGAAGTACAAATAAAAGATTTGTTGAATAGTAAGCCAAAACAGAAGTATTATAACATGACAGCAAAAGAAAGATGTGCTTTTTATGGAATTGTCAATAATGATAAAATGATTGTGATTAAAGCAGATAAAGGCAATGCTATTGTCATCTTTGAAAGGGAAATGCATACTAACAAAATGCTTCAAATGCTTGCTGATGTTAAAGCATATTCTGTGATAGATATGTTTATAAATGACTGGGTATGTGACAACAGGATTAATATAGAAACAAAGTGTTATATGAAATTTCTAACCCTATAATAAGCAAACTCTCTGGACTACCTAAAGTCCACAAATCACTAAATGATCCACCACTTAGGCCGATAGTGGCCTGTGTTAAGTGCAAAACTGAAGCTGTGGCAGTATTTGCTGACAAGATACTGCAGAAAGTGGTGGTTAAGGCAGATTCTTATATAAGAGATACCTTTGACTTCAAGAACAAGATCAAGTATGTCGCGGTATTAGACTCTGATTTGTTTGTGACCCTTGATGTGCAATCTCTTTACACAGTCATACCTAATGAGCTAGGGATGAAAACTGTAAGAGCAGAATTAATTGATTCCAGAGTTTTTATCTTTGCAACAAGTAAGTTTAGTAATGGAAATTGTAGACATTTTATCCTACAATCTTTTTAATTCAATGGAACTTTTTACCAACTGCCTAATAATGCAGTGATGGATGCTGCCATGGCACACAACTATGCTAATATATTTATGAATGGATGGGAAAAGGCCAATTTTTTTGTAGTGCCTTTTTTAATAATATAATTTTATTTAAACATTTTATTAATGATATCTTTTTGATATCAAGAGGAGAAGTAGAAATATTTACAGAATTATTACATTTTATTAACAATGCCAGTGAGTTTTTAAAATTCACCTCAAATTGGAATAAACACAGCTTGCATTTTTTAAGTGTAGTAAGGGAAGAGTTAAGACAGGCACTGGGTGGCAGTGAAGAGTTACCGAATAGCTGGGTAACTACAGCAGAGCTAGTAAGGGAGATGGCTAGAAAGGTGCTTGGTGTGACATCTGGAAAGAGGAAAAAGGACAAGGAGATCTGGTGGTAGAATGAAGAAGTACAGGAGAGTATACAAAGAAAGAGGTTGGTGAAGAAGAAGTGGGATTGTCAGAGAGATGAAGAAAGTAGACAGGAGTATAAGGAGATGAGGTGCATGGCAAAGAGAGAGGTGGCGAAGGCTAAGGATAAGGCATATGAAGAGTTGTATGAAATGTTGGACACTAAGGAAGAGAAAAGGACCTGTACCGATTGGCTAGACAGAGTGACCAAGCTAGTAAAGATGTGCAGCAGATAAGGGTGATAAAGGATAATGAGGGAAATGTACTCACAAGCAAGCAAAGTGTGCTGAGCAGATGGAAAGAGTACTTTGAGGGGCTGATGAATGAAGAGAATGAGAAGGAGAGAAGGTTAGATGATGTCCGGATAGTGAATCATGAAGTGCAGTGGATTAGCAAGGAGGAAGTAAGGATAGCTATGAAGAGGATGAAGAATGGAAAAGCTGTTATACCTGTGGAAGCATGGAGGTGTTTAGGTGAAATGGCAGTGGAGTTTTTAACTAGATTGTTTAATGAAATCTTGGAAAGTGAGAGGATGCCTGAGAGATGGAGAAAAAGTGTTTTGGTACCAATTTTTAAGAATAAGGGTGATGTGCAGAGCTGTAGTAACTACAGTGGGATTAAACTGATCAGTCACAGCATGAAGTTATGGGAAAGAGTAGTGGAAGCTAGGTTAAGAAGGGAGGTGATGATTAGTGATCAGCAGTATGATTTCATGCCAGGAAAGAGCAATACAGATGCAATGTTTGCTCTGAGAGTGTTGATGTAGAAGTACAGAGAAGGCCAGAAGGAGTTGCATTGTGTCTTTGCATTGGGTGTGACAAGGGTGGACAGGATTAGGAATAAGTATAAGGTCAGCCCAGGTGGGAAGGTTTGGAGACAAAGCCAGAGAGGCAAGATTATGTTGGTCTGGACATGTGCTGAGGAGGGATGCTGAGTATATTGGGGAAAAAGATGCTAAGGATGAAGCTGCCAGGTAACGGGAAAAGAAGAAGGCCTAAGATAAGGTTTATGGATGTGGTGAGAGAGGACATGCAGGTGGATGGTGTGACAGAGCAAGATGCAGAGGACAGGAAGAAATGTAAACAGATGATCTTCTGTGGCGACCCCTAATGGGAGCAGCCGAAAGAAGAAGAAGAAGAAGTATTATATAAAGAATCAGGGAAATTACTCACTAAGATCTACAAAAAAAGATTTACAAAACAGTGCTTATTTGAATTTTACTAGTATACTTCCAACTAAGATGAAAGCTAATATTATAAGAGGCCCGCTTAATAGAATCAGTATGCTTACAGATAACGATTTGGATTTTATTTATGAAAGTAATGTACTATGTAATAAGGTTTTAAAAAGAGGGTATAAAGAAAATTATTGAAAAAGCATTTTAAAATAGTAAAACAATGAGAAGTAAAGGAAATGTGAAACCCAAATCTAGGGAAAATAATATTCTGTTTAGTACCACGATGCAGGTTATCAATAGTATGGATGAGAAAGCCATAAAAAACATCATATCTGAAAACTGGAAAGTCTTGAGCAGTTTTCTGAAGTTAAAAAGTTGAAGGTGAAAAAACTTTTTTGTGAATAAAAAAGGGAAACACTAAAAACTTGTTCAGGCTAAATTAAGTCTCCCCAAGAAGAATTTTTCTAGAATGGGAATGTTCAGATGTTATGATTGCAATGTTTGTTCCCATTTATATACAGTGATCACTGAAATCAAAGTTAAAAAGTTTGCAATTAAATTACAAGGAAGGTATTTTCATAGGTCAAAATATGTTGTTTATTTGATTGTGTGTGTTTTGTGTAATGCTTTCTATGTTAAAAGAATGATTAGGGAGCTTTATTGGAGAACACATGAGCATTTATATGCAATACAAGTAAAACATGATAAAAATACTCTTATTAAGCATTATAACAACAGCTATAGTAAAGTTGATTTTAAAGTAGTTGTTTAGATCAAGCTATCGATTATGACAGTGTATTTAATGTTGAAGAAGAAGAATTGGACTAGATGGAGTATTCTAGCAGGTCAGGTTAGATGCACGCTACCCTCTGGGATTAAATGACAAAGAGAAGTGTAGAGTATTTCTAAGAAGAAAAAAATCACACACTTGTATTAGTGCTCAACATAAAACCACAAGGAAACGAAACACACCTGAGCACTCCAGGAAGGAATCAGCCACTCTTAATCTGGGTTTAGCCCACTAGAGGGATTCTTTGTTATATGCAATATAAAGATTTTAGGACATTTTTAGTGTTTCAAAGACTACAAAGTTTATTATGAAACTTTTATAGAATATTTACACATGAGATTTTTATATATATTTTTTAGATTTTTTATAAATAAGTACTTTAGAAGGGTTTTTTGCTGGTAATTTTGTGTAATGGTGTTTTTACGTTTAAAGAATGTCTAATTATACAGATTGTTAATTGATCTAAGTTTATATTAATGTTTTTTTTTTAATTAGAGTGGAGTTAAATTACTGGTATTAACATGGTGTGTCCATCTGATGAAGTCTGTTGCATGTAGGATGAAAATGTAGTGATTTACGTTAAAGCGTTTATGATTTTGAGTTGACTTTAATAAAGTTCCTGGATTTCAAGAGTGGCTGAGTCCTTCCTGGAGTGCTTAAGTGTGTTTCTATTTCTTATTGGATCATAGGAGGTTACTAGGCTATTGGCCCTGAGGCCTTTATAAGCCTAGCCAAGAGTTTAGCCCATGTTTAGACAAGTCAGCACCCAGAGCATCTGTCCAACAGGGACACAGATGGAATCCCAGGAGTGTATTTTCTGTTTCCCATCCAGTTATCCAGGTTGCACTTAAAAAGGGATAATGAGGTACTCTGCTTGACATGGAGATGGAGTCTATTCCACAGATTGGGAGTCTGGGACACAAATCTGTCCCGCCAACAAGTCCTATTGATATCACAGACCAGGTTGAAGTCTTGCATACGGTTGCTTGAGTGGAGCTTGACTTGCAGATATGCAACAGTCCCATCAAGGCAGGGTCTGAGATTGCTTTGTACGCCAGACAGAGGTCACCTCTGAGGAGTCTATATGAAACTGAGTAGAGGGACTGGGCTTTTAGCCTATGTATGTAGGATAGGTGTTTGAAGCCCTGGATTCTCCTGGTGAGGAAACTCTGTGGTCTCTCCAGCTGCTGCATGTGCTTTGTGAGGTACATGCTGAAGGGGGCATTGTACTCAATAACTGGCCTTATAAGGGAAGAATACAGGGATCTTATGACTTCTTTATCCATGGAAGAGATACCCCAACTTATGAGGTGGGCCATATAGAAAGCTTTCCGTACAATGGAAGAACATGGTGGTCAAAAGTCAGGTTGCTATCAACCTGGGTGCCGAAATACCTCACTACTGATTGTGTACTTAGGACATTGTTATTAATGTCATAATATGCGGGCACATCACTCTTCCCAAAGAGGATGATGATGCATTTTTTGGCATTCAGCTTGAGGCCATGTTTCTGGCACCAGTCATTTGTTTGGGTGAGATCCTCTTGGAGGATGTCCACATCACTTTGGGAATTGATGATTGCGCACAGCTTACAGTCATCTGCAGACTTGGTCAGCCATAGTCCACTGGTTTTGGCCTGCACCTCAGAGAAATATATCCCGATTAACAGAGGCCCCAAGACCGATCCCTGGGGTATGCCGCTCATTACAGGTCTACTGCTTAAGGTGGCTACCCCTATTTTGATTAGGTGGGTTCTGTCAGTGAGCCAGTTTGCTTCCCATCTGGTAACATATGGATTGATGCCTAGTTGAGTGAGTTTATTTACTATGCCCCAGTGGGGAATAGTGTCGAAGGCTTTGGCCAGGTCAAGGTAGGTGGTGTGCATTGTCTTCCCCTCATCCATGGCTTTGGTGACTATCTCAAAGAAGTCAACCAGGTTTAACAGACATGACCTCCCTTTGACAAAGCCAAACTGTGTGGGGTTGAGTGTTTGGAGGTTGCCAAATTCCCTGTTAATGAGGTCTATGATAATCCATTCCATGGCCTTGCAGATCAGGCTAGTTAGGCTGATGGGTCTATAATTTCCTGGATCGGTGGATGCTCCACCTTTGTGTAAAGGGATGACAGTGGCTGTCCTCCACTTGGCTGGGACAAAGCTGGTACTCAGGCTTTGGTTGAATAGTGTGCCTAATCCTGTTGAAGTTCCATCATCCAGTAAGCGCTTTCATCTCTAACCGAGACTGCTTAAAATTAAGAAGAAATAGAATAAATCACTGATTATTCATAGGTTAGTATTAGTATGCTAATATGCTCATAGATTAGTATTAGGTTACCTGCTGTTGTGGGTCATTTAAGCCTAGCCAATTACTGCATGTGAGAATCAAACCCTGCATCTTGTGTTTGTAAGGTAAACACCTTAACCATTATGCCAATCTTCCTCCCATTTTAATGTATAAAGGTCTTGTGTATTCTAGTTTCATTCAGTCTGAAGAAGTCTCAGTTAGAGATTAAAGTGCTTACTGGATGATGGAATAAAGCTTTGGTGTTTTAAGTTTTTAAGTTGTTCCTAGTTATTCAAGCCATTTTTTTCAGTATTTGTAGATTTTTTTTTTACAGTTTATTACTTTCCATTTTTCTATAGTATTGTAAAGTGTTTGATTGTTTTTTTGTATTTAAAGACTTAATATGGATGTTAGATTTGTGTTTGTTGTATAAATGACACCTTTGCAGCTTTCACAGCTGAATAAGTGAGCCTTCCATGGAGATAATAAGTAAGTCTGGAGCTGGTGGAAGAGAGTCTGGTATATAACCAAAGCCCATGCATTTTGGTTTGATGACATTAAGGTAAAGGTCTGCATCTAAGACCTTGTAGGACTGGGGGACATATTTATTTATTTATTATTTATTTATGGACATGTTTGTTGCAGGATATCTTGGCCTTTGATGTCACCTATGAGAGTAAGTGACACCCGTTACAATGGCCTTTTTATACACTGTCCCTTGAACATCAGCTGACATGCATGAGTTGGGAAACGTAGGCCACAACATAATCCCCCTGGGCTGAACGATAACCATTTTGCAGATATGTTGTCTGCCCATAAAAGGGAATTAATAGATGATTAAAGGTGTGGCAGTGGCTTGATGGTCAGCTGGAGTACAGGAGAAAAAAAGGCGTAAAGAATGTAACAGACTCATGCATCAGGAGAAGAATGCATGTGAACAGGCAGCAACCACCTTGTTTAAAGAGATAAGATAGGTTATCACTGAAAGGAATTAAAACAGCAAAAAGATGAGAAGTGGTTAACAGTATGAGAAGAAGGCTTATTTTATTTATTTATTTTACATTTGTTTACTGGGAAAGTCCAACTGGACACAGGTCCATTTTTAGAGGAGGCCCGGGGAGAAAAGCTGCAGTACAGTACAATACAAAGGATACAGTATGGCAAGATAAGAAGAAAGTATCACATCACACAGGAAATTAATAGAGATGAACATACATAGCAGAACTTAATTGTTAAAATATCAAAAGGTGAGTCAATACCTTATCAAATATACAACTGTGAATATCTGAAAGATATTTTTTTTCCTTGAGAGCACAGCATTATGGGGGATTTATCATTGGGTGTACTAGCAGAGAAAGAGAGGTAGAGAGAAACACTATTTTTTCAGAGCCACTATTTTGTTGTTAGTAGTCATAGCTACAGTGCACTGGTATGGATTAACCTGGAGGGTGACATGAGCAAAGCCAGTTTTTTTATGTAGTGGGTTCTGAGTAGTTTTTTTAAATTGGGAAATTGAGGTGATACAAGTTAAGTGATTTGGGAGTGAGTTCCATATTCTAGCAAAAGAGCAGGCAAAGAGAGATTTGTCAGCCTCATTTTTGTGTTTAATGACAGTTATGTGGTTCTGATTATTGGATCTTAAGGGTCTGGAGGTGGTATGGGGTGGATTAGGTGCTGAAGGGCAGGGGTTTTGCCAGGAAGGTAGTAGAGCTTGTGAGCTATTGCAAGTTGGTTGAGAAGGAAGAGATGTGGAAACTCAAGCCAGTTCAGTTGCTTGAGGGCTAGACAATGATGAGATCTATGAGTGGCATCGGTAGCAAACTTAGCAATCTTGTTGTAGCAAGATTCCATCTTGGTGAGTTCGGTGTGGCGAAGGTCAGTAAAGATAGGGGAGGCATAAAGAAGGATGGATAACAGATGGATTCTTGCAGTAGTGGCTTTGGTGCATTTAGTCATGAACTGTCGGTTCCTGTAAAGGAGACCTAGCTTTTTGTTGACCTTCTTGATTGATTGGGCTATATGTATGTCAGATTGCAGTTTATTGTCAATGTCTATGCCTAATAGTTTTGTGTGAGTTGTTGGGGTGATTTGTGTATTATCTTTAGATTGTATGATAAAGTTATTGTTTAATGTAGGAGATCGACCTGGACTAAAGAGAATGTTTTATTTTTGGGATTAAGTATAAGTTTGATGTTGGTGAACCATGCTTCGGCTACGGCAAACTTACTTTGGGTGATGGTTTTTAGTTCATTCAAGGTGGGGGTGACACATATAATAGTGGTGTCATCTGCATATTGTACTACAGAGGCAGAGAGAGAGGAGGCTATCTGGTTAGTAAATAGTGAAAATAGCAAGGGACTGAGGATGGACCCTTGAGGGACACCTATAGCTACTGGTAGTAGAGGAGACAATTGGTCTTGCCAAAGAACTGCCTGCTGATGATCTGATAAATAGTTACTGAACCAAGATATGGTGGGGGACCTTATTTTGAGGGTAGCTAAATTTTCTAGGAGTATGCTATGGTTAATCATATCAAAGGCTTTGGATAAGTCTAAGAATATGGAGGATACAAATAGTCTGTTGTTTGTATGGTGATTGACAGTGTTGGTAAATGAAAGCAGTGCTGTGGTAGTGCTATGGGAAGGTCTAAAGCCATGCTGGGATTTGGATAGTAGGTTGGTTTTTAGGAGGTATTGCATTAGCTGGGTATGAACTACTCTCTCTAATATTTTTAATAAAGGTGATAGGATTGCAATAGGTTGGTAGTTGGTAAGCTCAAGAGAGTTACCCCCTTTGTGCAATGGTATAATATGTGACATTTTCCATGAGTGGGGTACTTTGCATTCTGATATTGACCTGTTTATGAGAATGGAGATGGGATAGGCTATAGCTTCTGCTGTTATTTGTAGGAAATCAGCTGGTAGATTGTCAGCTGCTAATATGGTTGGTTTAAGTTTTTTGAGGAGTTTAGCAATTGTATTAGTGGGGACTGGGTTTAGGGAAAAACTGGAGTAGGAGTTTTTTGATTTGAAATCAGTGGGGGCTACTGTTGGTGTGGGGATACTAGTTGTTAAATTGGGTGGGGATGCTGTTGTGGTTATTTGGTAATACATGGGATGGAATGGTAGATTTTCCTGAGTGTATTAAGCTATTTATTGCGGCCCAAAAATTTTGAGGGTTGTTAGCGTGCCTCTCCTGCATAGTTTTATAGTAGTTAGTTTTGTCAAGTTTTATCAGTTTTTCGGCTCTGTTGTGAAGTTTGAGGTAATTCTGTTTCAGGGAAGTGGATTTGGATTTGTGAAATTGTAACCAGGCTTTGTCTCTTTCTTTCATTATGGACCTGGTATCTTTTGATAGCCATGGGGTATGGTTACCTTTGATCCTAGTGGTTCTGGGTGGTGCATGGGAGTTTAGGATTTTTAGGAAGGTTGAGTTGAAGTACTGCATGGCTTCCTCTAGAGATAGTTGTTTTAGTGGAGTCCAGTTACAGTATTTTAGTGAAGTGATTAAGTCATGGTCTCTAAAAGTCTTTTTGTTACGTGCTATTCTGTGGATGAGTTATTTAGTTTGGTGGGACCGGTTCCTAATTAAGTAGGTTGCTTGATGGTCATTCAGACTGTCAGGAAGACAGCCTGATTGGTGACCTAGAGTGGGGTCTGATAAAAGAATCTAGTGTAAGATGGGCTGGCATTTGGAGGTCTTGTCACTTCTTGTGGGGGTAGATATAATTTGGGAAAATCCATGGAGGTTAATGTGGATTGAGGGATTTTGGCTGGAACAGTCAGACCAGTCAATGTTAAAATCACCTAGTAGAATGGCTTCTTGTGGAAGAGAAGATGAAAACCAGTTAAGCAGATTTTCCAGTATGGCAATGTTATTGCCTGGTGGGATATATCCGCCTGGGATAATTATTTGTTTATTGGGGTTACGTTTAGTCTGGCTAGAATTAGTTCTATGTCTTTGACTTCTTGGGAGTTACATTTGAATTGTTCTATAGTGAGGTGGTTTTGGAATGGTATGGCTACACCCCTCCCTTTTTTTCTGATCTATCTTTGCATATAATATTGTAGCCAAGGGCAGTAATTTAATTGTAGTGATGTTCAGGTTTAAGCCAAGTCTATGTTAATACTATGATATCTGGTTTGTATAGATCTAGTAAGGCATGGATGTCTTTTGTTTTGTTAAGTATACTCCTTACATTAATATTTAAAAGGGGAAGAGATGAGGTAGGTCTTAGATGTAGATTGTTAGGCTTTGTTGAGCTTGTGCTGTTACATTTATTGGGTCCTGGATTTGGGTGAATGTCACTGCAACAGGTTAGTTTTTGAAGTAGGTGTAGATAGAGTTTGTTAGGTTTGTGGATTATTTTGGTTGATTTTTGGGAGGAGTGGGTGCTGGTTTTGTATGTAACAAGTTTAAATAGGCAGGAGAGAGGTTAGGTGGAGGTGAAGTCACAAGAGGGTATAGGGAAATGATTAGGTTTTATGTGATTGGTAAAGGATTTGCCATGGTGGTGTGGAGGTAAAAAAAGTTGTGTGTGGTAGGAGGAGAGGAGATACAGGAGGAGGAGAGAGAAGAGGGTTAATGTGTAACATAGTGGTTGTAGAAGGTGGGTTTTATGAGTAGAGGACATCTTATTTTTGTTATAGGTGAGTTTGGTGTGTGTAGGAGTACTAGCAGTAACTGTTGGGGGAAGTGTTGTGTAAGGTGTGGTGAAATATTGTGGCGTGGGGATGGTAGGTAGGAGCTGATTGGGTAATTGGCAGAGAGGTGTGGTTGGGGTGTGGTGTATAATTATAAATGTAATTGATATAGGGGTGGGTGTAAATGGGGGTATGGTAGGGGAGCAAAGTGAGCCCGAGCAGTAGTGAGGGTGAATGGAGTAGGGCTACACTTTTGTAGAAAGACACAGACAAAAAAACAATCAGTAACAGTATGCAGGTAAGTGTGCTAGAGAGAGAGAGAGAGAGAGAGAAGCAGAGGGGGAATAGAGCAGCCTGGAGAGATGTTCTTAGACAAAATCTGCAGGAAGGGAGGTAAGTGGTTCAGATAGGAGTATAGGAGATGGCTGTGAGAAAGTAGAGAACTGCAGAAGGGTCAGTTCAGAGTAGTAGAGACCAGAATGAGGGCTGTTGAGGGGTTTAGGCAGAAAAAAAAAGAGATCTAAGAGTCCAATACTAAGGTTGGAGGGAGCAGGGTTAAAGGAGAAAATGGAGGCGGCCCAGAGATGTGCAACAGAGTAGCCTACATGGGAGTAGAAATACAAGTTACACAGATTAGTGCATTTAGCAGGACATGCTTAAATGTCTCTGATAGGCTGTCTGGTGGCACCAACGGAGAGGGCCATAGTAAAAAAAAATCTGGAATACTCATTCAACAGTTCCTGGTGCCTTCAGAAAAGACACTTAGGGAATGTGAAATACATTTTCCTATTCAGTGGGCATGTAAGAGAACTCAGTGGATAAAAAAATCCAAAAACATGTTGAATGCTTTGTTCTTCCAAATTCTGCTTTTGTTCAAAACAAACATATACTTGAACTTCATCAGACATTGATTTAAAATATTTGAAACAACCATTTAAATACGCATAATAGCAAGTCACATGACACCTGCTGACCAATCTGATTTTAATAAATGAATGGTTTAAGTTTTAAAAAACAAGCCACATTAGTGTTGTCATTAAGCCTCTGTGGTTTAAATGCATTACATTTTAACTTCCACATCATTTCATGTCTATCAAGGGTAGCTTTCAAATTCCTACCTCTAAAATCAGTTTCCACTTTTTCTAAATTTAAAAGCATGAACCTTTTGAAATTCAAACATTGTTGGCTATGCTTAGCAAATGTATTGCTTTTTTCCCCCTTCTTTGTAGTCCTAACACATCCTTTAATTCTTATTACATCCAAATATTACTTGTTCATACTTGCATTAATAATTTCAAACCATGCTACATATAAGGTATCAGGATATTTTATCTTGAAGCATACATGATGGCAAATACAATTGTACTGATATTTGACCTCTGTCAATGAGTATCTATTAGAATTGCAAGGTGATGACTCAATTTTTAAAGGCTCAGGGCACACCTACTATGAGTTAAAGGTACACACTCAAAAGACTTGTACTGGAGGGAATGAGTTAACTTTAAACTAACTCTTCCTGTATGGGAAGAATCACGTTAAGCACTGGGCATAATATGCCATGCTTTTGCTTTCACAGCTAAACCTTCCCCCACTTCTAGTAGTGATATCTGCATGTAAATTGTTAACAAACTGGCTTGCTGATATAAACTTTCGTGGTTCACACTCAAAATGGGGATAGGTTCTCCAATATTTCTTACTGTCACAATTTGTACCCAAACCTAGAACTCTACCTTTTCTCTATTTTTTCTTTTAAATATTAAGACTAAATTACCAGATGGTTTCAATACAGACAGTTCACTGTCTGAAATTACTTTTAATATTATTAATTTTAGTGAGATTAATGTGTTGCTGAAGGGCCTTACATTTGTTCCAAGAAAAAAAAACACTCTTTCGTAGACTTTGATTAATTTTAAAATGTTTACTAGAATTTTAAGCTTAAAATTGTAATGTTATTAACTTCAGGTTTTAAGTAATGTTAAGTTGAAAAAATAAGTATATTTAACCCCAATAGAATTTGCAGTCAACACATTTTGGAACTGTGGGAAAATTATTTTAATGAACAGTTTAAATTTTGTAATAAAAACAAACACTTGTATTTTCCAGTTTACAAGATGAAAGGGCTGCTTTAAAATAATCAATACAAGACAAGTCTGTAAGAATTATGTTTGCCAATAATGGAGGTAGTTTAGTAATTATGAATCAAGAACAATGTCAAGAAAGTATTTACAAGATGTTAAATGATGATATACTTACCAGACGTTTAATAAGAATGTTGTGGTGAATAGATATGGATATATTGATGTATTGTTAACAGAGTTGTTTTATGAAGGGGTGTTGAATGATGATATGTTAAAGTTTCTTACTATAAGAAACCCAAGGCTACCAGTTATATACAGAATTCCAAAGATTCACAAAAATGTTATGGGCCCCTTCTTCTGGCCCATAGTAGTAGGAAAAGCTTCTAAGACCGAACCATTTGCATCCATGGTGGAGCATTTTCTGTAACCGATTGTTAGAAATATTGGACATCTTATTAAGGGCTTTTTTTATTTCATTAAATTCTATTGGGGAAGTAACTGGTACTGAAATTCTGTGTTGGTTACTTGGTATAGTGTCACTTTATACAGGGAATCATAGAGATAAAGAGATAGATTTAGTAAGAAGTTATTTAGACCATAAAAACCTGTAATCAATCATTTAATTTAGACTTAGTTTGCACTATGCTTGAATTGGTTTTTGATAAGAACTTCTTTGTTTTTGAGAACAAAGTTTACCAGCAAACTATTGGTGTTGTTATGGGTGTGGTTAAGTCCCCAGTTATGCAAATATTTTAGTTGCTCTTGGGAAAAATCATGTTCTATATAGAATTTTTTAAGTATTGCAGAATATATTTATATTTTATTGTTGATGTATTTATTTTCTGGGATTCTACTGAAAATAATTTATAGGAGTTTGTTAAAATTTTGAATGAGGAGTGACAGTATCTTCAATTAGAGTTGAAATATGGGGTGGGAAATATTAATTTTTTTGGATACAACATTGTATAAATGCAAAAAGGGGACTTTATATACCAAAATATGTAGGGAAGAAATTAAGGGGAATAAGTATTTGGATTTCAGTAGTATGTATCTGATGTACACGAAGAAAGATATAAGAAAAAGTCAATTTATACAAACCTCTAGACTGAATACAAAAGGTGATGTTTTTAGCTAAAGGTTTTCCTGAATCTTTCATTGAGGTTACCTTTTCTGATGTATTAAAGACTAGAATTGGCACTTATGCCTCATAACTCAAAATGATACGGCTATAAAAAAGATAATCAAAATGGACAAGAAACTATTGTATCTATTTCTTACAATAGTGACAGCAGGAATATAAGATTATTATTACTAAACATTGTGGGGTGTTAAAAGGTCACAAGGGTTTAGGTTTGGTTGTAGGTATTAGGCCCAATTTTTTGATAAGAGATCAAGTAATATGAAAAACATTTCAGAGAAAGATATAAAGTTCCAGTTTTGGATACAAATTGTGTCAATAATAAATCTTGAGGAACCTATCCATGTTTTGGGTATAGAAAACATAATTTTATATCAGGAAACCCCTATGTTAATGACTTTTATTCAGGAATGACTAGTGGAAGTAGGGGAAGGTTTAGTTGTGAAAGCAAGAGTGTAGTATATCATCCCCAGTGCTTATATAGGAAGAACAAGTAGATAGTTAAAAGAGAGAATTAAGGAACATGTTAGGATGACAAAGAAAGGACAAAAGTAATGCTTTGGCTAAGCATAGCCAGCAATGCTTGAATTTCAAAAACTTTGTGGTTTTCATTTTAGAAAATGCAGAGACCGATTTTAGTGGTGGGGATTTAGGGGATGCCCTTGATAGATGTGAACTGATATGGCAGTTTAAATGTAATGCATTTAAACCACTGGTGTTAAATGACAGTATTAATGTGGCTTTTTTTTAAACTTAAACCATTAATTTATTGAATCAGATTGGTTGACAGGTATTATGTGACTTATGTGTGTTTAAATATATAATATAATATATATATATATATATATATATATATATATATATATATATATATATATATATACATTTGTTTAGCTGACAGATAACTTACCAATGTATGCCATGTCGAAAGCAGTGCGTCAAAATCCCCAAAAAAATGATCGCAAGAGTTGCAAATCACAAAATATCACCCCGTTTTTGACCCATGGTAGCACTCATTTAGGTGGTTGAGCAGTTGGAAATGTCGAATTCAGTGTTGTTTACAGCATTCTGACCATTCGGCATTCTGAAATTCGAGGTTTAAAGTTGGTGTTGTGCATGATCGAGCAATGTGGGCTTGATCAAAGTGAATGTATTCTATATATATATATATATATATATATATATATATATATATATATATATATATATATATATTAAGATTTTAAATTGGTGTCTGAGGAAGTTCAAGCATATGTTTGTACTGAATGAAAGCGTTTATACTTTGTTCAGTTTGTTTTGTATTAGAAACTGAGAGTATGGAAGCATAGCAATCAGAATATTTTGGAATTTTTATTCTTGTTTTTTTTTTTGTTACTTGCTTGGTGTATAAGAACTCAAGTAGATGGTACTTTATTAAAAAGGAGGGAGGGAAGCTTGAAATGCAAACAAGACAACATTACTGAATTCATTTATCACCTTTACGTTTCACAAGAACAGTAAACCAGGTTGTTGTAACTGGAAGATAGATCACATTTAGATGGTTCAAATAAACAGGATGAAGACTGTCTAAAGAAGGAGTATAAAAGGAACTCTGGTATCTTTGCGAGATAAAACACAAGGTCCATTTGAACTTCTGAGTGTCATAAAGTTGACAGTGGCAATTAGTAAACCACTGGCAAAACCATATAGCTTGTCCTTAGCAGTCAGTATGGCGGTTGAAAACTTGAGTTTGGTGATGAGAGTTACATTGTATAAATATGAATCCAGGAAAAAAAAATTGCATTTCCATTCCAAAAGGTTCTTGGAGAAATCTGGGTCTACCATGAGCACCCTAAGCATAATCCTTTAACAGCAAACCATATGATTCAAATATTTAAAAAAAATGCCTCCTTCAAAAAACAAACAAACAAACAAAAAGCGCTGCTTTAAACAGTGGTTGATATTAGTTACAAACTGTTTTTTTTTTGTTTTGTTTTTTGCCGGAGGCTTGGCACCCTCCATGCATATATACACTGCTCTAAGACTGTATAACCTCAAGGAAAAGAGAAAAGAAAAAAAGACTTATACAACTGGTTCCCACAGTAGGGCCTATAAATGTGAACACACTCCAGGATATGCAGATTCAGAAAACTGGGGAAGCTGCATTCTTGTAGATAACATTTGTCAAATGGCACATCACCTGACAAATTCAATATTGCAGTCCAGTATAGCTCTTCAATCATAGCACTCAACCTCCCATCTCCCAAATGAGGAACACTAGCCATCATAATGTGGAACAAATGGGCAAAATGTGGAACACTTACTAATGGGTTACTAACAACTTCAACTAGGAAGGTCATAGGATAGCTAAAATATGTTGAGTTTACTTTATAAAAAAGATCTTTTAATGATTTAATATGATTTGTTTCTATTTACAATGGATATCAGTTAAAAAAATCCTATCACTGAATGTGTGACAGACCCTTTCAATGTGGAACTTTGAAGAACATGAACTTTTTAAGACCCCAAATGAGGTGCATTCCTCGTAATGAGGTACCAAGAGAAGTATGTCTTCAGTATTAATTCTTTCACCGGTGGCATGGTACATTTTTGCACAGTTGTCTGTCTTAACTGGATCTGTTAATAGGATTCCAGTTAGGTATACATGAGGCAAACTGTGAATGCAGTGTTTTACAGCATCACAAGATCTTTGCCACTGAGTGTTATATGAATTTAGAAGGACAAAAATGAATACTCAGATCAGGTTTCTTCATAATGCAAAGTGGAGATTTTATAGATAAAAAATGATAAAGTAACCACAAAAATATTCTGTTTTAAATTTACCCATTGCATTGCTCAGACATATTTTATGCAGGACTTAAAGCTTCTGTTTGGTTAATTTGCTTAAGTTCAGTTTTTTTATTCTTCATGCCAATATAAATTTAAGAAGGGTCCTATTTTCTCAGAACAACAACATTGCACTTTCTGTTTTAGATCTCCTAGTTGAAAATCATTGACAAGTGATGATATTTAATAAAATCCTCCCCCCTATTTTTGATGCTAAAGTACAATTAAAGCCTGAATTCTTGTCTAGGTATCTCATACCAAATGTTTATTATATATTTAACCATGGAAGTATGGTAAATTCAATTCACTTGTTTTTCAAGGCAATGTGAATTATAGCAATAGTGGGGCATTCCAGCAATCAGAATACTTTTCAAAGCCTTATCCTCTTTTTTTTTTTTTAACAATAACCCTTGAGCACATACAAGTTGGTTAAAACTGCTGCATTCAAATGAATTTCTGAATTAAAACGTTTTTCAAAATATAAAAACAAATTCTCAAACTAAGATATTTTTTCCACTGGGGCTTTATTCCCATACCCTATACCTCAATTAAAAATATAAATTCAATGAGCTGTCACTTCTTGAAATCAGTGAACATTGTTAGAACATTTGAAGCTGCCGCAGCACATTTAAGATTTTAGTCATGCTGGCAGGTAAAATTACTTAACTTGAGTGGATTCTTCTGTAATAAATAAGTGTATGTTTAATGAGTCATGGCTGGCAGGAATTTTAAGGTTGCTAGGACACAGTGTTCATTGTGAAAACAGGGGGAAGTAGAACTCCTATTATTGTGCTTGGTATAAATCAATTTAACAAACTAGATATAAGTCTTGTTTCTGAAACTACTTCAGTCCAAATAAAAATAACATTTTGTTTGCAGGATGTTATATAACTTTTTAGAAAAGTAAGAACAGGTTCAGTTTTTATCTAATCTGAAAAGTATTCCAGCAGATGTGGATCATAAAATTCTTTAAGTGTTTTATTTTTTTCTACACTTTAAATTGGACATTAAGCCCTTCTGTTTAAGTATGCAGATAACTGCAACATCTATTAAGTGAGTCACTTGACTCTTGTATGAGATTGCAAAGTACTTATGACAATATAATCATGTGGTGTTCCTACTATAATGCTTCATTCAATTACACCAGATATACTGTAGTGCATTATAAGATTCCATCTAAGAGATGAAGTATTAGATCTGATGGTATTTTATTTATTTATTTTATTTTATCTATCTATCTGTCTAGCTTATCTATCCTTTACTGACCACGTTAGTCCCACTAGGCTAGTGGCCTCATTTCATTAAAGACCCACTGCCATATTCAGTTCCACGCTGAACTGTTCATGGTGCAGAAAACAGACAATGGTCTGATGTATCTTTTTAAACACAATTGTCCTCTGTTTTTTAACTCTGAAATATTTCTCTTATTGTATAAAAATGGTTGATGGAAAAGTTTAACTAGTTGGAAAATTATATTTGCCACTAGATTTAAGATTATTTTGATATATTTCCAAAGACTTGTATTTAATATTTTATTTCATTACCAGTTATGTTCTAAATACTTTTTTCTATATCTGTTTATATATTTTTTTCTGTTCTGCATGGCTGTATGCTGGCAGAGTACTATACAATTGTGTGAATAATGTTTTGACAAAAAGTGCTTGGAATAGCATTTGCACAGCTCAAGGAACTATGTGTGTTTGTTTTTTAGTGACAATTCCTACCCAGTCTTGTGCAAGTAACTGTGTCCTTTAATAACCACCCTCCTACACATGCACACACACCCCATGTGCATAATATAAATAAATCTGAGGTTGCTCTAGTTTGAGGAAAGGAAGGTTTCGTCCTCAGGGACCTCAGTCAGTGAAAGTTTTCTTTGGTGCCTTATGCATTCTTAAAAACACTACTGTTCATATTACTTATACATATTACCCCAGAATATCATAAAAAACACAGATAGTCATAGCTTCAAACAACTCCTAAAGGAATACCTTACTCAACAATGGCTATGCACCTGTAATATTCCTAACTAGTTTTCTCATGCCATCAATCAAATGTTTCTTTTCTACTAGCTTCTTCTTGTCTTACTTCTACCAAATGAAAATACCACAATGGTTTATTTTAGTTATATATCTCATGGGTTTCATATTGCTGTCTGTAGTAAGGCTTAGGAAATGTAATGTTTTCTGTTTTACATTCTCTTTTTGTAAATTGTTATTGTTGGCAACTGTTAAACTTTTTGTATATTCTTTGTAAATCTTTGTAAAAATTGTTGTAATCTTTTTATACTATTGTTATGGAACTTTTCTCCCTTGGTCTCCACTGAAAACAGGTTACTTGCCCAGCTGGACACTACCTGATTAACAAATGTAAAATAAATAAAATAAAATAAATAAATGATGCCATATCCATACCTTCAAAATTATTTACCTCTCAATGTTATACATATAGTAACAAGCATTTTGGTAAAAAAAAATCTTCAGGCGTTCAGACCCTTATCTTCAGTTTCAAAATTGGGCACATTACCTGCAATATATTCATGATTGTATGGCTTTGTAGGAATTACATGTCTGCTGTGCCTACTGTCAGCATTGAACTGTACTGCACAGAATCTATATCGTACTCCACATAATGATATGTTTAGGTGCAACAGATTCCATTTCTACAGCTGAGTTTATATTCACATGATGTAAAATAGGAAGATTTCATAGGTAAAAAATAGAGGGTGATTGTGCTTAACAAAATATTATAAACAAATGTTTTCTTTCTTCACCATGAACAACTCATTGTGGCACAGTATATGGCAAGGTTTAGTTTAATTCTGAGAGATTCCTTCTTATGTTTCCTTAAAAAGTACATCCAAATTACTTTAAAGACTTGTCTAGAATGACTAACAACTCACTAGAGTTTGGAAATAATGCTATGTTAATTAATGGTATTTCTATGTATTTGTTTTACTCTGAATTTCAGAATTATTATGACCTCCTGCCTGATCCCTTGTAGAATGATCTGCTGCACAATTCAAAGGGTTGCAGAGGTATACTGCCAAGCAAAAATTTCACAAGCAGGAACTGTAATGGATGTCATCAAATACCAGTACAGAGCAGGCAGCAGGATGCTAACAGACCTTATGACACCAGACTGTTGCAGAGAGTTTGAAGACCTGGGGCTATTGTTGATACATGCTGTCAGTATGATAACATCAAAAACATGGCTATCAGTGTGATGGCAATGATATGAACTGCAGCATTTTGGAGGTATATAGAGGAAATGTGCATTAAACCATGTCCAATTTAATGTGTAGTGTCATGCCTTTGCAGAACATCCTGTATCTGTGGACATCTTCACTTAGAAATGCAAGCCTTGTGTGTTACACAGGTGAATGAGGAAGCAATTTTGCAGCTGATGCTCCTTAAAAAAACAGTAGATGTTATGTGATCCTATCTCGCCTACATTCTGTACTGATGGGCTCGGAGCCGATCCCTCGGCTCCGACCACGCTTTATGCTATAGAGCGAGGCCTCTTATTGGCTGAGCTATCTTTATCCCAGGATGCACCACCACTAATCCCCCAGATCTCGTTTGCCGCTTACAAAGCTTAGACGTGGTCTCAACTTGGCTGGGCTAAGTACTATTTATTTAGGCTTTTTCCTGTCAGAAATTTGCTTGATTTAAATCCAAAAGCTGTTTTAACGGCTATTGTTAGTATACGAGTGTGTATTGGTTGTTTTTGTTGAGGATTTCGTGTTTTTTTCCTGTCAGGGAAGGTTTCCCGTTTAAGTTAGAGGGGCCTTCCCCTGTTGTTTCTACTACCTTAGTTTTTGTGTGTGGGTCAAGTACCCGTTTAAGTTAGAGGGTCTTGACCCTCTCTATCTCTCTTTCTTTTGTGAAAGTTTGTCTTTTTTCTTGTAGTATAAAAAAAAAAAAAAAAAATTTTAGTTTAAAATATTAACACTAAAAGTAGGGATATTTTTTTTCCTGTGACAAACCCTTCTTCTAGTTGTAGACAACGTTTTTTTGACTTGGCTATGTCTAAAGAACACAAACCCTCCGGGTTTAAGAAATGCACGAGGTGTGGTTTTAAAATGTCCATAACGGACGACCACTCCTCGTGCGTCTATTGCTTAGGTGCCAAGCACCTACAAGAATCGTGTAGTGTGTGCCACGCTTTCTCATCAAGAGTCCTCCAGGAGAGGAAGAACAAATTAATCCTCAAGGGATTAATCAAGCCTTCCTTCGAGGAGGCTTTATCTTCCTCTCCTTCTAAAGCTCCGACCAGTCAGTCGGAACCGACCGCTAAAAATCTAAGCAGACTTCTCCATCGGCTCCACGGACTTGGAGCCGAGGTCGAGTCTGCCTCGATGGCTCCAGCCTCGACCTCTTTGTTTTCGGTGCCGAGGTCTGGGGCATCGAGGCGGGTCACCCTCATCGGCTCCACTGATATTGGAGCCGATAAGGGTTATCGGCTCAGACTCTTCCCCCGGGCGAAGTCATTATCGGCACCGAGGGAAATTTCCTTGAGATCTTCCTCGAGCCGATAGTTGTTGAGTCCATTCGAGCCGGTCCCGAGCCCTTCGGAGCCGATGGAGAAATCGGTTCGGGCCCAATCGGTATCCTCTAGATCATCCAAGATGTCTGATTCGGACATCGACAGGGTGCTCCTTCGACTCTTCCAGTCTCCGGTGTTCCAAAAACTAGTTTCGGCTCCAGCCCATTTGGCTTCGGAGCCGATGGTCCACTCCCCTACTGTGGTTCCTCCTCCAACAGCTTCGGCACCGTTGGAGCCGGTGCTGGTGGAACCTGTGGAGGTATTAGGGTCGGGCCCAACCCTTGCTCCAATTCCGGCTCTTGGGTCGGAGTTCAGTACACGGACTTCTTCCTTCGGCCCTGGGGGGGAGGCTTCAGGATTGATGCTTTCGGTCCCAAGTCTCCCTCTTGGTGCGTCGGCGGGAGTGCCGTCCACTGTCGTGGCCACGGAGGTGGGACCCTCCCAGGATTCTGGTGGTCCCGCCTTCAGGGCTATGAGGAGTGCATTAGCCAAATCTTCCTTGGCTACCTCCATGGTTTCCCCAGCTCCTTCCCTGCATATGGAAACTGGGTCATTGGCAGTCCCCCTGTCCTTAGACAGCGGAGCCCCGGGGCCTCAGGTTACCCCCGCTGGGGTTTCTCCCCCTCCTGGAGGTCCTTCTGAAGCCTCTCCGGAAGAACCCCCCAGGAAAAGATTGTGCAAGAGGAAGCACGTTGACTCCCCTGATGAGTCTCTAACATCTGACACTGATCTCGATGATGCAGAGGGGTCCCCTAAGTCGTCCTCGGATGATGTCTCTTTTGCAGACATCCTTGAAGCCTTAAAACAACGAGGCGGCTGGCAGTCCAAACCTCCCTCTGCTGATGAGTCGGTGTTCCTGAAGGCCTTCGGGGCTCAGCACTCCGCCTCCTGGGTGTCTCCGCCCTTCGACGAGCTCTTGGATTTGATCTGTCGAAGGGCGTGGGAACACCCAGACTCTGTGGAACCGGTGCCTGCTCGTCCAACAAGTTCTCTCGGCCCCTGATAAAGAGTTCCTAACTAAAGGTGTGGCTGTAGATGCTTTGGTGGTGGCATCTGCTACCCAGCAAGATGTAGCAGAGGCTTCGATGTCCGTCCATCCTCCTAATAAGGAGTCTAGGAGCATGGATCAGTACGGAAAGCGCACCCTCAGTTCAGCGGCCTTTACACTGAGGTCCTTGAACTACCTTACGCACTTTACCAGATTTCAGAGGGATCTGATTAAGGAGCTATCCGATACCCTCTTGGGTAACCTGCCTGAGGAGCTGGCCCAGACGGTTGGCTCTCAGCTGGCTACAATGTCGTCCATTTCAAACTCGTCCATGAGGCTCATTTCTTATGCGGCCGAAGGGTAAGCGGCGGGTACAGGCATTGCTCTACTGAGACAAGCCTGGCTCCGCCTGTGTCATTTTGCGGAGGCCTTTAAGTCTTCATTTGCCGACGCCTCCTTTGATGGGTCCTCCCTGTTTGGACCCAAGGTAAAGGACACACTAACCCACTGTGAACAGGAGGGTAAGACTCTGACTGCCGTAGGGGCACGATTTTCCACTCCCTTTCGGCCTTATCCCAAGGCTAAAAGAGGAGGGAAAATGTGGTTCCGTAGATCTCAGAATCCTTACCCCTCTCAGCAGGAGGATTACCCTTCCAGAGGCAGAGGAGGGGGAAATTCTTCCGGAAGACGCTGTATCCCAGAGGCGGCAGAGGCCCTCGCAACACTGGAGACCGCGAGTCCTTTCGTGGCTCTTCAGCCTTTCATAGTCCCTGAGGGATTGCCCGGCTGTGCTGCTCCAGAGCCAGTCGGGGGTCATTTCTCGAAGCACCTAAAGGCCTGGGAAGGTATCACTCAGGACCGATGGGTGCTTCGGATTATCGCCGGAGGTCACTCCATCCCATTCTCTCACCCCCCTCCCCTCAGTCCAAAAAAATCCCGGACCCGCCACCCAGTCAACGGGATACCGCAGCCCCAGAAGTTTCAAAGCTGCTGCAAAAAGGAGTCATCCAACCGGTCCCCGCAGACCAGATCAGATTAGGGACTTACTCAAGATTCTTTTTGGTGCCAAAAAAGACCGGGGACTTCAGGCCCATTTTGGACCTCAGCATTCTAAACCGTTCAGTCAGAAAGTCCAAGTTCCGAATGGTCACCCTACAAACCATTCTCCCATTGCTGGAGAAGGGTGTTTGGATGTGCTCCATAGATCTCAAGGGCGCTTATTATCATATCATGGTACATCAAGCGTCCAGGAGACATCTGTCCTTCAGCCTAGGCGGCAGTCATTTTCAGTTTCGCCTGCTGCCCTTTGGTCTCACCACAGCCCCAGGGTGTTCACCAAGTGTTTGGCAGTCGTGACTGCTCACCTGAGAAGTCTAGGATTCCAGGTGTTTATCTAGACGACTGGCTCCTAACTGCCACCTCCAAGCATCTACTTCTGCGGAGCCTACAAGCCACTATATCACTGGGCAATTCCCTTGGAATCACCTTCAGTTGGCCAAAGTGTGTGTTGCTGCCATCTCAACGAATAAGATTCATAGGGGTAGAGATAGACTCAAACCAAATGCGGGTCTACCTACCTACAGACAGAATAGAAACCATACAGACTCAAGTTCGAGCCTTACTTTCCAGGTCCAAAGCCCCAGCCAGAATGGTCCTGCAGCTATTGGGATCCATGTCCGCCACGGTTCTTCTAGTCCCCTTGGCAAGGTTGCACATGAGAATTCTTCAGTGGCTTCTTTCAGCTCAGTGGTCCTTTCAGGAACTCCCCCTCAGTCACCTTGTATGGATCACAGAATCTTGCAGACGGGACCTTCGCTGGTGGCTAGTGCCCTCCAACTTGGATCAGGGACGACCCTTTGTTCTACCTCCTCCGGCGGCCACTTTGACCACGGACGCCTCCCAGACGGGGGGGGGCATTCCCTGGGCAGGTCAGTCCAAGGCAAATGGCATCCGGAAGAGACTTTGCTTCATATCAACATCTTAGAAATGAGGGCAGTACTTTTGTCCCTTCAAGCCCTTCACGATTATCTCCCTCAGGGCGTAATTGCTGTTCACTCAGACAACATGTCAGTTGTCTGGTACCTGAACAAACAGGGAGGGACCAGATCCTATCCTCTTTGCAGAGAAGCCATGAGAGTTTGGGAATGGGCAGTCTCGACCAAACGCTTCCTAGTGGCTACTCACATACCGGGCAAGTCCAATGTGATAGCCGACAGATTGAGCAGAACCATCCTCTCTCCTCATGAATGGTTACTGAATATGACAGTTGCAAGTCAGATTTTCAGCAAATGGGGAGTTCCGTGTTGCGACCTCTTCGCGAGTCCTCTGAATGCAAAGTGCAAAGAATTCTTCTCCCTAACCCCGGCTCTGGGGAAGAGCCCCATGGACGCATTAGTCCGTCCTTGGCCCACCGGCTTGCTTTATGCCTTCCCTCCAGTTCCTCTCCTTCCCAGGGTGATTCAAAAGGCATCTCTCTTGGGGAGCAAAATGATCTTAATTGCTCCTTACTGGCCTCGTCAAGAGTGGATCCCCTATCTTCGGAAACATGCCCTGGAAGGTTCATGGTTCCTGGATCAGATCCCAGACCTTCTGGTTCATCAGTCGGGACTATTCCACCAGTCCCTACACACCTTAAAATTGACGGCTTGGCTCCTCCTCTTCCGACGATAGTCAGGAGTCATACATTGGATTCAGATGTTGTACACATATTATCTTCGGCCCATAAGTCTGCTACAAAGAAACTGTATTCTAGCAAATGGAAAAGATTTGCTATTTGGGCTCAACTCCGGGGCCTGGACCCCATTTCTATTCCTAAAATTTCTGACTTCTCTTTTCAATCAAGGCTCTTCAGTTTCTACCATCAAGGTACAATTGGCAGCAATTTCTAATTTTCACGAATCCATGGACCCACCTTTAATGAGCAACAGATTGTGTAAGACCTTCTTGAAAGGTGCTGCTCTATTAAGACCTCCAATTTCTCATCCTGCACCTCCATGGGATCTCGATATAGTGTTCTTTGACTTCTTTCCCCTTTGAACCGGCAGCTACATGTGATCTAAAGTTTCTATCATGGAAGACAGCCTTTCTGGTGGCGATTACTTCTATCAGAAGAGTTTCAGAGCTTTAGGCTTTGTCAGTAAAACCCCCGTACTTGGTTTTTCACAAAGACAGAGTATCCCTTAGGCCAAATCCTTCCTTTGTCCCTAAAGTTTGTTCTACTTTCTGCTTACAGCAATCGTTAGAGCTTCCAGTTTTTTTCCCAAAATACTCTAACAAAGCGGAGTTCATATTCCACACACTAGATGTCCACAGACAGTTACGTTTTTATTTAGATAGGACCAAACAAACAAGGAAAACAGATCAGTTGTTTGTATCCTTCGCAGACAATAAATTGGGCAAAGCTGTCACAAAGGTCTCTATTGCCAAATGGATCAGGGACTGTATTACTCAAGTTTATTTTTATTCTAACAAGGAGATTATCGCCTCTGTCAAAGCTCATTCTACAAGGGCTATGGCTACTTCGATAGCATTTCATTCTAAGCTTGCTTTTAGTGACATTTGTGCTGCGGCTACATGGTCTTCCCCGCACACTTTTATTTCCCACTACAAATTAGATGTGGCATCTAGAGGACGAGCTTCATTTGGTTCCACAGTGCTCAGGAGTGTTTTCCAATGAGCCACCCGGGATTTAGGTGCTAGGGACGCTGTCCCATCAGTACAGAATGTAGATAGGATCACATAACATCTTTTAGTTATGTACTCACCATAACTTTAGATGTTTGGGATCCATCATTCCTAATAACCCACCCTCCTTCCCCCTTCCTTGGAGATCAGAGGATATCAGAAGGTCCGAATCCTGTTGTTTCATCTTGAAACATCTAACAATGTTATATAAACAAGTTGTGCATGTGAGCATGAATGCGGACAAACAAGATCTGGGGATTAGTGGTGGTGCATCCTGGGATAAAGATAGCTCTGCCAATAAGAGGCCTCTATAGCATACAGAGCGAGTCGGAGCCGAGGGATCGGCTCCGAGCCCATCAGTACAGAATGTAGGCGAGATGGATCCCAAACATCTAAAGTTATGGTGAGTACATAACTAAAAGTTCTTCTAGGTATATGGCCACTCTCATGAATAACAGCCATGCACCTCTCCCTCAGCATAGCATGCTCCCATTATAAGAGCAAATGAAGCCTTTACAGGATAAACAATGAAAATATTTTCTACAACAGGAAACAAAAATCAGCACTACATTCTGTTGCTAGGTAATCCGGAAAAAAGGATTTTATACTGGCCATGGGAGTAGGTTTAAAACTTCCTAGCATTCATATTGTGTGCATCTAGACAGTTTTTGGCATCTTCCTCTTTGCATTGGCATCTTGCTGGGTGGGCAGTGACATTCCATTTTATCAGCTTAAGTTTGCCCTGTTGCCTTTTGTCTGCTTGCCATGGAGTAAAATTGCTGGAAATCTTGAATTTTGTTTCCATTTTGTCAATAGATGATGTATATTTTGTAAGGAAAGAAGATAATAGTCTGATTTTGACATTTTAGTTTCACACTTTCTGCCAAATTTTTCCTGTATGATTACACTCACAAATGATACCATGAAAAGGTTTGTAGCATGATTTACATATATCAGTAATTCATTCTGAATAATCAAAACAAGTTATTACTTTAGGAAAGCAGTCATTTATTTACTTAAGTACAGTATTACATCATTGCATACATTATTTTCCAAAGTATAATGCTGTAGCTGACAACTTAAGATGGTATGCATAAACATTTGTGTGAACTATGCAAGGGCACCTTGCATGGTCTTGTGTAGTACACAAATGAAGATCAGTTCTTAAGGCCTTTGAGTACGCCTGAGCAGCAGTTAAAACCTCACTACTCAACTGTGCAGTGACTCAAAAGTAGATAGCAGTGTTGTGGGCATTACCTATATAAATTAGGTCTCTGTGTATCACCGAAGTCCTTATTAACAGGGATGTTGCATAGACACTCATACTATGCAACTTACATAAAAGGAACACATGGTTAGTAGCTACATGGCACCTATTAATTTCAGTGAAGAATGCAGTCTCCCTAACCGAGAAAACTCTACCTGCTAAGCTCATTGTTATACAGCTACTGTCTACCTGATGGGGCACCTACTTGCAGCTGCTAAACTGCATGGTAGATAGTTTGCAGGCAAATTTTAGTGGAATTACGGAGCATGTTAATTCTACATGTATCTGAATTGCATTATAACCAATCAGCAGAACTCTGTCAAACTGAGCAGAGTGTACTACTCAGCTGCACATTTTTTATGAATACCACTTCTAGCTGATAACATGCTTTACCACAAGTAAATATCATGTAATGCTCCAGTTATCATGAAAATATAACAACATGTACCTTAATTTATTTTAGTGTGACATGTGGGCACAGCCTTTCATGATATCATAGCAAGAGGATGCAAATTCATGAAAATTCCTAAGTAACATTCCTTACCAACAATGTAAAACGTAGTAATTACATTTTTTGTTTTAATAAGAAAAATATGTATAGTGTATGTGGTGCTGTGCATAATAAGGGGATGATTTCCATGCCAGGAGGTTGTTACCTACATTTCCTCACAAACATCTGTCAGCACACTTTAAAAATCATACTTTTGATATACTAAAATGTTTTTATTATATTACATCTAAGGACAACTATTTAACCAACTTATGGATTGCTATTTAAGACCATTACGGAAGTGTATTTAATCTGAGCACCTTGGGACTGGAAAATACAACACTATTAATAGTGAGAATTTCTAGTGAAATTCCTTATAATGATTGCTCAGACTATTAAACCTATTACCACTGGTACAGAGGGTATACAGTTAAAATGTGTGCTACATTGTTTGATTTACATTATTCTATTTTATACATTATGTATTATATGGAAACAAAGTCTTTGTTAATAAATGCAAGGAATACACATTTGATTTTCACTGTCATTTAATTATATGAGAAAATGTGATAATTTCAGCACTCAAAAAATACCATAGATTTGGGGGTACTTACATACAACAGAATGACTACTCTGTTTTAGTGTTTAATTAAGGATAACACACCTACTACTGAATCTAAATTGCTAGACAGCCCAAACCTTGATCTTGTATAATCATGCTATGGATGTGTGACTGTGTGGGTGTGAGTGTTAAAATAATGGATTTGATTGAAAAATAGCTGCTTAAACATAACCAGATGAAAATTATACTAGGGGAACTGTAACAAGAGAAGTTTGCAGGTACTGTACTGCCATGGGGTTCAGTGCTGGGACTCATGATACTTTCTAGGTATACAGACCTTGATCAACTTATATGTAGTTGGTACCAAGACTGGTGAAGTAGTCTTGAACAAAAACTCTCCAGGGGAAGCTACAGTGGCTCACTTCATGGGCCAACACAGGTGGCAGCTGGGATTTAATGGAAAACATGTTCAGGTTTATGTACCTTTGAGGAAACCACAAATAACATATTACCTTTGTGGTCTGAACTTATGCAGAACACAAAAAGGTAACAACCTTTAAGAGAATGATCACCTTCCTAAGCTGAATTATATTATGCAATCTGAAACTGCTTTCATACAGATCAATGAGATGTTGTTATGGTGTGTAACACGATGAGTAGATTCCAGAGACCCTAAGATTATCCTTCCAGTGTTCTGTGAACTGATAAAGGAACATCTGGAATACAGTTTGCATTTCTGGCAATCTAAAGAGTAATAATTAAATTAGGCTGTTAGAAAGGACACAACAATGGTACTAAAATCTTGTAGGTATTGATAGGGAGCAGTAAGAACAGAGACTTAGGTTGTCTGAGAATTAATTTTCCTGCAATGTGGTTGAGGTTGAATTGCTCTTCTTGGAACTTTAAGTGGAAGCTGGATAGTAGGAGTGCTGAATACAGGGAGGGGTAAAGAGCAATACTGAGTGATACCATGACATGCATGCTGTCAGCTGTAATAAATAAAAATAAACAAATAATAAATGTGGGCAAGGAGTATCATCTTGCATATTTTTGATCTTGACTCTGCCTCAACATATTGAGGGTGCAACTTCCCCATGTCCTGCTTCACAGTGTAATTCACTGCAAGCTGATGGCTGGAACAGTCGTATTCCCCAGAGGCAGAAAGAAATATCTGCCCTTGGAGGTTGCACCAAGGAGTCATGTCAAAGGCTGTAGCTCAGTAATGTGATGAAGTGATGAAGCATGGGGGTACACTGATGGTACAGCTAGAGTCATTTCTGACCAAGACCAACACTCAAGGGGTCAGTGTGAGGAAGGAGAAGGGCTGCCAAGGAGAATAAAATGCAGAAGGTTGAAACAAGATGGCTTAGATTGTATACATTTGAAGAGGGATCAGGGAGGATAGATATGATTTTGATGCATCGTGTTTTTGGGAACAAGGAGGAAGGTTGAAGATGATGTGGAAGAATGGATGCAAGGAAGGTGATATATTCAAATTAGACATTAGGAAACACTAAACCACATTGATGATACTGGTGATATGGAATTTATTACCTTAAGCAGTCATGGAGCAAAAGTGACCTGATAACTTCAAAGCTGCTTAGAAACAAAAGGAGTTACATAATGATTGCTGTAACACTCAGATGTACTCAGAAGATTACTGGTATTCTTCTACTGCCACCTTTTTATGTTCATTAAATTATCAGAAAAGACTACAAGTAACATAGGTGTGGCATGGATAATGTGGAGTAGTGGTGGAAGATAAGAAGGAAAAAGGGATAAGAGAGTAGGATATATTAACTGAAAGGGTAAAGGACAGCTGTAGCACAAAGATAAGGATAACAACTGTTTTTTTTTTTTTTTTTTAAGTATTGGGTACTCAGTAAGAAAATAAACAGGTAGGAAGTCAAGGTGAAATACAAAGACTAGGTTATAATAAAGGTGAAGGTTAATGACAGTTGTGAATCCCATATTACAAATCATGTGGGGAGAAACTACGTAGTTAGAGATCACATAAACATATTTATACTTCATGTAAGTGGCAGCGGACAGAATCTAAAATGTTGAAAAACAAGGATAACTACACAGGAATAGCTAGAGAGAGAGAGACTAGGCCTGCCTCTACTCTACATCCTGAATTGATGTTCACATATAGCAGTAGCTGCATTGTAAACATTATTTATTTTTAGCTAACTGGAAATATGTTATACCTACAAGACCAGCATCTATTGATGTAAACAAATTTGCCTTATCACTGGTGGTCTGTCTGATTCACTTTTCGACTGTTAACAGTAAAGACGTGGGACATGTGCCTTGCGTGAGTGCAGCCATTGTGCCCCCCGCCCCCTCATTTGCCATAGTTGAATAAGCAATTGCAGACATGAATTATTATTTGGCTAGCAGTATGGCCAGGTTTGTTTATTTATTGCCTTTTGTTTACTGGGATAGTCCACTGGGCCAGTAATAGCCTATTTTCAGTGGAGGCTCAGGAAGAAAAGTTCCACAATCAATAAACATAGACATGGAACAGGATTTAATAGTTGCAAAGGTCCATAAATATGCACATGAAGAAGTAATTAAGAATAAGTTACAGTAATGGTAAAATAGGATGAGGCAACAGTTACCATTAAAACAAAATTATAGTACGCAGTGTGACAAATCAAATATAAAGGCTAACAATGTGTAACACTTCTGCCGTACAAGTAGTAGGGTACACATGACATTGTATAGTTAGTGGTCATTAAAAATAGGTATGAAGAAGTATATAGTAAATAAGGGAAATTGAAATAAGAATATATTCAGAGAGTAGGGTAAATCAAGTTTTAAAGGGCGGTGAATCGGTGCAAGATTCGATCCAGCTAGAAGAGTAGTAAACTTGGAAAGAACTTCTGAATGATGTGAGATTTTGATTAGATCTAACTGAGGGTGGTAAAGCCTTCCAGGCTTTGGCTACAGAACAAGTATAAAGAAGTTGTCAGGAAGGTAGGTTGGGCTTGTGCACCTGCAAAAGGTGTTGATTTTCAGATCTGAGAGACCTAATGGGTAGATAGTAGCTGAAAAGTGAGGTGAGGGCAAGACAAGCTAAGGGTTTGTGAATTCATTTATTCGCAGTTGTAAGTTGCAGGTAGGAGAGATAGTGTGGGAGTTCAAGCCACTTAAGGGAGTATACAGCTGTACTGTGATGGATGGAATGTTTGGCATTTATAGCAAACTTGGCGACTTTGTTAAAAAAACTTGGCGACTTTGTTATAACACATTTCAAGATTAGCTTTTAAGGAGGATTGTAGGTTAGTAAGTAATGGGGCACCATAAAAGAGAGAGGGAAGTCGATAGGTGGTAGCAAGGGTTTGTTTAGTAGGACTGCGAAGAAATTGTTTGTGCCTATAAAGAATGCCTAGCTTTTGGTGTGTTTTTTTTTTTTACATTATTCTGCATGTTGTTTGTTTTTGCCTGTAGTCATTACCTAGTGTACATTTTTCATAGTTATTTCTAACTTGCATACATCTATTAAGGGGTGCTAGGGCTTTACAGCCTACTGTCTTGACAGAATATTACAATGTCTGTATGCAAATACCACTATGTTGTAGCCAAACTGAAGGCAGTCTCAATCATATCTCTCAACCTCTTAGCACAAGAAATCTGGACAAAACCAAAAAGAATGGCGGGACAAAGACCCAAAAAATTGGGACAGATTTTAAATATTAACTTTATAATCTTAGAAAGTTGTTAGAATAAAAGGTTTTGTGTTAGTATGTGTTCTCTGAATGATATGAAGTCATTATTAAGTGGCATCAGTTCTCATTGATTTGCCAGAAAATCACAAATTTTATGAGGAACAGACCAAAAATATTTGGCAAAAATCTGGATAGTCTGGGATAATCTTTACAGCTGAGAAGTATGGTCCCAATTGTTTTAATATCGGTTATGTAGATTACTTTCTTAAGTGTGCATGACAATGCATAATGTTTACTCATGCAAAACGATCAAGATAAAGCAATGAAATATATAATTGATAATTTAGAATTTATGGCATGTTGCCTCTGTAGTTAAGATTCATAAATGTCCTGAGAGTAATATTACTTATATGATGTTAGTGACAGAATCAGTTATAGTGTTTATGGGCTTCCCTTAACAAAAAAAAGCATGTATGGTAGTTTTGATCCATTAAAATTGGTTGCTCCAGGAATTTATTTTCATCACTTATTCTAACAGATCATTTCCTACAAATGGTATTAAAAGACTTGCATGGAAATTATAATTTTGTGTAACCACAGTTCACAAATAGCTTGTAGTAGTCCTTCAGTTATTTAAGGATTTCATAAAGCAACTTCTATCAGTGCTATTTTATCCTACTGAGTCTTACAACCTATATTCATGATGACAGTAGGAAATAGTTCCAGTCTTATTTTTGATTTGTCCATATATCATTTTGATCCAGAACTTTGTAGTTTACTATGTTTGAGTTTGTAAGAGACTTCCACTGGTTTCAGGTTTGATGTAAAGGCATCATGCTGTATCCACTTGTGCCACAGCTTTTACTGTGTGGGTATTTGCCTCATTTAAAGCTGCCATAGTAATATAAGAGCAAGTGTGCTTTTCCTTGTTATATGTAACCAGTGCTACAGTTGACTTGCCCTCGGATTCTGCAAGCCTTGCACGGCGTGCAGGAGTAGTGCAGGAGCTCCAGCAGGCAATATGTCTGCCGTGCAATCCAGGGATAGCCTGTAGGGGTGTGCACGTGCGCTCCTACACTAATCCTGCATGGACACAGCCCCTGTATGCAAATTACCCCATTTGCAGGATAAACCCATGCAAATGAGGTGAATTTACAATTCAGGAAGCTAGAAACCGGCCGTGCAGGACTAATGTAATCTGCAGAAATGTACTCCGCCAGTAACGGAGTACATTTCTGCAAATTCCACAACGTTGCCATGACAGCTCCAAATAAAGGGTGTATATCATTTAGAAAGCATGCCAAGTATAAAGCCATTGGCATGGAAAACAGTTAAAAAAATAAAAAAATCAACTTTTATGTTTTTATAGATGATCTCGGCTGCTTAAGCATAGGGCAGCGGCGAGCAAATGGGATCGGAGGGAAAATAAGAAAATAAACCTAAAATAAGCATCCTAACTAAAATCACTATTCTGCCATTATAGTCAGTGGCAGGCAGAAGACAACATGGCCAGTGAGTAGTGGTTGCTAAGGGGGGGGCTCAGTGTGAGACATGTAACTATGCATTAGCAGGCAATCCTATGCAAATGAGGGGAATGATAGTGAATCCCAGATTTCCCCAGCATGCTAGTCAGCTCCCAACAGTGTAAGAGCAGGAATAGTTTGGTGCAAGCCTAGGAGTTAGCTAACATCATAGTGGGGTCTGTCAGGCATACTGTAAGCGGATTAGAGCCCTGTGGCTCAGGTTTGCTCCTAGCTTTGTACAGCTAGGCAAGGAGGTGTGCCTGAGTCTGCCTAGTACTCTTTACATTGCCTAAGCAGGTGTGTGCGCTGCACACTGGGTTTTAAAGAAAAAGAAATAGTAAACCAGGAAATAACAATTCTGAGCACATTTGAGCACTGTGTTTGTGCAGCGCGCTCCTGGGCTTAAACAGGAAGGCAATGGGAAGGGAAAACAGTAGTAGGAAGTTAATGAAGGAGAGCTAGCATAGCTGCCAGGTGAAATGTATCAGAATCAGCCAATTACACAGGCAGCAGACCAGCCCAGCCGAGAACACTACTATAAACTATGCAAACACCTTTCCCTCTGGTTTTTCCCATACTCTACACCACTGGTGTATACAAGTGAGGAACTTTTAACAAACAAAACTACAAAATGATAGGGGCTACAGCAGGCATCATACAACAACATGTGCAAGAGGCTGAGGGTGGTGAGGATGTGAATGCTGTCAACCATCCCACAGTGAGGAGACAGAGAAGGGTGTATAGACCCAGGGTAATCTACCAGGTGCTACATGAGCTGGAGATAGTGGAGCAGTATAGGGTGGAGAGAGACCTCCTACAGCAAATTGTTGAGCTGTGCTGGCCATGCCTGACACACTGAATTGACAGAGGGGGAACCCATCCCAGTGGATACCAAGGTATGTGTAGGCCTAGGACTACTAGCCACAGGTACCTCCCAAAGCTCAATTAGGGATATCATGTGGATCTCACAGGCATCAGCATACAGAGTATTCCACCAGTTCCTGGATGCCATGTCAGCACATGCCAGTGAGCACATATATTTCCTCAACACCCGTGAGGTGTTGGCCAGCAATATGCATATCTTCCTCCAAATAGCAAAATACCCTGAGGTAGTGGGTGCTATAGACTGCAGGCACATATGCATCAAAGCACCACCTGGTGAGAAGGGTAGGGTCTACATCAACTGCAAGGGCTTCCCCTCCAACTGCCAGGTTGTGTGCGATGCCCAGGACATTATAATGAATGTGTGCTGGCTGCCCTGGAAGCTATCACGATTCCCACATCTGGCATCTGACACAGCTGTACCAGAGATTTGCCAATGGAGATATCCCTTATGGTCACCTAGTGGGGGTTGCTGGTTACACACTGGAGCCGTGGCTGATGATACCCATCAGAAATGCACACACACCTGAACAAGAACGCCATAATAAGGCACATGCACAGACCAGACTTATAATAGAGCATGTGTTTGGGATTCTCAAGTCACGGTTCCAGTGCCTGGACACATCCGGGGGAGCCTTGCAGTACTCACCAGCTACATGTATTCAGATTGTTATGGTATGTGCCATGCTACACAATATGATCCTGTGGAAACAGCTGCAGCAGTAACAGCATGGGGCAGGGCCACACAGCCCCCCACCACTGCCAAGGCCTGCACAGGCACAGAGTGACTCAGAGGAAGAACAACCTGAGCCTGCCCCAGTAGGCAGATGGAGGCATGCCCAGTATGCCCTGGCCTTGGCAAAGAAGCAACACACTGACACAGTAGGGACCCAGGGAATGACACCTCTCTCGGACCTGCACATACAGTAAAAGGGATGCCAAACATGACACTACCTGTGCTAAACCATGTATAGGGAGTGTACAATGTGCATCCAACATAGGCAGCCCTCCAGCACCATCCTCAATACTGGCACACCCACAAGGTAAGTCAATCATCCTACCAATTGCCAAATGGAGTAGAATGCATCGTTACCTGTATCTATGGTATGGATGTGAGCATGCAAGGGAATCGGATGGCTGAATGGTATGCCAGCAGATAGTAGACACCCATGACATCTGTAACAAATGCTGGAGTTACCATAGTAGCCAGTACTACACAGGGTGACAAAACCCACTGCAGGAAATGTGTTGGCCATCGTGTGTGTCCATATGACTCACACATGCCAGTCAGGGATGTTCACATACCCAACAATCTCAGCCAGCAGGACAAGTGTAGACAAACACAAACAGAGGCTGTGCTGTGGCCTCTGAATGATGCCTATGGGTAACCTCCCCCAGGCCTACACAGACAGACTAAAGCAGGTCAGGCAGTGGGATGTTAGTTCTGAAGGGTAGGAAGTCAGACACTAATATGTAGGTCAACCAAAGCTAAAACATGTAGTACACTGATATGCCTCTAGTCAGCATGATAGGTTAGAATACAGAATGAAATGGAGTACCTGACATACCAGTACAGTCATAGCAAATGTGTACAAGTGCCAGGTGTGCCCCCCATCCTATGTAGACATGTAGAAACAGGTGTGCCCCCCAATCATGTGTAAAAATGTAGAAACAGTCAGGATTGCCCCTCCAACCCTGTGTAGAAATGTAGAAACAGTTAGGTGTGTCCCCCCAATCCTGTGTAGAAATGTAGAAACAGTCAGGTGTGTCCCCCCCAATAGTGTGTAGAAATGTAGTAACAGTCAGGTGTGCCCCCCAATCCTGTGTAGAAATGTAGAAACAGTCAGGTATGTCCCCCCACAATCCTATGTAGAAATATAGTAACAGTCAGGTGTGCCCCCCACTCCTTTGTAGACACATAGAAACAGTCAGGTGTGCCCCTTCCCCCAATCTAGCATAGAACTGTAGTAACAGTCAGGTGTGCCCCCCCATCCTGTGTAGAAATGTAGTAACATCTATGAGTAGGTATAATACCAGTGGAGCACAGATAGCCAGAGGTGGCCAAGGTAGCAGGATAGGTTGTAGCATTTGCACAATGTGCAGGTCTGTGTGTGTTAGGTTGGTTTGCGTTTCATATTGTGTGAGAGTGGTCAGTTTGTATGCATGTTGAGGTAAGACCTGGTGGCCATTGCCCACTACTGCTGATGTCAGGGACAAGCCCTCACAACTGCAGTGCCAAAGACAATTCCCACCAGTATAACACATGCTAGCAGTAAGCCATTGTAAATGTATGGTGGTAATATGTGTCACCATCTGAAAGACTGACATGGTATGACTGTTGGGCTAGATATACAAGCAGTACACAGGGGAAAGTACCCCAGACATACAGTATATATTGTGTCACTGTGAAATGGAGACACCCTTGGAATTGTACATACATGTATGCATCAGATTAACTGGTCCTGTAGTAGGGGATACTGGGGATGTCTGCCCAAACACATGCAGATCACAGAGGAGGTAGGACTGATGTATTGGGAAACACCTGATGTACCTGCACATGCCAGCATAACTGGAATGCCCCATGCATATCCTTGTGTCAGATGCAAATAGTGTCCATAGCACTAGCACAATGCACCCAGCTCACTCAACTACCACCTACAAGTACCTCTGTGGTCATATCTCTGCTGTGGAGAATTGGTACAGTATGATCCCACCTGTATATGGCAGTAGCAAAAGAATGCAGCATGCAGTCAGGTGTCCCATGCAGGTGTGTCCCTAGCTGTAGGTAGCACCCTGCCAGCATTCACACCACTTGATCAAGACTGACAGAAGGTATTGGCATGAACACCTATCTCACCTATCACGTCACCCCAGTGGAATACACTGTATGGTGGTCTGAGACTGTAGGACTGACAGAATGCAACAGCCTGCCATATCTGGCCCACAGCAACACCTAATGGCCCACAGGCTTCTGCCAAAGGCCTGTGTCTCACACTTACTGCCAATGCATGTTATGTCATGGACACCCAAATAACATAACACACTCCACATAAGCCATATGCAAGGCCATGTGGACAAACCACAGTAACATGTCCACCATGTCCCACTGCATGAACTGTGGACCAACACTAACATACACCTGTGATGGGGTGATACCTTTAGGGAAATTATCAGAGAATGTATGCATAATGTATGGAAGAGGTTAGAATAACAGAGGGGGAGTGGGAGCATGGGCAGCATGGAATGCACACAGTCTGACACCAAGCTGTGTGCACACACTATCCCTGGCTGCAAACACACAAACGGCTGGCTACACACCTGCCTGTATACCACAATAGGAGTAATATCCTGACTCATGGCCCCTGCCTCTGGGTAACCTGTGCAAATCAGTACAGCTGTGAGGCATTGCCACAGCAAGTTAAGGCTATACTGTCATGTTGATGGGTGCATATATATATGGGATCCTCTGCCAGCACTGTACCAAGTTGCTGAACCAGATACACAGACCCAGCAGCACATGTCTGCAGCTCCCACTCCAGAATGGCATGACTTACCATGAATACGTAGGTGTCTGCCCACAATACCAGACACAGCTGCAGTCACCCTTGTCCCCCAAGACATCCCTGTGAGCAAGAATGTCCATCTGACAGTACATGAGGACAGAAAACATCACAGTGTATAACAGTACACGTCTGAATATCTCTGCTAACAGCAGTACCATGCAGCTGAAGCAGCACATATACAATCACCTACAGTACACAACATCCCCTGCATAGTGTGTCCCCATATTGCAAATGATCAAGGGATGCCCTGCAGAAACAGTTTTCTGCCTGTAGGTGTACAACACAAAGGTCTGCACTAGAGTACAAACTACCTGAAATCGATTCACACATTCAATACAGAAGGCCATACTGGGCATGCTCACACACTTGAAGGCAATGTCAGATAACATACTGAAAGGTCATACTGGGCATGCTCACACACTTAAACAAATGAAGCCCATGTCTGCAAAAAGTGGACCATACATATCTGGCATTTGCAGATGTTAGTGCATACACACCTGAGTATGCACCAGTCATCCCTTGCACACATAGTGGATAGGAATACAGACACATATCCAAGGACAACACACTATAATAAGCCAAAAGTAGATGTACATAGATGTGTGGAAGAGAGTGACTGTGACAAGGAGCCATCCATTATGAGGCCTGTCCCACTCAGCACACAGCCAAATGGCTACAACCACATGAGGTGTAAATGTCACTCACTGTTGACATTAGCCACCAGTATCCATCCGAATTACAGACTATGTGGTGCAAGTGCTAGCTGTGCAACATGACTGTACAAGGAAGTAGTCATCTAGCAGCTGTATACACGTACCTGTGGAATATAACCCTGCGTGTGCCAGTGTGTGGTGTGTCAACATCTAGATGAATGGGTTATGGCCGATGCACACACACTGCCCTCCCCATAGCACTACTATGACAAGCCTGCTGAGGTCATCCACTTTGAAATATACCCTTGGGAAAGTGTAGGCCAGTAATCTCTATGGCACGACCCATAACTGCATACTACTGTAGTGTGATAAACTAGTTAGGTAGGAGTTCCAGTCCCAGACATGGCAACTGTGCATGCGTGTGTGTGTGTGTGTGTGTGTGTGTGTGTGTGTGTGTGTGTGTGTGTGTGTGTGTGTGGAGAGCAATGCTTTTTAGGCTAGTCACACTCACTAGAAATCAACTGCCCTACTTTGGCAAGGCTGCTGATATCATTTACTGTGAAATACACCTTTCAGAAAGTTGTAGCCCAGTAATCTCTGTGGTGCGTCCTATAACTGTGTACTGCTGTAGTGTGATAAACTAGTTAGATAGGAGTTCTAATCCCAGACATGGCAACTGTGTGTGTGTGTGTGTGTGTGTGTGTGTGTGTGTGTGTGTGTGTGTGTGTGTGTCTGTCTGTCTGTGTAAAGAGCAATGCATTTTAGGCTAGCCACACTCACTACAATTCAAATGCCCTACTTTGGCAAGCCTGCGGATGTCATTCATTGTGAAATACACCTTTGGGGAAGGAGTACTCCAGTAATTCCTGTGGTGCATCCTATAACAGTTTCATGCTGTGGTGTGATATAAAACTCTGGTAGGGGTTCTATTCCCACACATGGCAGTTGTGGATGTTTTGTGTATGTTTCTATGTCTGTGTAGGGAGCAATGCATTGTAGGCTAACCACACTCACTACAAGTCAAATGCCCTACTTTGGCAATCCTGCTGATGTCATTCATTGTGAAATATACCTTTGGGGAAGGAATACTCCAGTAATCCCCATGCTGTGTCCTATAATAGCTTCATACTGTAGTGTGATATAGAACTCTGGTAGGGGTTCTATTCCCACACATGGCAGTTGTGGATGTTTTGTGTGTGTTTCTAAGTCTCTGTAGGGAGAAATGCATTTAGGCTAGTCACACTCACTACAATTCAAACACCCTACTTTGGCAATCCTCCTGATGTCAGTCACTGTGAAATACACTTTTGGGGAAGGAGCACTCCAGTAATCTCCATGGCATGTCCTATAACTGCATAGTGCTGTCGTGTGATAAACTAGTTAGGTAAGAGTTCTAATCCCCATCATGACAGGTGTGTTTGTGTGTGTGTGTGTGTGTGTGTGTGTGTGTGTGTCTGTGTTTGTAATTCATATCCTGTGTGGACGTGGTTGTGTGTGTGTGTAACAACTGGACTCAATGTGGAGCGGGTTTTGCAAATTTCTTATATGGTGGCCCTAGTATATTTATAACAATGTCCACAGGGATAACAGATGTGAAATAGCCAAGAGGCTGGGGTGCAAATCCATACCCCTACATGTGACATCATGGCCTGGTGAACAAAGTTAGCAACCCTAGTATTACCCAGAGAACACTTTCAACCCATATCTGATACACACACACACTTGCCTACGCAACAGCTGCTATGGTGGTAGTACCCTGCATATTTCCCACTGATAGTAACCATGGTGTGATTGCAGTGGGCTACAGAGGGTATGGCACCCTGTCCATCGGTCCAATAGGCACGTACATGCCAACTGTGCACCTTCCCCATGTTCCCCACTGGACACCTGCAACACCTGTGGTGCCATCAGCTGTGACCCAAAAAGGACATACCATGCCTGAAAAACATGCCCTATATGGACAGATGCCACTGACACCATGGAATACCGGTATCATGCTGTCAATGTAGGTGCAGGGTAAACCTGCTGTGCATTAACAGTTCCCGCCACATGAGGCCAGGACTGGTACATCTGATGATAACAATCTGTGTACACAACATGGGCCAGACACCCCAGGTACAGTTCCACATGTCACTGTACATGCATGTGGGAGGTGAGCACATCCCAGACACCGTCCATGTCATGGACTAAGGAACACATACATGGCAAATAATGCACAGCATTGGCCACAAGCAATAGTCACCCAGGTGACTGGATGGTGAATACAATACCCACTTTTGTGGGCAAATCCAGAAGCTACACCCCTAAGTCACAATGCAGTCCAGTGTCCTGTGGCCTGATGCCAAGGTATACCCATAAACCTAGCCTTGTATAGCTGTCTGGCACAGTTGACCACTACACACCCATGAAGCTATGCACCCATGCATGTCAGTACTGACACTGTGTGTGTGTGTGTGTGTGTGTGTGTGTGTGTGTGTGTGTGTGTGTGTTGTATGATCCATATAATCACATTCACACTTACTATAACCCCCATTGGCATACTGAAGCATGCTGTCTGATGTCAGACACTTCCACATACCGTTTTCCCATATGACCTCCATACGACCCCTGTGGTGCATGTGATACCTGCACAGTAATGTGTTGTGGCAATCTCAGTAGTGATGAGTTGTATTCCTGGCCCTGCCAAGTATGTCAATGTGTGTGCATCCCTGTGAGAGTGTGGCTGTGTTGACGCGGGGCACCTGTTCATGTGGACAAGCACGTGTACTACACCTACCATATAGCTACCATATCCCTATTGCAGATGTCACTCACCATCACATATACGTTTTGAGGGCTCTTCAACATGTAACCTGTGTGGTGCATCCAATAACTGCATAGAAATGTGATAGCACTACATACTCATCAGGGGTTTGATACCCTGTGCTGGTAGGTGTGTGACACAAGCATGCTTAAGTTTTACTCTCCCACCCCTCCTTGACTTTTCTTTGCCTCTGTCTGCCTCTCTCACTCCCTGTCTGCTGGATGTGGAGACCAACACCTGCTTTGCATAGGCAGCAGCATGTGTATTTTAAGAGCTGCTCATGATCAGCTGATGGCCTCTGCATGAATTGCAGCCCTCCTCTAGCTGATTGCATCTAGGACAGCTGTGGTAACATTCCCATAACCAATTGCATGGAAACACACTCCAATATCTAGGAACATCATGTTGTTGTTGGGCGTTTACATTCACTGTGAACAGGAACTCGATCTGTTGTTTGGCAAACAGCATCTCAGATGGATTGGGGATTTACCTCAAACAACATACACTGTGGAAACAGGGCAACACAAAGGAGGGGGATGTGCCTGACTTGACTAAAGACTGTAAGTGCTGCTATACTGAATTTGGAATAATGTTGGTTTAACAGGGTCTCTGTGGGTATGGCTGTCCTACATGTTTTAATACCTGCCATGTCAGTGCTATGTTTATGAGGAAACCCCCATCCGTAGGTTCATCTGCAGACTGGGCAGTGTGTGGTGCCTTTTGTTTTATGTGTTACCCACAGAGCACCTATGTGTGAACTGCAGAAGGTAGTGTGAGGATTGCAGTCTATAGATGGTGACAGCCATGAGAGTTACTGACTTCATATCCCATATAGGACATATGTTGCAACAAACCCTGTTACAACAGTAAATGTATGAGGTTATCACAGCAACATGTCAATATTAGCCCTGTGCATGTGCCTCCAGCCACAACTCTGTCAACCTTTGTACATATGTCATGCAGTAAGAGGTGCATATGTGCTGTACACCATAATTAGGGACACCATATCTGATAACAAGCCAGTGAGATATCAGACCGCTACACATGTTATGTATAGTAGGGATTATATTTGATGACATAAAGTGGACATTCTGTGGTTGTGTGTGCATTACTGAGGTCTGTGTACTTATGGTGAATGTTAGCAATGTGTGTATTGTTAATATGTACTTTGGCCCGTATACAGACTGTGGTAGATGTCATTGTTCTTGGTCCTGTTCTATCCAATGTTTCATGCTGCTCCTCTGTATGTTACCCTTTCGGCTTACATGTTTGTAGGGCCATACACACGCATGTCCCATACCACAGACAGGCATCGGACCACACTGTGTAGCGGCCCAGTATATGTAGGGTTCGTGTGTGAGTGGCACATATGAACAGATAGTCCGTATACTGTAATATTACACTAGCATACCATATGTGGCTGTGGCTGTGTTCACATTGGTTATGGTTATGCACTTTCACACAGGTCTTACTCTATGCTGTGACATGCCTGTAGAGCCTGCTATGTATGCAGGTACATGTGCATTCCTCCATAAGAAATGTAGGCCAGTGTTGAGCCAGTCTGCCTGTAGCCTGCACAGTGCTTTGTTACATGCCTAGCAGTTTAGTGTACTTACCCAGTGAGATGTCATGTCCAGATACTTGCCAGATGTACTGCTGCTGGGCCTCCCTTAACAGTCATGTATGTCAGACAGAGCAGTGGGATGCTGTACAGATGTATGTCAATATCTAGTGAGTAGTATGTGGCCATGGCACCTCTGTACCAGTGGTTATTATTTGTCAGGACAGACAGGGGTGTGTGAATGCATAACCTATGGGGGCAAATGTATACCAGTCATTATGTGTTATACCCATCTACATGGCTGTTAACTTCCACATTGTCAGGCTTGGTCCACATGTCTTGCACTAAGGGGGTCTGTGTATACCTCTGGACTGTCCAGAGTGTGTCAGAATGTCCACATATCTTGCCCAATATCTCTGCTGTAGTCCACAGGAGCATTACGTGCTAGCAGCAGTACTGTACTATGATGTCCTTAGGATGTCTGTCAGTAGCCAATGGTGAACATGTTAAAAGCGGATGCGACCTCCCTCACACACCATGTCTGTGAGGACAATCCCTATTACAGTAGCAATAGTCTACAAATATACATGCTATACATACCTGACATCCCCTTGCACTATGAAGTTGGGACTATAGGTTCTGAGGTAGGGCTACACTTCATGTTCAGGACATATGGTGTAAATATATGTATATATAATTATCCAGATATCTATCTATATATATATATATATATATATATATATATATATATATATATATATATATATACATATTGACATATATAGATGGATATGTATATTTGCATAGATATACATATAAACACCCAGATATATACATATACAGAGCAATATATGTCTACACATATACAGATAGAGATACATATGCACATATACGTATGGATATCTACAAATATATATTGCATGGACATATATTTATATATATATATATATATATATATATATATATATATATATATATATATATATATATATATATATATATATATATATAGCACTATACAAATGTATATACAGACATATGTATGAGTATACATGTGTATGTACATGTAGACATATATAGACCTATTATATGTATACAACTATATTCCTATAATGAGTAAACCTCACGGTTGTGTATGCCCTCCCAGATGTATCTCACCGTATTTATCTGCTATGTGTACATTATGATAAACCAACATATGTGATGCAACAGTCATATTAATAACAAGGACTACACAATTTAGGAACTAAAGACAATAGTTCAATACTACTTATTATGTGTATTGACAGCTATATTGGTAAAACAACAGCTGTCTTCCCAGTGGCCATGGCATAATGGTTAAGTGTTGTGACTTCAGTGTACAAGGTCCTGGGTTCAAAACCTGCAAGGGCTGTTTATTTTGTTGCTGGGCAGAACAAGGGCTGTTGGATACAGAGTGGGTAAGGCTGTTATGAGCAGCTTTAAGCGGGTTTGCACGGGTTTGCATGAAGCTAAGCAGTGGTAAGCTATGGGTAAACGTACGGATGCTTACACATTATAGGCTTTGTTTACCAGTGCGAAAATCAGCTCAGCTGCTATATTGCAGCAGTGTTGACACTTGCTAAGCATTGCTTAGTCCTGGTAACCAGGTCACATCACCCAGTCTGATAATCTGTAATAACTGTATGTAATGCCATGTACAATACATGCGCATATGTGCTGTCATTACAGTAGCAAGGGGTGTGAGTGTCATGTGTGGGACATAGACATATATGAGGCCTGTACAGCACTGTTATCCATGTGAATGTGTTACATACAGGTGTAGTAGCCCAGGGTATGTGCTGTCACACCGGCATGTAGTGTATCATGGCAGTACTACTGTTGACAGTGCTAACCCAGGCAAGAGCAGTGTGCTAAATGTAGTACTGACAACAGGCACACCTGTGGGCATAGCTGGACACTGAGGCCTCCCTGTTTTATCCCTGGTGTGTGAGCTGTGTCACAGTATATACCCCTTACTGGGTAATGATCTGTCATGTGGAATGTAACTGTAGACTACCGTCTGTACAGCACATGTTAGTGAGGGCTTCCGACATGTAGTTATGGCATACATATTGTTGTCAGATGTCTATCTGTCAACACACTCTTGCTAATGCTACTGCATAGCTACTTGCCAAGCTGATTACTGTCAGTCCTTGTACAGATGTGCAAATGGCAGGTATGCAGCTGGGATATGTACAGCCAACCTAAACTTAATTGACAATGACATGTCTGCCCGGCTGTGTAAGAACTGGCACATATAGGAGATGTCACCCTGTACGCACTACATGCCACGGGTACCTCCACTACACTACCACACTCAACAGAACATGCTTGGGTACAGGTCTCCTTCACAGACACTAATCATGTGTTGTAATGCATGTTGCATACATGTCAACTTGATGACCTTGGTAGCCATGTGCAGGAGGCACCTGGAGGATTAACTGATGCATGTTATTCTCACCCTGAGGGTCACCACTGTAGTGTCTGTTGATAGATTGCCCACTGCCATCTGGCAGGTGGCAGGATACCACTGTACACACAACCCCTACACAACCCAACTCCCCTAGGACAATAGCTAGGTAGACAGCTATGACCACCTGCAGCGATGCACCCCTGTACTAACACATGTACGTGTGCATGTCTGAGTATAGCAGTGTCTGTGTGTTAGCACACCTGTACTTGGGAATTCTGTGAGGGCCTTCACAACCAATGCAACACCCATTGCCATAGTCAGTTGTGGCTACTGCTGTATGGGGCATTAGATACACCCTGTTAAGCTCCCCCCATACAGGCTACACAAGCCTTGCAGTACCAGCACAACAGTGTTTTACAAATGGGTTGATAGGTATGGGATACCCAATGTGTTCTGGCATGTATGTGTACTTGTGCATGTCCGTATATCTGTAGGGTACAGCATTCCGAAGCCACATACTCCTATTATTACTCATTGCCACACAGTAGTACAGATAGTGTTGTTGCAGCCTATAAGTGAGGCATGACAATGCAACACCCTAGTATGTGTGTGGGATGTGCATTACATGTATATCCCTGTAGTACCACTGTTGGGGTATACGATCGGTTTTATTGCAGTTGCACCCAATGTGTGATGGTGGGTATGTCAGAGTGTTATCATGGGTTTTAGGGAGTATAATATCCACTTGGGGTGTGGGTGCTGTGTACGCTGTCATTACTCCAAGGTACACCAGGTATATCTCCCTTGTACCATGTTATGGTTACCACTGTCATCATCAACAATACAGGTAACTGATACCACAATCCAAGCCGGTTATGCATGTGGTGTGTGCAGCTTACTTGTAACACATTGGACACATGGTCAAGTTAGTTAGCTCCGATATGCTCTGGTATCTCAGATGTGTGTTTGGCTGTTATGTGTCTGTTAATGTATATATGAAGGTATGTCACACTACATATTGTCCATATACACCCATGACATCCCCATTAGCATATTGTATATGTCTGGGGATGTTCTGCATGTAACATGTAACCTAGGACACACCTAACCCTAAACGCTGTGTGGTGTGTGCAATGTAAGCCACCCACTTCAGTATCACTACATAGCTAGGTAGGGGTCTAGTCTCAGGGTTGCCAAGTAACAGTGTGCATGTATGTGGATGGGTCTACATCAGGTTGCAGGTTATACATGCCTCAGCGGGTCACCTGTCCATGTGGCACAGGCAATAACTGTTTTAGTAACCTGTGACATGTGTTCAGCTGTACCCCAGATATGTCACAGCCATGGTGTCACCACAGTGACATACCCCATTGTGGAATATGACTACAGACCATCCTCGTGCTGACACATGTACACCTACAACACAAATGGATAACATTATAGATATATGTGATGTATATATGTGCTCATATATATGTCTACACATGGGTATCTGTATATTTGTGGACATACATGTAGATATATATTTATATCTGTATATATTATATATGTGTACATATGTACACATATGCATACCTATATCTGGGGTACATTCAGACATCAGGTCCACAATCTCACAACACCTTCCTGCACAGCTGCACTGTTCTGCCTTCCTGCAACACAGACAGGTGCCACATATGGACACAGCCGGACATTAGGGGGGTATATGTAGGACCTGGTTGCAGGTAACCCTATTACACACCTATGGCATTCCTGCATGCTACATTGCAGATTAACCTGAGTATCCTGCAAGGGGTGGGCTGTAGGTCCCACATGTCCATCATAATGGCATTACTTCCACCACCAGCTATTGGCCACGTAATATACATACTCCCTATTACACAACACACACTATGATGGCTTACATCTTGTCAGTCAGTGCTGATCTGCGCAGTTGATGGCTATGGCTCACTACCCACAGGGACAGACACTATTATCCATAGCAGTTGTTCTGTTGAATATCATTACAACAGCACCTGATGGCACATATAAATCATTCAGAAAACATATAAAATGAACCACTGATAAAGTGGAACCAGCAAATAAAAAATCCAAAGCACCAAACAAAAGCAAGTTCCACAGTGCAATACCAAAATATTTTTATTGCGCTGTGGAACTTGATTTTGTTTGGTACATATAAATCACTCCACATCATCTATCCCATTATTATGGACCAGGTACTACATTCAGTTACATCCATATATACTTCACATAACTGTTGTGGGAATAATGTCTGTTCTGGACAGTTTAATGGATGTTTTTATATTTATTTTTTGCTTTGGCTTTTGCTTTGCCTTAGCCTTTTTTCTTTTTCTTTTTGTCTTTGTCTTTCTTTCTTCTCTCTCTCTCTCTTGGTCTCTCTCCAGTAAATGGATTGAGCTGCTTTGAATAGATTGCAGCATGGATTTTGTAGGTGATGCACATGATCAGGTGATGGCCTCTGCACCAGTCAGTGTCCTCCACTTGCTACCTGCATACAGCTTGCTGTGTAGTACTTCCAATTACCACTGACATGGCAGCCACCTACTATAAATCCCTACATCATGTGGGTGTGGTCCCCTTACCTTTCCTGTGTGATGGACATCCTTCCTGTGTGTGGGCATCAGTGTTGCAGACAGCAGGTAGCAATACCTCTTACAGGAGAACCTGCACACTTAGGCCAGCTACATATTTGTAGGAGGTTCCAGAACTACAGAGAGTGTGAGTAGAGTTGTTGTATGCATTGTATAGTACTGGTGTTACAGGGTTTGTATGTACATACTAGTTTACCTTGGAATGCAGTCTGTCAGCATAGCTCTCGACTGTGGGCCTATCCTCTTGATGGCCAGAGATGTTCCCATTATGTTTTGTCTGTCCACCACACAGGTCTTATGTCAGATATTTCACTGGCAGTGTGTGTTGAGTGCTATCAGTACATGGCTACATCAATTTCTGTTTCTAGCTTCAAATTCCTGACTAAGGGTATATTGCAGACTACCCTGTAACATTAGCGACTTCCTTAGTGTATGACAACAGTTTTTCACATATGGGCCTGTGTTCCAGACTCTGTCCTCCACCTACATACCAGGCTTTGCACATATGACATGCTGTCAGGGGTTGTTCTGTAGTGGGCTTTGAGTATGTCATGCTGCCATTCCTGCCACCAGTCCACTGCTGTTGTGTTCCCCAAACATACAATGGGGTTGGGGCCATATATGTATGGGCTTCACCTACACAATACATGTGTGCCCTTATGCACTCCAGAGGCCAGTGTATGTAACAATGGTATATGGCCCTGTATTATTGAGTCTGGGGGGATTCACCATAACTAACCTAGGCTGTTACAACATGTGGGGGTATCAGGGTAAGCTGCCTTAAGGTATCTGGATGTACATTACCATACAATCCACCTTGGGTAAAATCAGGCCTACTGCCACCTGCCATACAGACTGTTCTGTTTGTCAGTGTGCTTGTGATGGTGTCAGTTATGCCTTGTTATGTAACAGTTACATCCCATTGTGTCAGCTGAGGTCTTTACCCTCTAGGGATTGTCTACAGAATGCAGATAGAGGCTGTTGAACTATACATCTGCATTACCTACTGTTGATTATTTGGTATCCTGTGGCCCAGTCTGTCTTTACTATTGTACTACTTGAAGGCCTCGGCCTGGACAGCAACATTTGTAAACCTTTCAAGACTACTGTATTAGTATAACTGTTATACAGTTGCATTACTCAGTTTATATGGATGTCCGTGTCTAAACAGCTATATGACATGGCATATACAACTGTAATAGTACACAAATAAAGCTTTCCCATTTATGCAAACCTGTGTGTGGTGTTATATCCTTTGACCTTTCTGTGGGTATATGTTGCGGGCAACAATTGTTATTTGTATGGGTGACTCATACAGTGTCCAGTTGGTAAGGTGGTAACTCTAGGCATAGTGGCTGTTCCATATTGTGTGCACCTTCTACATATGTATCTTACTATACATAGCTATGTGTGTGCATGTGTAGTTAGGTATATATCTATATATATGAATATATATATATATATATATATATATATATATATATATATATATATATATATGTGTGTGTGTGTGTGTCTGTATCTGCATATATGTGTCTGTGTATATTTATCCTAGGGATGTTGATTGCTTCCCTATGGGAGCTAGACTGTACTGCATATGTTACTGATACCAGCCTGACATCATACAGGTGGGATAGAGTACTGTTAACATCTTGTGCCCATGTCGTGTCTGGTCCTGGGTATGGGATCTGCAACAGTTGGTAGTGCATTGCAGGTCAGGCATGTTTGGCTGTGGGGGATACCTATTCATACAAGATGCATGTTGTTTGGGGCCTCTCAACCCCATTAATGGTGCATGTGGACATATATGTTTATGTTATGTTCCCATTTTTATCTACAGATGTATTTCCGTATATACCTATATATATATATATATATATATATATATCTGCATACATATATATATAAAACCTGCTGTATATATAGACATATAGATGGAGACATATGTATCTATAGATGTATGCATTTGTATGTATATATGTTTATATATATATATATATATATATATATATATATATATATGTACATATTTCTATATTATATCTATATCTACTTATATAGATATGTTATATCTATTTAGATATTAATATATTTACAGACACACATACATCTACATGTTGGAATACATTCCCTGTACTGTTGAATGACTGGGCTGGATGATATGTTTGTGAAAACATCAGGGTTATGGATATCTGACATGACTTAGTGGTGAATCACTTTGGCTATGGTGTGCAGGGTCTTGGGTTCAAGCTTTGCAGAGGCTGTTTATTTTGTTGCTGGGCAGAACAAGGGCCACTGAATACAGAATGAGTAAGGCAATTTTAAGCAGTTGTAAGTGGGTTTGCGCAGAGGTAAGCATTGCTAATTGCCGGTTACCGGTTCTTATACTGATTTAGCTTCTCAATTGCTTAACCTGTGTAGGCATTGCTTACCCCTGTGCAAACAGGCTTAAACCCACTTACTGCTGCTTAAAAGTGCTTACTATTGCTTACCCCCGTGCTAATTTCTTTAAAAGAAAAGAAAACAACAATTGATATGAAAGTGGTGAAAAAGGGCTACAAAGAGGGAAAAACAGTAGGGAAAATAGCTAGGGATGTGCAGACAGGGTGTAGGGAAGATCCATAGCTGCCCATTTCTTCTACACCAACAGCTATGCATGTACACTGAATTTGGAGGTAGATTTGAACACTCAAACCCCTTGGAGAGGGGTGAGGACAACAACAATAAGTTTTGATACCAATTAGACCAGATTACATGTGTCCAGTGGACATGTGTCCTAAATGGGCAGCGATGTATGGGGCGAGATTTTTTTGGGGGGTACAGAGTGCCCTTTTTTATTTATTTTTTTCAGGTGAGAGTGGGATGTTGGGGAGGGATAGTAGGTATATTTGGGGAGGTAGGTTGAGTAGGTTAACAGACAAGACAAACAAGACACATGTGGGGGGGTAAACACCTTGATGGGGAGGGGTGTTGGGAAATCGGAAGCCCATGAGCCCCCTAGTGGAAACAGTGGGACTGAGGTCCCCACCCATGGGCAGTCACCACTGCACCTTCACAGCCCCGAGGTGGCTATGCTGGGGGCTGAGTCACATAGCCATGCTGACCATCTAGTCACGACACGAGGCCCTCGAGCTGGTGTAGCATATCACCAAACTGCTGGTTGAGCTCGCTATGCACCATGACCCAGACCTGGCGATGGGTGACAGTTTCCTGTCCGCCTGCTCCCGGGGGGGCAAGCCCCATCCTCTGAGACAGTTCCAAGCGATGATGGTGCAGGACCAACAGACAAGGAGGTCCTGGGTTGGGCCCCAGACATGCTGGTGCCCAGTGCCATGGCCAGCTGAGGTGGGACAGGTAGGTCCACTGGGACTGGCCTTTCCAAACATGCTATAGTGTTTAGATTTTATTATATGTGGGTTAGTAATAGTCAACACATCCCAGGGTTAGGTATAACAGCATGCATAGATATTCCCATTAACCCAGACACCAGATTTGGAACAGTTGCATAGCAAACAGAACACATGCATATATGGGACCACAGTGGTAATAACAACATCATGCAGGTACATTGATGGCATCATGCCACCAATGTTGGAATAATTCAGTATAGCACATGCATGGAAACAAATATACATATTTATCAACCAATAGGACATAATTAGAACAGTCATTACATACCGGTTGAGGTGGGTATGTAGTTTAATGTTGGAGATATGGTGGGGGGGACAGATGTCAATTAACAACTAGTATGTTCCTGTAGTCCACATTACTTTCCTAGTCAGTGCTGTTATCTGTACCTTACAAGTATTACTACATTACCCTATAGCCTTAGTTTGGACAGTGATATGGTTGTCGTCATTGTTATACATTAACTGATTTTACCTGCAGTATTCACCTCTTACCTGATATACCTGTGGAGAGAATGTCTGTTAACACTAGCTAACTGTTTCTACACATACTCCCAGATTCTGGGTTGATGTTGTCCACATAGCTATCCAACTCTTTTTGCACAGATTCTGGCCATGTCTTGACCACATGCTGGTGTACTGGGACATATCTAGACCATTGCCCTCTGCTACCTTTAGTGACTTGACACACACATATACATGCTTTTCTACACAGGTATATTATGTAGCATAGTGTGGGTGACAGTGATCAGTGATACTTTATTATTCAGAGAAACTGCAGCACTCATTATTCCCTACAATACCAGAGTAAGCAGTACCAGTACAGGGTATAAAGGTTTTTATTTCTCAGCACAGTGTTTGTATCCGACATACCTGTGGGAGCAGTGTTTTTTAGCACAACCTGAATGTTGCAAATTACACATTAGTATTATGCACATACATTTCACTCTGTTACTGTACACACTCTGGTCACAGCTTGACAACGTGGGGGTGTAGATAGGAGATGCTTGGCTTATTACTCTCATAACAGTTTTGGGAGTTGCTACAGTGACAGGTTTGTTCTCATAGATGTTTGACAATCACCTGTGTTCCCTGTTTGCTGGCTATCCATCTGGGATGATCCCACAGACTTCCCATGGAACAGGGTGACAGACAGCAGATATGGGCCCATATACTGGACATTCTGGTCTTATCTGTACAGTTGTGGAATATGATTCTGTATGCAGCCTACTTCCACTCCCAGGATTCAGACCATGGCTGTGCCTGCTGCAATTTAAAGACTGTCCATCACAGTTGTGTGTGCTATATAGATATTGCTGTATATCTCCTCTCTGCTTTCTGTCTTAAAATTCTCCTGTGCTTTTGCATTCTGACCTTATATTACAACACTCTTATACAAGTTTCCTAGACAGTTATATTTTGTATAGCAGTGTGGGCGACAGTGATGAGTAATACCTCAATATTCAGAGCAACTGCATCAGTCATAATGCTATACAATACCAATGTAAACAGTACCAGTACACCGTATCATTCTTGTATTTCTGGGCACAGTGTTGGTATCTGACAGACCTGTGAGAGAAATGTTTGTTAGCACTACCTGAATGTTGCCACACACAGTACCAGATTCCACATTACTATTATGCACATACTTCTCACTCTGTTACTGTGCACACTCTGGCTACAGCTTGACAACATGGGGGTGTAAATGGGACATATGTGGCTTCTTACTCTCATAAGGTGTTGGGGAGTTGCTAGTGTGCCAGCTTTGTTCTCATAGACGTGTCAGTCAGTTGTATTTCCTGTTTGCTGTCTATAAGTCTGGGATCATCCCATTGATTTCCCAGGGGGACAGGTTGACAGGCATCAGATATGGCCCACTTTACTGGACATTCTGGACATATCTGTACAGTTGTGGGGTATGATTCTGTATGCAGACTACTCCCACGGCCAGGTTTCAAACCATGGCTCTGTGTGCTAAAAATACTACAGTTCACATCTCAGTTGCATGTGCTGTTTGGGCTTTGTTGTCTGTCGTTTCCCTATTTTCTGTCTATGTGTCTCTCAGTTGTACTAAATGGCCTCTGGGGATTACACCAGTCATATACAGGCATTCCTACACATTCTATTTATGGTGCACGGTGTGGGTAACAGTGCTTAATGTAACAGTACTATTACATGATTGCAAATCTACATTACCATATGATACCAGAGTATACACATGCAGTCCAGCAGTTAGACCTTTATTGTCAGGCTATTATGCTTTTATTTACATACATCTATATGAGACTCTTCCTGCCATATTCTCTGGTGTATACAGTACTTGTCTTAAACAATAAAGGTTTTATACAGGCAATTAATTTATTAATATTTTTAGATTTATTTCCTATGACAGTACATGCAAGAGTATTACTGACCTGCCTCACGTCACAACCTCTCCAGGTGACTTCCATGGGCCTCCTGGTTCACGGACCACTCAGTTGCAGCTGTGGAGAACATGAGAAGAATATTTAGCTATACCTATCCATGATATACATGAGCTGGCAATTATTACACACATAGTAGGGTAATACTTACAGCTGGGACATCCCCTGCTGTTCTAGCCTCTTGGATCCACTGCTCCAAGAGGTCCCCCTTACACTGCTTCAGGTCGGCATAGTGATGCCTGACCTGCTCACCAGTTTGGGGTATGCCAGTGGCACTGGTGAGGTCACGGGCGAGACGGTCCCAGGTGGAAGCCTTATATTTGGAACCCTGGTACTGGCCCTGCAGCAGTCTCTGCTCATGGTCTTTCACAAAAAGTCCTGCCATGACTCTGGACTCCTGGATGCACCAGCGCTACACCTGAAAGTGCACTCCCTCTCCCCTTCCTGACATGGCACCTGCAAGGGGAAGCTACAACCAGTTACGAGATGTATTCCAACCTGTTAGGTTTAAGTAGGGCTGATTTCCCACACTTTTCCGTGATTGGCCAGTTTTGAAAAGGCTAAGCTATGGGCAAACCTGCTTACCTAAGGTTGGCATTGTTTAAAGGGGTATAATGCTGGGCACATTGAATTAGCTGGCCTACACATTGCTTACACCTCCTAAGCTGGCCTGTGCAATGCTTAGCATTGCTTGCATTGGACTTTACATTATATTTTCTTTTTGGCATTGCTTTCTTATTCATTACATCTTATATATCTGCCTGGTATACATGATTCATGTGTACATACACTGTGTGTTTTATTGGAGACTTCAACACTCTATTACAATTACACCTCACTTCTAGGCTTACTGCTGTACTCCAGTTTGCATATTTATGTTATGTAGTGAGTTATGGAACATATGACTGTATACTTATTCCTTTCACAGGTTCAGTTTGATTTTACTATAGTGAGGACATGGTTGGTGATACCTCATTTTTCTGTACTGCTGTAATGGCTTGGTGGTTAACTACTGTGACTATAGTGTATAGGGTCCTGGGTTCAAGACCTGCAAGGCTATTTATTTTGTTGCTGGGCAGAACAAGGGCCATTGGATACAGAGTGATTAAGGCACTTTTGAGCAGTTGTAAGTGGGTTTGTGCGAGGGTAAGCAATGCTAACCTCCGGTTACATATGCTTACAGAGAGTTAGCTTTAGAATTGCTTAACCTGTGTGCGCATGGATTACCTCCGCACAAACGGGCTTAAACTCACTTACTAGTGCTTAAATATGGTTACTACTGCTTATTGGTGCTTACACTTGCTTACTAGTGCTTACTTCCACTTACAAGTGCACTGATTTGGACAGTTATATGTCATGGTTCTTGACAAGGTGGGAGATTTGGAAGCTGTATGGAGTTGTCATTCATTACACGTTTTACCTTCCATTTATATCCATGATTCATGTGTACATATATTGTATGGGGCACATGTGCTTATCTGGGGACTTTGCAACATTATGACACTGACACCTCACATGTTCATTTAATGCAGTATTCCAGTTCACAAATATATGTTATTTAGCGGGTTATGCAACAAAAATATTGGTGATAATGTGATTTGCCATGGAAAATGGAATGTGCTGCAGTGGGACTCGAACTGGGCATGCCTGCTCGTAGGGCGAATGCTCTGCCCACTACACTATTGCTATACAGCTTAATTTGAATATATCTTCCTTGTTATCCTTTTCAGCCATTTAAGCTGCATTAACCGTAGCTAAGCAATGGGCACACCTGCGTACCTACGTTTAGCTTTAATCGAATTTTTAATAAAAAAGAAAAGGGTTTGTTCATTTTATTTGTATTTACTTGCTGTTGTACATGAGGGGGAATGTTGCTGGGGATTATGCGGACACTTATGAGTGGTCTCACTCATTTCTTAGGCCTTTCTGCTGTTCTTCATTGTGGGGGAGTGTATATTCTGAGAACTCTGCTCTCAGACATGCCCCCTGAACTTTTACATGCTCTATGTAAGATTAAGAGCTCAGGCAGTGCACCTCATTAATATGAATGGCACGCAAGTGTCTTACAATGACCAGCTGAGTTTGCCTCTTCTATACTTCTTATAAACTTTGTTCTTCATAGATCATTATGTTATTCCTTTATGCAGATGAATGTGTGTGTGTGTATGTGTATGCACCCATGTGAGCCCATGCACATGTGCACAAGTATGCATACATGACAGCATGTGTGCGAGATGCAGCACCTTACATGTAATTGGTTGCCATCATATTTGAATGTACACTGCTGTATTACTGTGCCTTTGGAACCTCACTGATTATTTCACTTATGTAACCCTGAATTTGTAATTTGCCAGCACACTCTAATATTTAAAAGATGTTGTTGGCAGAAGGCCACTTGTCTAATAGCACTTGCCAAATACTGTAGTTGGACCATGCTGCCTCTCTCTCTCTCTTCCGCCTAGCTTAGTGTCTGATTTTGTTTTTCCATTATGCAGTTTCTCAGTCTAACACACAGTTTCATGAGTTATGCTGTGATTCTAATACAATTTAAGAACAAAACAACTGCATCTTCTCAGTCCTGATTCTACCCTCTATTTCACATTTTTGTTTTGTATGAACTCATCCTTTATTTTTAGTTTAGTGCCTCCAGGAGTCCACTGACAAAGGTGAATACTTATAGCGCATTCCCATCCTTTTGTCATTCAAGTATCAGGAGACCATTCCATTTAATGATATATGTTTGCATACACTTCTTTGCAGTTTTGTAACATTTCTCACCTTTTCCAATGACTTAATGTTCTAGCAAGCAACACTTGGTAGGATTGTTATACACCAGTAAAAATACAAATAAACTAGTGCTGTTGCAGTGGTGTCACATTGATACCTTGTACAACTGGATGGTGGCATAAGTGCAGCTGCTGTGCTTGTTTCATGCTCATGTGTTTAATCTGATGCTCTATGTGTAGCAAGGGCAGTCTCTGATATGCTTTTCTATAACAGCACTGAATGCAGATGGCTGTATCCATGAGAAAAGCAGGTTTTGCAATTCAGTAGAGCAACTGGGTTCCTGACTGACTGTATCATTTATTTTATTATTTATTTACATTTGTTGACCAGGAGTGTCCGACTGGACGTAGGTCCATTTTCAGCGGAGGCCCGGGCAGAAAAGCTCCACATTTAAAATAGACAGTAGTTACATTGGATTACATAGCGATTAACAATTTGATTAACATAGTAATTAATTACAAACATATTTACAGATGAAGAACATAGTACATCAGTAGACAACTAGAATCTTAATCTGCAAAGTACATAACAGACATTAACAAATGTTACAATAAGAAGTTCCTGCTGTATAATAAATACTAGGCTTATGAGCATCTGAGCTTGCTATAATCAAGGTAGTTAGTGGGGTGGAAAGAAAGGTAGTGGTTGGATGGGGTGGGTGATATTAGAGTGGGAGTTGCAAGGGCATAGCCAGCATGTTTTTAGGTGCGCTTTTAGTAAAGTTTTGAAGTGGGTGCATGATGGTACGGAGGTAATTGTGGGTGGGAGGGAGTTCCATAATTTGGGTATGGCGCAAGAGAATAGTGCTTCACCAGCAGAGTTATTTACTTTAGTGATCAGCAAGTGATTTTTGTTGCTGGATCTTAGTGATCTAGTGGTGTGATAGGGTTGGAGTCTGGAGGGATAGGACATTTAGTGGATGGTTTACTAGTTTGTGGGCGAGTGAGAGTTGTTACCATTGTTGGAGGTGAGGGAGTTCAAGCCAGCCCAGTTCAGCAAGTGAGAGACAGTGGTGACTATGGTAGGATGCCCCTGTGGCAAATTTGGTGATTTTGTTGTAGCAGGTCTCTAGCTTGTTTAGATCGCATTGCCTTAGGTTGGTATATATTGGAGAGACATAAAGTAGGGTGGAGATAAGGCGGAATTTGCTACTGAAATCTTTGCTGCTTTGGTGAGAAGTTGCTTATTTCTGAATAACGCTCCTAGTTTTTTGTGGACTTTTTTTATGGTCATGGATATGTGAATGTCAAATTTTAGTTTATTGTCTTTCCACTCCTAGCAATTTGGTGTGTTCATTTGGGTATATAATGGTGTTGTCTTTTGCTCTGATGTTAAAGTGACAGCTGTTTTGAGTATGTTTGGTGGGTTGGAAGATGAGTAGTTTAGTTTTGTTTGGGTTGAGTATTAATTGGGCATCGGATAACCAAGTTTCAACAGAGGAAAAGGCTTCCTGTGTGACTTTTTGCAGTGTGGGTAGGGACTGGGCTGAGCAGATGATGGTTGAGTCATCTGTGTATTGCATGAGTGTGCCATGTTTCGTGACAGAGGCTAGATTAATGGTGAAAACAGAGAAGAGTAGGGGTCCAAGTATGGATCCTTGGGGGAGCCCTATGGAGACAGGTAGTTGGGGAGATATGTCATTCTGCCCTAGAACGGATTGTTGGCGGTCAGACAGGTAACTCTGAAACCAGTTGGTGACTGATTGAGAGAAGGATAGGTTATTGAGGACAGAGATGAGTTGTTTTTGTGGGACCATGCCAAATGCTTTAGATAGGTCTAGGAAAGTAGCAGAGGAGAGATAGCCATTGTTTTTATGCTGAAGGATAGTGTTAGTAAAGGAGAGTAAGGCAGTGGTGGTGCTATGGTTTGGTCGGAAACCATGCCGAGTATTGGAAAAGAGGCTGTTAGTAAGGAGGTAGTCTGAGACCTGAGAGTGTATGCATCTCTCTAGTATTTTGGAGAGTGGAGAGAGAATAGCTTTGAGGCGGTAATTTGTTAGTTCTGTGGAGGGGAATTATATGTGATACTTTCCACAGTGTAGGAACGTAACTTTCTGACAGAGATCGGTTAATCAAGATGGATACTGGGTAGACCAGAGCATCAGCTGCGATTTGTAGGTATTCTCTTGGGAGGTTGTCTGCTGCTAATTTGGTGGGCTTAAGTGTAGGTAAGAGTTTTTTTATGTTGAAGGTAGGTACAGGAGAAAAAGAGAAGGCAGTGGGGAGATTACTAGTTGAAGGTGTGGGTTGGAGGGGAGGAGGGTTGTGTTGTTTAGCTAGTGATAGTATGGTTTGTGTGAAGTGTGTGCTGAATGAGGTAGCAATATTTTCGGAGGAGTGAGGGATGTTAGGAGGAGGGGTACTGACTTTACCTAGATGGAGGATGGAGTTTATGGAGGACCAGAATTGTTTGGGGCTTTATCATTTAGATCTCCTGATCTTAAATTATTTGTCCTGTGTTTCAGGGAGAAGTGGAATTAATTATTCAGCTTTACTGTCTGTGTTACTCAATGTCACCAGTTCCTGTGAAAAATATGTTTTAGGAATTTTCGTCTGGAAGCATGTTAAAACAGTACCTATAACCTTGAATAATTAACCTAGTGACTGAGGCTCTACTCAAAGGGAGAGGACAGATCTGAACTGGCAGCAGTCTTTTTTTCCAGTTCACTATGACTGCTTTCTTCACAGAATTCACCAGGAGGCAGTGAGGCATTTCCCTGACAGGTTGGCCTTTACATCATCAATGCACAAATCATTTTGTTAGCTATGGAAGCCTAGGAGAGGGCATGTGAAGGTAGGGTCTAATACTGAATGCACATCTGCTCACACTGTTATTTCTTTGAATAGATGATAGGTGCATCTGGGTGGTGGTATTGCTTCTCTCCTACACCTGCCCATCTTTGGCTCTATACTACATATCCACTTACTATTGCATCCTGCAGCAACGCTCATAATTTTTTCTAGCAGTCTATCTTAACAGGGGCATAGGAAATCTGTGGCATTCTGTGACATACCACATTATAGCAGGGTAAGGGTCATTCTGTGATCTGCAACATTAAAACAGGATTGGAGGCATTCTGTGATAACAAAGTTTGGAGCATTTTGTGGCATATCATATTACAACATGAGCAGTGGCTTTCACCTGTCACAACAGAATATTAAAACAACTGCAGAGCTGCATCTGAAAAGGAGACATTTGAATGCTGTTTTCATTAATGTAGAGAAGGACGTATTATTTATTAATTTATTAAATTTGTTTACCAGGTAGTGTCCGACTGGGCTGAGGGCCCGTTTTCAGTGGAGACCCGGGTAGAAAAGCTCTACAGTATTACAGAAAACATTTTTTTTTCAGTAGAAATACAATGCAGGCAATAATATAGTACAGTCAATAGATCAATACAATAAATAGTACAATAACAGACAACTGCACAATACAAGTAGTGAAATAATTTCTATATAAGCACAATTAATAAACAGATGATAGGAGTAATGCTGAGAACAGTAGTAGAAAAGGGTTACTATTAAAATGGGAAACGTTTTTTTAGGTTCATAGGTGTTTACTAGGCTAACAACCACAAGGGCCTTTTTAAGCCTAGCCATGCATCCCAAATCTCTGATAAGTTCTGGTACCCTTGATAAGTGTAAGGGAGCTTGGTTGATGAAACATTTACAGCCAAGGGACTGGGAGATGAACCATTCACTGGCTACCTGTGTTCATTAGAGACATAGATGGCACCGGATATTCTGATGATATTCTGTTTATTATATTCAGTCATTGCCATTGAATATAATAACTATTGATTTAATTTTAACAATTTCTTGCAAGCTGGTGAGTTTTATTTCCAGTAAGCTACATTGTTTTCATTAGCAGTTTATTTGCCTTTGATCGCACTGATGCTACATGATTTGTTAACACAGAGAGAAATGAAAACGTTTTTGGAGCAATAGTTACCACTGGTTAGTATACCATTGTTTAAAACAGTCAAAGACAGGGTGCACTCTTCACAGTTTAACATGTATCCCTGCTAATTAGAAGAAACATTAGACAATGGATAATACTTACTGTATGGAAGCAACCCAATGTTATTTTCCTGTTTTAAAGGGAGTAGGGCACTGAATGTGGAGAGCTGCCATTTTGTATGTATACCTAGCTCTGTGGTTAATATTCTGGAAAAAAATAGTCAACAAATCACCAAGTATCTAGACAAGCATAACAAACTTTTATAAATGCAACATAGCTTTCACCAACTATCTGGATAAGTATAGCAAACTTTTCTAAATGCAGCATAGCTTAAGTAAGATTCCAGAAAAATGAGTCAACAGATCACAAAGTATCTGGCTAAACATAGACATTTTTTATAAATGCAGCATAGCTACAGAAATGACCATAACATTCATACAGCCATTAAGATGGCAAATCTTGTCCTCTCCGACAGCAACAAATAACTTTATATGCCAGACATATTTCTACATGTCTCATTATCTGGAAGTTGTGAACTATAGTGAAATTGTGCTAAAGAGGTTCTCAAACTGTCTGAGAAAAAGCAGGTAGTGTACTGGCAAAATGTGCTGTACAACCATTACCAGTCATGTCTAGGAGTTCAACATCTAAGGCCACTTCTCTTCTCAGCATTTACAAATTGGTATAGACAAGGCCTAAAACTTCTTCAGTAAAGTGACTTACAGTGGATGTACTTTTAACAAACCAAGAAATGAATTACAAAAAGAATTTAACTCCACAAAGTACTGCATTAGTAGCAGTAGAATTATATGCTATGAAAAAAAAAGTCTGCTTTGTTGCTCATAGGTTCACAGGTTCATAGGTGTGTACTAGGCTAATGGCCCTGGAGCCTTTACAGACCTAACTCATAGGATTACCCTGGCATTGTGCCACCTGACCTTAGTTTCTAGTGCCTCTGTCAAGTAGAGCCACTGGAATGATCCTCGGGGTGAATTTTCTGTTTTCCATCCACTCATCAAAATTTCTCTTGAAGAGGGCCATTAAGGCGCTCCGCTTGATATGTATGAGACGTCTATTCCATAGCATGGGCAGTCTCTGGGTTATGAACCTGTCCCTCCAGCTTGTTTTGTTGGTTGTGGTAATGAGGTTGAGGTCTTTGGAGCGTGTAGTGTGGCGGGATTGGGATTTCTTTAGCTGTAGCATTTCTAACAGAGCTGGGTCAGACATGGCTTTGTAAGTCAAGCAGAGATCGCCTCTAAGTAGGCGATATGAGACAGAGAATAGTTGGATTTGTTTTAGTCTGTCCATATAGGACAAGTGTTTAAGGCCTTAGATCGTCTTTGTGAGGTATTTTTGCAGCCTCTCCAGTTGTTGTAGGTGTCTAGTGAGGTACATGCCAAATGGGGCATTGTACTCGATTATTGGCCTAATGAAGGAAGAGTAGAGGGAGACAATGATCTCTTTCTTTCTGGATGCAAAACCCTTAATAATGAGATGTGCCACATAGAAGTACTTTCTGACCACAGTGGCAACGTGATGGTCAAAAGAGAGGTTGCTGTCAACTTGTGTTCCCAGATCTCTTATGACACCTTGTGTTCAGTGGACTAACATCGATGTGGTAATTCATGGGAACTGGGTTTTTCCCAAAGGGGATGACGACATTTTTTTGTATTGAGCTTAAGGCCATGGTTCTGACACCAGTCATTGGTCTGAGTGACGCCTTTCTGTAGGATGTCAACATCACTTGGAGAGTTAATTATGACTCCCAACTGGCAATCATCTGCAAACTTTGTCAGCCACAGTCCCTTTGTGTTGACCTGAACTTCAGAGAAGTAGATACGAAACAGGAGAGGACCCAGGACTGAACTCTGTGGGACTCCACTCATGACTGGTTGACACTCTGACTTGGAGTCAGCTACTTTCACACTGTGGGTTCTATCTGTGAGCCAGTTTGCAACCCACCTAGTGATATAGGGGTTGATGACTAGCTTAGTGAGTTTTTCATGATTCCTGAGCGGGGAATGGTATCAAAGGCCTTGGCCAAATCAAGGTAGGCTGTATGAACCACGCTGCCTTCATCCACAGCTCTGGTGACTGACTCATAGAAGTCAACCAGGTTGAGCAGGCATGATCTACCCTTCACAAAACCAAACTGTGTGGGATCCAGGGTTTGGAGTTTCCCTTCATCTTTGTTTATTAGGTCCATGATGATGCGTTCCATAGCTTTGCATATCAGACTTGTCAGGCTAATGGGGTGATAGTTCCCAAGGTCTGTAGTCTCTCCTCCTTTGTGGAGAGGGATGACTGTAGCAGTGTGCCATTCGGTAGGGACAAAGCCTGAGGTGGGGTTGTGATTGAACAGGGCACACAGATGAGGTACCAGTTCACTCTGTAGGTCATGTAGAACTCAGCCAGGGATATTGTCATGTCCCATAGAAGCTGTATTCTTAGCTTTGGACAGTGCTGTTTTGATCTGTGCAGCAGTAATAGTGGGTGCCTGTCAATCTACTGGTATTGTGATTGGTCCTTTGGCCAGGGAGAGAGGGGTAAAGTTGGCACTGAATATGTTGGCCAATATATTGGCGATATGATATCTGTTGGCTAGGTATAGGAGGTACCATTGTGCAACAGCTCTGAGTAAATCTGGGTATTGCCGTGGAGATTCTTTACATAACTATAGAAGGCCTTGTGGTTGCCTTTACTATCTGCTGCAATTCTGTTTTCATAGCTAGCTTTAGAGGATTTGATGAGGGATCTCAGCTTTTTGTTGAGGCTGATAAGGGAGTTTTTCCAGTCTTAGACTTCACCTTATTTTTCATCAGTTTCCTCCTTCAGTTGTAGAGTTTGTTTATGGCAGGGGGCGACCAGATTGGCTTCTTTTTTGGAGGAGAACGAGATACCTGCATTTGTGTACATGTTCATACAGGGCATTAGTGTATGATTCTGTGGTCATGCAGCTGTTCTCCAATTGCATGGGTGCCATGAAGTTAGCCACCTCTGCTTTTAGGAGCCCAAAGTTAGCTTTGGAGAAGTTTTTCATGCTGGTTACTTTTGCGGGAGGGTGTGGGAGGGATGTGGATTTCCAAGGTGATTAGATTGTGGTCAGATCTAACCAGGGAAGAGATGACTATTGGTACAGAGCAATGGTCACCCATGGTAGTAATGACCAGGTCAAGGATGTTGCTACCTCTAGTGGGGGTAAGAATGAGCTGGTCCAGGGCATTGGATTTAATAAATTCCAGGAAACATTGGGCAAGTGTATTGGTACATGAGTAGTTTTCCCAGTTAATGGAGGGGTAGTTGAAATCGCCTGGTGTGAGAGTGTTAGGTTGGACCCTAATATTCTCCAAGGTGCTTAGGAACGTGGAGTGTGAGTCTTGGGTCATGGTTGGGGACCTATAGCAGGCTATGACCTGAATCGCTGTCTTACCCAATGTTAGCTGCACCTGAAGTATCTCTGATGTGTCATGTTGGGCTACCAGTCTGGAGGTGTGCGCATCCTTTATGAATATGGAAACACCACCACCTTTGGAGCTTCGGTCCAGGTTTTGGGGCCAGAAGGTATGGAATGAGTTATAGCCTGGTAGTGCAGGGGTGCTATCTGCTGCCTTGAACCAGGTGTCTGTTACAGCACAAATGTCGATGTTCTCCATTTTAAGGAGTGCTTCGAGTGAGTGCATTTTGAGATTTAGACTTCTAGCATTGAGCAGCATGACCCACAGATTGCATTTGTTTGTAGCTGTTAGGGTGGTAATTTTGTCTTTGGAACACTACCTAAAAAAAGGCACTATAGGGGTGCCAAGAGCCTTGGCCAGTATCCGGAACCCCAGGGGTGACAGATGCAGGCCATGTCTGGCAAAGCATTTAGGTCTGTCAATCATGTCATCCCAGGCAGACAGATACTGGATCCCTTAGAATGACACCAGAAACTTAGCCAATTGTTGAAATCAATCATTTTCTGCTTGTACTGTGGTATCATTCTGGTGCAGTCAAGATGTTCTCCATATAATTACCATATCACTATCATGGCAAATTCAGGCCTGCTTAGATACACGCAAAGTGGATGTACCACTGTGTGCTATAAGCTTTTCTTTCAAAGATACAGTAAACCAAGTAAGAAGCCTCCTTCATCACACACATCAGAGAGAGAGCCAGCGAAAAAAAAAAAACTTTACTAAAAATACCTGAAGACTGTAACAGCAGCACAGAGCAGTTGGACATCTTAAAAAAAAAAAAAAAGATTGTGATTGGTTAATTAGTACGTTGCAGTCTTTTTGCCAACTATATATGAGGTACAGATTAATGCCAGCCCACATCTGATGGTGTGTTTCAAACGAAAACATACTGTGAACGTTTATGGTGGATTTTTGTGCTTCATAAAAGTCTTGAGAAGGATTCCAGGCTGTTCCGGGCTTTATTGTTTCACCATGGAGGCTTCTTAGTTGGTTTATTGGTGCTTATTTTGAAGCCGTGTGGATTTTATTTGGTTTCTTTCAAAGATGCCCTAAGTGTCATAACAAGACAAATTTTAAAGTTACATACAAATATTTCAGGCACAGGCAATCATGCCCTTCTAGCCCACGAATATACCAAAACAATCATTCCCATAATAAATCTCAAAGTTGTTCTTAAAAATACCTTAACTAGTGCTTGCTTTAATATAATTTGGTATCCTATTCCATGCATTAGTTGCTCTGTCAGACAACTAATTAGTATATCTGTCATTCGTATATATTCTCCTATACAGGTTATTTGATGATTCTCTACTGCGTTTTGGTGATCTCAAACATTCTGAAAGATAGTTATCTCTAAATGCCCTATATATCTGAATAAGGTCTCATATTAAATATCTGTATGAAACATTGTACAAGTTCAGATATTTTAATCATTTATTATAACTTAAATTTTTCTCATCCATGAATGCTTTTGTATGTTTCCCTGTCCTGTTTCCAATTTAATCATGTTAGTTTTCTTATTTTATTTATTTATTTATTTACATTTGTTTACCAGGAAATTCTGACTGGACACAGGTCCTTTTTCAGCGGACGCCCGAGGAGAAAAGCTCTATATGCATAAATTATGTTACAGTATTGATCTTGACAAACAGTAAATAACAGAGCAAAATATATATAATAAAACATACAATTAAGACAGAAGATACTTAGTAATAACATGGATTGAAAACATACATTAAAACAGGAATTGATTTGTTACAGTTGGTAGAATCAGAGTAAATAGAACTTATTGTAAATTGTGTTATAGAGGCAGTTGTACTCAGGCCTAACATGCTTAGTAGCAGATAATCACGAGTGTAATATTTTTGTTGCAGGAAAGGGGCATGGGCAGAGCCAGTATAGTTTTAGTTGAGACTTGAGTGCAGTTTTGAACTGACTGTTGGATGGTAAGAAGGTTATGGGGGGGGGGGGGGTTGTTCCAAAGTTTGGGTATGGCATATGAGAATAAGGCTTCACTTGTGGAGTTTTTGAGTTTGGTGACCAGAAGATTTTTGCTGTTGAGCATAGGGATCTAGAGGAAAAGTAAGTATGGAGAAGTCTCTGAAGTGATGGGATTTTATGAGGATGGTTTCTTAGTTTGTGGGCAAATGAGAGTTGGTTTAGGTTAAGAAGTTGTGGGAGTTCCAGCCAGTCTAGCTCTTAGTGAGTGGCAGTGATGGCTGAAGTAGGATGCACCTGTTGCAACAGAGCCCATAGTGAGTTCCTTCCAATAATAAAGAATATGTTTTTTGTCTCCAAAGGCTATGAAAATCAACAATGAATTAAAGAAAACACTAAACCTTTATAACTGTAATACTTGGATTGTTATAAGTATATACTAGGCTAAGGACCACCAGGGCCTTTATAAGCCTAGCCATACAATCCAACCCAATAGTGTCTCTATGTATCATGGATGTTTATTAGGAAGGGGTATGTTAACTAGAGGTTATGTGTGTATGGCGGGGGTATGTTAGTTTGGGAATTACTGTCTGCCTCAGTCGGTCTTAGACATGGGACCCTGACCCAGGGTGAAGTTCTGATTTCCATCCATTGGTCAAGGTTACACTTAGATAGGGTTAGGGGTGGACTCAACTTCACATGGACTGGGAGTCTGATCCAGAGCATGAGGATCCTCTCAGACACAAATCTGTCTCACCAAAATATCTAGTGGTTATGATGCAGTTAGTTTTGTGGATATGCAAAAGGTTCATCAGCGCTGGATCCGAAGATGCCTTGTATGCCAGGCATAGATCTCCTGTCATTAACCTGTAGGAGACAAAATATAGAGATAAGGCTTTAAGGTGGTCTGTATAGGACATTATACTCATACCCTGGATTCTCCTGGTAATGAACCTTTGTGTGCATTCAAAGTGTTGCATACGTCTAGTCAGGTACATGCCAATGGGGGCATTATACTTCATGATAGTTCTAATAAGGGCTGAATAAGGTGGCACTATGATATGAGCAACATTATAAAAGCATAAAGCCTGATCAGATGCCCATGATATTGGTTTTCTTTGTGGTACATGATTACAAGTTTAGCTGCACAAATTTAATACATACTTCATCTTGGTTGTTGTCCTCAAACACTGTACATTACATCCATAAGAGGTTTTTACTATGTCTTTGATCCCTTACAGACTGTTTTTGAACTGTCTAGTCATACTAACCAAGCTCATAATGATATTGTACCTTTTAGTGTACTATCAACCTTTGTCCTATAGCTGTGTTGTCATACTAAACAGGTGCAGCCTAATATGGTATATTTTGGCATAATTCAATCTTTGTTCTGTAATTATCTTGTCATGTTGTACAGGTGCATACTGATATGGTATCTTTTGATGTTCTTCATAAGGATCACTGCTGCAGTAGCCTACACTATATGGGTTATATCCTGTTAAGTATATAATAGCTGGCCAGCTTCCAAAGCTTCAGGGCACCTTCCATGCACTCAAATCTAAAAACTGTTAGTTCAAGCTGAGCTGACTAAAAAGATTGGTTTGGGCACCAAGCCCTTTAGACCTTTTATGTCTCTGAAGAGAGCCCTCCTTTGTGGCTTTTTGAGGATTGAAGGTTGGCTAACAGTTTTCCAGTGTTGGATCAAACTATTCTTTTCCCTCTTGTCATTCAGCATACGCTTGCTCAGGGGGTGATCGAAGTTGTCCCTCTTCCTCAGTTAGAGAAAAGAGTTTTATTCAAGGATATTTCTGGTGCCAAAGAAAGAGGATTCTTAAAAATAAATAAATAAATAAAAAACAGCTGTGGATCTTTCAGAACCTGTTTATGTTAGTGCCCAGATTCAAAATGATGTCACATCACAACCTGTTACACTTTAATGTTTATCATTTTCATTGCTGAAGTAGACTATCTACAGGATTCAGGAAGCCATATTTTCTGTGCAGGAACAGTGTAGGAGCTCCTGCATGGAAAATGGCTGCTGAGTGATTCAGGATAGTGCCGTTTTCATGTGCATGAGCGGTCCTACACTGTTCTAGCATGGAAAACTGGCAAATATGCAAATCACCTCATTTGCTGGTGAAAAACATGCAAATAAGGTGATTTAGGATTCAACAAGCTGCCAGGTCTCTGTGCTAGAACAGTGTCAGTGCAGAAATGTATTCAGAAAATAACTGAGTACATTTCTGCAACTGACAAAACGGAGGCATGACAGCATGTTAAAAAGCATGTATTATGTACAACAGACATGCCAATGGCCAAATATAAGGCCATTAGCATTAAAAAGTGATTAATTATTATGAAAAATACACTTTTTTTGGCCAATCTTGGCCGTTTAAGCATAGGGCAATGGTGTGCAAATGGGATTGTGCTGAAAATAAAAAAAGAAATGGGAAAAAGCTATTTTAAATTAAATCTGCATTTTGTCATTATAGTCTATGGCATGCAGAACATAAACAATACCAGGGAGCACTGGTTGTCAAGGGGAAAGGGTTCATTTTAGTGCAGTAACTAATGACCTACACACTGGGGTATGCAAATAAGGGGAGTTATACTTAATCACATATTTCTTCAAAGTGCCAGCTTGTACCTAACCGTGTAGTAACAGCAATGCAAGTCTAAGAGCTGGATGACTTCATATGGGGGTATGTCATGCTTGCAGTAAGGTCACTGGAGCTCTGTGGCCCATGTTTGCCCTTAGCTAAGCACAGACAAGGAAGGGGGTGTGTCAGATGTGCCTGAACAGTGTGTACATGGCCTAAATGGGTGTGCGCGCCATGCACCGGGTTTTAAACATAAAAAAAGGAAATGGCAACATTGTTTACATTGGAGCACTGGGTATGCGTGGTGTGCCTTGGGGCTTAAATAGGGAGGAAGTGGGAAGGAGAAACAGCAGTAGGAAGGCAGTCAAGGAGAACTAGCATAGTGGCAGGTGGAATGTATCAGAATCAGCCAATTATACATGCAGCAGCCCAGCACAATACTATAAACTATGCAAACACTTTTCAGACTGTTTTTCCCACAAACTCTACACCACCGGTGTACACAGACGGGGGATTTTTAGCTGGCAAAACTAACTAAAAATGTTCGAGGCTGCTGCTGCTTTAATCCATCAATATGTGCTAGAGACTGAGGGTGGTGAGGAGGAGAATGCTGACAGCCGACCTACAGTGAAGAGGAGGAGAAGAGTGTATAGACCCAGGGTAACCTACCATGGAACCACATGAGCTGGCGATAGTGGAGCTCTATAGGGTGGACAGGGACATTCTACAGCAAATCATTGAGCTGTGCCAGCCACGCCTCACACACAGAACTAACAGAGGGAAACCCATCCCACTGGATACCAAGGTATGTGTAGGTTTAAGGATACTAGCCACAGGTACCTTTCAAAGATCAACTGGGGATATCATGGGGGCCTCACAGGCATCACCATCCAGGATATTCCACCAGTTCCTGGATGCCATGTCAGCATGTCAGTGAGCACATATATTTCCCCAGCAGCCATGAGGCATTGACCAGAAGTATGCGTCTCTTCCACCGTATAGCAGAATACCCTGAGGTAGCTAGTGCTATAGACTGCACGCACATGCACATCAAAGCACCACGTGGTGAGCAGAGAAGGGTCTACATAAACCATAAGGGCTTCCACTCCATCAACTGCCAGGTCATGTGCGATGCCCAGGGCATTATCATGAACGTGTGTGCTGGCAGCCCTGGAAACTATAATGACTCCCACATCGGGCATTTCTCACAACTGTATCCGGGGTTTGCCAGGGGGGACATCCCATATGGCCATCTAGTGGGGGATGCTGGCTGTGCACTGGAGCCATGGCTAATGACATCCATCAGAAATGCACACACAACTGAACAAGAACACCATAATGAGGCACACGCACAAACCAGAATCATTGTAGATGGTGTGTTTGTGAAGTCATGGTTCCGCTGTCTTGACATATCTAGTGAAGCCTTGCAGTACTCTCCAGCTACATGTACACAAATGTTCATAGTATGTGCCATGCTACACAATATGATCCTGTGGAAACAGCTGCAGCAGGAGCAGCATGGGGCAGGGCCATACAGGCCCCCACCATTGCCAAGGCCAGCACAGGCACAGAGGGTCTTGAAGGAGGAACTTCCTGAACCTGCTCCTGTAGGCAGAAGAAGGCATGCCCAGTATACCCAGGCTTTGGCAAAGAGGCAATGCATAGCATACACACACTGACACTGTAGGGACCCAGGGACAGATACCTCTCTCTGACTCGCACATACAGGAAAAGAGATGCTAAACATGACACTACCTATGCTTACCATGTATAGGGAGTGTACTACATGCATCCAACATAGTCAGCTCTCCAGCACCATCCTCAATACTGGCCCATCAACAAGGTAAGTCACCTTTCCTATCAGTTACTGGATGTAGTAGTATGTTCTGATTGTTGTATGTATATTATAAATTCAAGCATGCAAGGGAATTGGGTGGCTGAATGGGATAGCAGCAGACAGCTGACAGCTATATGGGACAGCAGGAAATCCACAACAAATACTGGTGTCAACATACTAGGCAGTACTACACAAGGTGACAACTCCCACCGCAGTACATGTCATGGCCCAAATAACTGTGAGTGTCAATAGGTCACACACATGGATGTCAGTGAGGGTCACATACCCACCACCAGCCTTACCCAGCAGGACAGGTGTAGATGACCTTAAAGAAAGGCCGGGCTAAGGCCCAAAAATGATGGCAATGGTGAACAGCCCCCCCTCCAGACATACACACACATACTACAACAGGTCTAGCAGTTGCATTTTAGTTCTGAAGGGTAAGAAGTCTGAAACTGAAATTTATGCCATTAAAATCTAACATGTGTACTCTACTGATATGCCTCCTTTCTGCATGGTAGGTCACAATACAATATGAAATGGAAGCCAACAGAGTAACTGAAATACCAGTGCAGTCATTGCAAATGTTTAAAGTCCTCAGGTGTACACCCCCCCCCACAATCCCATGTAGAAATGCAGTAACATGTAAGTTTGAGGAGTAATATCACTGGAGCACAGATTGCCAGAGCTGTCCCAGTCTATATTGTTGCATGTGTGCAATTTACAGGGTTCAGTGTGGTAAGTTTGTTGTGTGTTTAATATTGCCTGGAAGTGGTCAGTATGTGGACCTGGATGGTTGTGTCTCAGTGGCCTAGGTACAGTACAGTGGTCGACAGAGCCATGTTCCAACAACTGCAGTGACAACCACATTGCTTCTCAGCTACACCCATGTCAGCAGTTGTACATACTCACTGTCCAGATGCCAATATCTGTCACTGTTGGAAAGCTGGACATGCCATGAATGGCTGCCCATAAACAGAAATAGTACACAGGTGGAAGTAACCCACACAGAGTGCATATAACATAACTGTCAACTGCACATAACATTGGAATTATACATAGAGGTTTAGCATCACATTAGTTGTCCCTCTAGTATAGAATTCTGGTAGTCTGGCCAATCATTGACAGACCACAAAAGGCACAGTTATAAAATATTGACAGGCTACCCATGTTCACACAAAAGTCAGCATAAGGGGAATGTCCCAGGTATAGCTGTGAGTTGGTGCCAGTAGCTTCCATATCACACATGCACCCAGCTCATCTGACCATCAGCCAAAAGGTTTATCACAGGTCATATCCTTGCTGTAGGGAATGAGTACAGCATGAACCTATCTCTGTATGGGAATACATACACGATGCTGCATGCTGAATAGGTGTCCCATGCAGGTGTGTCCCTAGCTGTAGGCAGCAACCTGACCACATTCATACTTGTGGATCAGTATGAACAGGAAGGATTGACAGGAACACCTCAACCACTTACCACTGTCACCCCAGGGTAATCCACTGGCTTGCAGCCTGGGAACGTATGAGTGACAGAATACACTGACCTGCTACAGATGGCCTGCAGCACTCTCAAATGGCTTACAGACCTCTGGCAAAGGCCCATGCCTCACCCATAGTGCCAGTGTATTGAATGTCAGGAGTTCCTAACTAACAACCTAACAACTATAAGCTCCATGGCACTTGCAATAACTGAGTAATACTATAGTGCAGCAAACTAGTTAGGTAGGAGTTCTATCCCAGTCCTGACAATTGTGAAAATGTGTGTGTTTTTGTGAGAGAATGTGTGTGTCTTTGCAGAGACATTATTTTGAAGCCATTCACACTCACCACACTTCCCTTATCCCTCCTTTAGCACTGCTGCTGATGTCACTCACCTCCAAAGATACCTTTGGACAGCTCTCCAACATATACGCTCCGTGGTGCTTACAATAACTGTGTAATACTGGTAGGTGTGTGTGTGTGTGTGTGTGTGTGTGTGTGTGTGTGTGTGTGTGTGTGTGTGTCAGACATCAGTATCCTGTGTGGGTGTTGGTGTAATTGTGTAGTAACAGGATTCATTGAAGCGGGTTTTGCTAAATTATTATATTGATGACCTAGTATATGTTCCAGTGTTGACATTACAAGGCCAACAGTTGTCAAACACTGTAGAGGCTGGTGTAGCAATCCACAGCCCTAAATGTGTAGTGCCATTTGCAATGACTATGTGACAGTATGGGATAGTTAACAGTATAGGCCACCCTTATAATACTCAAAGACAACGCTTCACCCAGGAATCATACACAAACACACTTGACTAGGCATCAACCACTATATTCGTAGTTCTCCTGCATACTGCCTCACAGATAGTACTGTGGTGTGATTGCAGTGGACTCCATGTCAAACCGATGACCAGACATGACTGTTGTCACACAGGTTATGGACACATGTCCTTGTCACACAGGTTATGGACACATGTCCTCTCATGTTTGGGATCTACCATTCTGAGGTGCAGGAGAACACAAAGGCACCCTGCCTGAAAATGTTTGCATACAACAGTAAGGTGGGTGGTAGTATTCCCAATCCATGTGATGTGGACATCATGCACAAAGGCCACTTGGCACCTATGACTGTTGTCAGAACCCTGGACATAACCTCAATGCCAAGAGATGTGCCGCCATCACCTTTGGGAACACCATGGCTCACATGAAGTAATACATTGGTGGTAGTCCACTGAACAGTGATGTTGTTATAACAGAATGGGGAACACAGGTTGACAGTCAGCTGCCTTTTGACAACAACAGATCCACTGACATCAGAAAGTAATTTGATGTGTAACATCTCCTGACTAAGTGTGTGTTATCTAGCAAGTAAAAGGACATGGTCACCCTGTACCATCCCCTCAGTAGTCCAATGTGTACAGTGACTCTTTTGCCATGTTCCCAACTGGACACCTACAACAACTGTAGAGTATGCAAATATACCCCACAAAGGGAATACCATGCTTTATACACATGCCCTGTATGGACAGACTTCAATAACTCCAATGAATGCCTGCATCATACTGTCTTTGTAGGTGCAATCACTACCCTGGTTACATAGCCATGTATCATCAAACTAGGTCAGGAATGCTACACCTGAAGATACCAATCTGTCCACACAACATGCCCCAGAGACCTCAAGCACACTTCCACACTTCAAAGGACATGCATGTGGGACAGGTGCACAACCCAGACACTGTCTGTGTCATGGAATATAAATCACATATATGTGAAGCAGTGCACATCACTGGCCATCCACAATAGATATCTGGATGAGTGGATGGGGAGTATGATACCCACCCTTGCGGACCACTACATTGACTATACTCCCGTGCCACAATGGGGACTATTGTCATGTGGCCTGATGCCAGGGTATTCCCTTGGGCTAGCCTTGTAGAGCCTTCAGGCCCATTCACCCACTACACACCTATGAAGCAGTGTGTGTGTGTGTGTGTGTGTGTGTGTGTGTGTGTGTGTGTGTGTGTGTGTGTGTGTGTGTGTGTGTGTGTGTGTGAATAGTAATCTCAGTGTGTTGAGTTGATGAATATCCCCTGTGGTTGTAGTTATTAACAATCGGAGGTGTGTCCAAACCACAACACGTACCATTCACTACTCTACAACAGATGTAAATCAACATATACCTATGTACAACCCTCAGCCCTAGAATCTCTGAGGCATATGCAATCACTGTATTACAGACCTGGGAAATCCATGCAGTTACAACTTTACCCTGCCTAAGACATGGTGGATGTGTTACCACACTGCCATACCCCTTGGTCTTGCTGCAGGACCACATCCCGGTGACACACAGATGCCTAAAACAGGAACAGGATTCAGCATGTGAGAACACATTCACTCAGCACTCCACTTGTGGTGGGAGAGAGGGGTAAAGCTGGCACTGAATGTGTTGCCAAGACTGTGGCCAATATCTGTTGTCTCAAGATAGGTATTAGTATTGTGCGGTAAGTCACAGCACTTGTGTTTAATGCTGTGGAGGTTGTTGATGTACCTATCAAAGGCTGTTGTGATTGTCGTCTGTGTCTGCTGCATGTCTGCCTTCATAGATGCCTGTAGGGGATTCCATGAGGGATCCCACATTGTGCTTGAGGCTAGTAAGGGAGTTCAACAGTTATGGGACACCACCTTTCTCTGTAACAGTGTTCTTTTCTGTTCTACACTTTAGTAATGGCAGGGGACTATCACATTGTCTCCCAGTGTTTGGAGGACAGTATCTGGCTTTTGTTGGCTCTGGCTAGTACCATGCATTCATGTACCTATTTGTACAGTGCATATGTGTATGATTCCACAGTCATGCAGCTATTTCCCATTGCCATGGTGCAGTGAAGTCATCTGCCCCTGTTTGCATGGCTGCAAAGTCAGCTTTGAACAGGTTTTGCAAGGTGGTTACCCTTGTGGGGGTGTGGCTGACACATTGAGTACCATGTTGATTACAGCCTGTGTGGATCTCACCATGCTGGGATTGAAAACTGTGGATGAGCAACAGTCCCATATTTAAGTGGTCAACACAGATCAAGGTTGTTGCATCCTCAACTGGGGTCAGTATGACCTGGTCCAGTGCACTGGAAATGATGAATCACAGGAAGTGTTGGGACACTGTACTGGCACTTGGCTACTTACCCCAGGTGGTGTAGGGGTAGTTGAGGTCTCATACTATGTCAGTGCTGGGTTGGACCATCATAGATGGCAGGGTGTTGAGGAATGTGCATTAACAGTCTAGGGACATAGATATGGACTCATAGCAGGCTATGGTCTGGATTGCACTATTACCCCAAAGCAGTTGTACCAGAATTATCTCCAATGCAATATGCTTGGATAGTAGTCTGGAGGTGTTCCCATCCATAGTGAATATGGAGACACCACCTTGGGAGGTGTGGTGTGGTCCATGTTTGAGGGATGACAGCTGTGGAATGTGTTATAGCCTGATACTGCAGGGCTGCTGTATGCTGCTGTGAACCACCTCTCCATTACAGACTTATTAATGTCCTCCACTCCGAGTGCTTTGAGTGATTGCATCCTGACAGTTAAATGTCCATTGTTGAGCAGCATGATCCTCAGATTGCATACATGTCTTGCTGTTATGGTGATAATTACATTAGGAACACTGCCTAATAAGGCATCATAGGGGTGGCAAGACACTTAGCTAGTACCTGGAAACCCAGTGCTGACAGATGTAGAACATATGTGGCAAGTCATTGGGTTCTGTCAGTCATGTCATCCCAAGCAGCGAGGTACTGGATTCCCTAAGAATGACACAAAACACATAAGCCACTGTTGCAGTCAATCTGTTGATAGTACCCCAGCATCATTCTGGGTGACGGTGGTACACTGCTCAGGGCTACTGTCACACCTGTCTGGACCACTTAATCAGAGAGTTTAACTATGTCTCTTGTCACATAGTCCAGGGATGTGTGTCCCAGGTCATTTACACTCACATGGATACAGATTGATAACCGTAGTTGCTGTGGAGTGCCGTGACTGGCTGTGTCATGTGTTGGATGCTGGCATGTGATAGATATTTGGCTATCTGTTCCATATTCGGCTTAGTGAGTGGGATATGTGTGTGCCTCAGTATTGTGTTATCCATGATCACTGTATTGTGCAAGATGGTTAGCCTTAGGAGCTTAGGTTGAGAGGCACACTATGTAGGTTAAATATGTGTCCCTTGGCATTTGCCATGTTGTGGTGTCTGAATGGGTGTCTGTCTTGCTGGTCTGTGTTGTTTGGGTGAATATCCATTGAGTGCCTCTGTGAAGGTTGGTTTGTGGCTTTTCACTGTATATCATGGCTGTCAAAGTGGGTATCATGGTGAGTTGTGTGTTCCGCATGGTGTGGTGCAGGTGTTGATCTTGTCCTCTTGACCTGCTAGTCCATTCTTTGCTGTAGAGAGCATATGTCCACATTGGGTGATATACGGGTAACTCTCACAGGAGTGAGTGTTTGTAGTTTAGAGGGGAGGGTTGTCTGTGTACATGAGACAGTTGCATCAGTGCCTCAGAATGGACAGGTGCACCAGGTTAATGGGTGAAAGCACAGAAAACTGCCCTTCAGTCATACCAGGAGGAGTGGACATAACTAGCAAGTACTGGGGGTACTTCTGTGATGAGCAAGTACTGTTGACAGCTCCCAGGTGTGCCACACTTCTTGTCTGTTGAACTGCCAAGCCATAATGCTATTTGAAGTGCAAGACAGAAAGAACTAGCATGATGTAAGGGTGAAACTGAAGGCAGACTTTCTGTCAGCTGTAATACTTTACCTCAGCTGTGCAGTTAGTAGCTTTGGCCATGTAAAAGTTCAGTAAGCTCTGTAGTGCATGTGGTAACTGCAGAACACTATAGTAGATAGGCAAGAGTTCTAATCCCAATACTGGCAAGTGTGTGTGTGTGTGTGTGTGTGTGTGTGTGTGTGTGTGTGTGTGTGTGTGTGTGTGAGAGAGAGAGAGAATCATGTACTGTCTGGCTTATGCCATTTTTGACTTGTGTACTAACCTTCATACTTCCCCTCACCCCAATCTAGTAGTCCTGTTGATGTCATCCACCTTAGAAGTACCTTTGGATGAGGTAAAAATGTATAAGTTCTAAGGCGTGTCTGATAACTGTGTAGCACTATAGTATATATAACTAGATAGGCAGGAGTTCTAATCTTCCTACTGGCAATTGTTTGGATATGTGTGTGTGTTTTTGTGTGAGAATCATGTAGTGTGAGGGTTACACCATTTTTGACCTGTGTACTACCCTTTACACTTCCCCTCATTCCAATCTAGTAGTCCTGTTTGTCATCCACCTTAGAAGTACCTTTGGACTAGGTGGAAATGTATAAGCTCTGTGGTACATCTGATAACTGCATAGCACTATAGTAGAAATACCTGGATAGGCAGGAGTTCTAATCCCAGAACTGTGTGTGTATGTGTGTGTGTGTGTGTGTGTGTGTGTGTGTGTGTGTGTATGTGAGGATCATATCTTGTGTGGCTTATACCATTTTGATGTGTGCACCATATGCAGCTGGTGACCACCTCCCGCTACCATAACTTTATAGAGTATGGTAACAGCATGTGCCTCACATGCAGGAGGTTAAACCATTGTACAGTCCTCTGTACAGATGTGTTTGGAATATCAAGATGTTTGCAACTATATGTGGCCGGAAGTGGTCTGTGTTTTGATTAACAATACCCATGTATGTGATATTGTAGCCAAATAGGCCACAGTCAGTGTACTGACACATATGGCAGCATAAGGTATTATACCTGACTGAAACATCATGGTGCTACAATGTCTGCCTGGAAGAGGTGTGGACTGACATATTTTGGTCCCAATTTGTATGTAACAGGAACACCTTGCCTCTTAACAAGGGTGTGTACACAAATTATATCCACTGTATACCACTGTGTCACACATGTCTCTACCTTGTGCCATTTGTCCAGCCCATTTTGCTGGCCTCTGTCCAGACATCTGATAACTGCGTAGCACTATAGTAGAAATACCTGGATAGGCAGGAGTTCTAATCCCAGAACTGTGAGTGTGTATGTGTGTGTGTGCGTGTGTGTGTGTGTGTGTGTGTGTGTGTGTGTGTGTGTGTGTGTGTGTGTGTGTGTGTGTGTGTGTGTGTGTGTGTGTGTGTGTGAGGATCATATCTTGTGTGGCTTATACCATTTTGATGTGTGCACCATATGTGGCTGGTGACCACCTCCCACTGCCATAACTTTATATAGTATGGTAACAGCATGTGCCTCACATGCAGGAGGTTAAACCATTGTACAGTCCTCTGTACAGATGTGTTTGGAATATCAAGATGTTTGCAACTATATGTGGTCAGAAGTGGTCTGTGTTTTAATTAACAATGCCCATGTATGTGATATTGTAGCCAAATAGGCCACAGTCAGTGTACTGACACATATGGCAGCATTAGGTATCATACCTGACTGAAACATCATGGTGCTACAAAGTCTGCCACCGTCACAGGTGGCCAGCCTTGTAGGTGCAATACATGAGTCCAGATGCTTGGTTTTACAAGTGAACTGTTCATGTTATGGGTCACATTGAAGGCTGGAAGAGGTGTGGACTGACATACTGTGGTCCCAATTTGTATGTAACAGGAACACCTTGCATCTTAACAAGGGTGTGAACACAAATTATATCCACTGTATATCACTAATGTGTCACACATGTCTCTACCTTGTGCCATTTGTCCAGCCCATTTTGCTGGCCTCTGTCCAGACATCTTGGAACTGACAAGTTGTGAGGTATGCTACATGAATGTTGAATTCATGTCAAATAGGCCCCTGTGGTGGCCACTGTGATGCAATGCAGTTAAGCCCACCACAAGTGGACATGCACATAAAGCAATATATCTATTATATAAAGCAATATAGCTATTACTGATAGTTGTCTGCATGATAAATTGTATGCCCTTCACATGCCTGGGGTATTGCCAGGCAGCAATAGAACAATGTCATACTCAACAGCTTCAGGCTGCTGTCCCATATGTAGACCAGAGGGTCCTAGGTAGTTGTGAGAGGGGAGTATTGTCAGCAGACTCACATTTGGCCTTTGTACAGGATGGGCGCAGCATGTCTGCACATTTACAGTACTAACCCCAATAATACACAGTGTTCTGTCCTCACCATAGATGTGCATCTCTGTGCTTTAGAAAACCCCATCCACAACTGTAGTCGGACCTGATACATGGGTGTGGATACAGTACAGATACATGTATGTCTGATACATTAGTTTACTAATAAAATACAAATACATGTATGTCTGATACATTAGTGTGCTAATCCCCACTAGGCCCTTACCTGCACACTGCTCATCCAGAGTGTGTGTGCAATCCACCTTCACAATGCTTTCCTCAGCTTCATGGCTTGTGCATTGGCAGGTGCCCCAAGGTTGGTGAGGAGCTACTCGGTGTGTATCAGTGGGGGCTGGATGGCTGGGCCCCCACCTGTGGCTAGCCAGTCCCTCACTACAGCAGCAGCCCATTGACAGGCATGGCGGATGAGGTCAGTGGCCTGATGCTGCACTTGCTCATAAGTTCTGCTGTGCATGCCAGCATCATTTACCCTGTGGGCCAGATTGTTCCACAGGGTGGTCCTCAACTGCACATCTTCTACTCTCTGTCCAAATAACATGGCATAATGTTCGATCACATATTGGGTGATGATGTCAATTTCCCCAACAGAGTGTGCTGGTAGGCAAGCCCTCTGCATGTTACTTGGAAGACATAAAGAGGAAAAAGGTCACAAAACCTCTTACGGTTGTCAAATTGTACATCAACAGTGGATATTACTTGCAAATAATCCACACTATACCATAACCCTCCAATCTATCATGGCTATAGCAGCTTGCATTACACTCCTGGCCCTGAGCTAGCTTATTTGCCCCAATGTTGGACACTTGATTGCATAATCCTCTATTCTCCATTCATTTCTGTGTAGAGGGTTAACAGTGGCCATCTTCAATGTGGATGGTGGCAAGTTTGTGTTTAACAGTGGTATGTGATGGAGCTGTGAGCACATGACTGGGTTCATGTAGGAGACAGACAGAGATGTTATTATGCCCCTGGAGATTTGCTGTTTTTGCCATCAGTAGGCAGTATGTACATGCTCACCATAGCTGAGGGGAGGAGTGTGGCTCATGTGCATAACCCTCTATACAACTGGGGTGGACAGGATGGTGATGTGCCTACCTAACCTGTCTGATGTGGGTTGCCTGTATCCATGGCATGTGTGTGATGATGTGTGCTTTACCCCCAGTACAGGGTGAATTGTGTTGTTTCCTCTGAGACTGACAACATATATGGAGACACTGCTGCAGTTGACCTTGGTGATGTGGATATGTCTGATTTGTAGTCATAGTCAGGCTTACAGGAAGTCACCTGTGAACTTACATACTTGCTTTGATAGAGGTGGACTTGCTTCCAAGTTGTTGCCTGCACCTGTGTGTCCCTGTACAGCCAATATAGCAACCTATTATGTGGTTTGTGTGTTGCTGTTTTCCACCAAAGGGGATTACTCTACCTTGGTGGAGGCTGGTTATACAGGTCAGGTACTGCTGAGTCCATATAGCTACAGTGGATATAAAGGCTACACACTTCTGTTACAATGCCTGGTATTTGTGCAATTGAAACATAACACCACAATAACTCATTTCAACACAATTCCACTTTTAATGTGACCTATAGCCTGTACTATTCAATTGAAAACATAACAGTCTAGTCTGTAAAAACATATGGAAATAATGATCAGTACAATAAGCCAGTTGAATGAGTGTGCATACATTTGAACTGATATGTTGTGTATGCACCTCTTGAGATGGTTACAGCATTAATTTATCTTGGTTTGGACGTATGGCACATCTTCACTTGGCAATAGTTTCTCACCTTCCTAGAAACACCTTTGATTTTTTTTCAATGGAATTGTACAGGTTAGGGGTCACATTCAAGATGAGAAACACTATGAAATGATTTTCTGTGGTCTGATTGTCATACAGCACATACAGCACACAAACTTGGCATTCCAACAGGGGGTGAGCACACTTGTGATATCCACTGTATATAGGTGTTGATATAGCTGGTAATGGTAGGTATGGACAGTGGGTTATAACACAGTTAGACACTTCTCCAATTACTACCTGATAATCATGCCTACTCTAGCACCCATATCAGTATCAGGGTAATGCAACACATTTATGTCTGTTGTATGCACTGACACTGATATTACACACATGTGCAGCATGCACAACATATGTACCTGACTACTTGAAACTCATGTTATTAGTTTTGTGCCTTCCAGCTGAACATATGCATACATACATGTACTCAGGAGATACCTGGTATACATTTCTGTTCTATGTTAGTATGGGACACTGTATTAACAGTCTTGCTGCTCAGTCATACTTCTCAACCTGTTATAGCAGGACGTCTGGACAATGGCACACATAAATGGGTGGCAAAAGGGACATCAGTATTGATACTATATTAATATAACTGCACAATACATTAGTAAGTTGATGGAACAGTAGTCTTTGACATCACTGTGATAACCTGGAAGATGTCCAACAGTCATAAGTAGGCTATTATGTTACATTGTCATTGTTCACATACTTGCCAGTGGTTTGGCTGACATAAAACAGGTATATGTATATGTGACTACAGATAGTCACAAATGTGCTTATTGTCCAGCAGAACACTGTACAGTTGAATGTTATTAATTTATTATATAACATGCAGTTCAACACATGTCTGCAACAGTACTTTACTATGCACATGCCCTATATAGGTCTCTTAGCTTTACAAGACAAACATGTGTCATGCTCATATTCACAGGTAAAGTATGGATTTGGACAACATCCCATTAACTGGCCTAGCAGTAGCACAGTCACAACTGTTTGACAGACACCCCAGCAGTTATCATATGTGAGCTGTCCTTTCCCAGGGTGAGTCAGGCTCTTGAGCTGTGATTCTACTTCTCAACCTCTTAGAGCATCACATTTGGACAAAGCCTACAATGATGGGGGGATTAATAGGGACAGACTTTAAATATTCCTGTTACAAACTTAGGAAGTGTGTAGAATGATACATTTTGCATTACTGTGAACATTCTTAAGGATGTGGAGTCTTAAACTCAAGTGTTTGTCATTACTTGATGACTTCAATCCTCAGCTATTTGGCAGAAAAGTGCAGATTTCAGGAGGAACAGATAAAAAAACTATGAAGGGAAAATCTGGACATTATGTGAAGATCTGTACAGTTGAGAGGTATGGCTGTGATCTCTCCCACTGCAGAGGGGGCCAGATGCTATGGCCATAGCAGCTGTTCAGCAGGACATTAGTACAGCAATTCTTGTTGGGACATATAATCTTTCAAATCATATTTCCCATTATTACAGACCAAGTACGACATTCAATTACATGCTTACATGTTCCACTTACCTTTTATATTATTTTCTTCTCTTTTCCAGTTAATGTTTTATTTGTTCTGTCTCTCTCCACTACAGGGATAGAGCTGGTTTGAATAGGTGGCACTTTTGTAGGTGATGCTCATGACCAGGTGATGGCCTGTGCACCTATTAGTGTTCCCCACTTGCTAATTGTATACAGAGCAGCTGTGTAGTTCTTCCAATAGCCAATGTCATGGCAACACACTCCTATAATTGACTACTCCATGCGGGCATTGGTCCTTTCCCTTACTTGTGAGGAAGGCATCCCGGACTTGTGTGAGCTACAACCTCTTTTCAACAAGACTTGTGGATACAAGCCAAATAAATGGTGGAGAAGGTTCAAGACTTAGGGGCAGAATGCGAGTACTGCTGTTATATGTTTGGAATACTGCTAGTTTAATAGGGTTTGTCTGCACATGCTACTTCTGCATGGGTTTCAATCTGACAAAGTTCTGTCTCTGCATAGCTCTCAACTGTAGGGCTAGCCACATAATGGCCACAGGTTAGCCTGTTATGTTTGGCCTGTTCCCCAGACAGGTGTTGTCCTTGGCAAATCAGTAGCATACTCTTGTGATTTCAATCTGCAAATGCTAACATCCATTTATTTTTTTTACTTTATATCCCTTAGAAAGATATGTTACAACAAACCCTGTAACAGCAGCAACTTTCTCAGTGTATAATAGCAATATTTCAAGTATGGCCATGTATTTGGGCCTCTGTCCACCAATTGCCAGGCTTTGTCCAGATGTCATACAGTAAGAGGTTGATAGGTATAATGGTCTGTCATTATTTAATGCTGTCATTCCTTCTGAGGGGAATGGCTGGAAAACATGTTGAAGTCTGTCCATTCAAGAGTTTGGTGTATAGAAGATGCTCTTAGATGCACATGTAACATATTTTATGTGGGGGGAGAGTAATCCATGATGTGAAGTTGTTAAATCTCACCGTTTATTCTCACTGATGGGTTCGGAGCCGATCCTCGGCTCCAACACGGCCGATAGCAAAGCTCAAGGTTTGCCAGTAGCTCGAGACCAAGCCCCTTATCCCACAATGCACTTCTGGAATTACCTCAGATCTAGTTTGCCACGGCAAGAGAGATCTCGGTGATCCAGCTAGCTCGGACCATTTGTGGGAAAGATAACAGGAAGTTTCTAAAAAAACCTTTACTTTTTGTTACTAAAATAGTTGTGTGTAAATATCAGGTTGTTTATTAATATAATCTATAGTTTATGTAGTTTTAAACAGTTTAAATAGTTAGTGCCCTGTTGGCTTCTTGGTTTGTGTGGGCCTTTAGCCCTATTTACTCTTATTAGTCTTTCTAATAAGGTTCTTTTCTGTCAGCCCTATATTTGTAATCTGTAATTATATTGTTATAGTTAGTGCCCAGTTTGGGCTTAGTAGTTTGTGGTTCTTTATAAGTGAGTAAGGACTTTCCTATCTTAATCTTTCAGTTTACTGTTTGTTACTATGTCGGATGAAAAGGAGAAATCCCATCCAAAATCGGGATTCAAAAAATGCCCAGATTGTGGGCAGAAAATGTCCGTCACTGACAGACACATTCAGTGTGTCTACTGTCTGGAGGCTAAACACTTCCAAGACACTTGCAGCATTTGCCATTCCTTTTCTTTAAGAGTCCTCTTGGAGAGAAGGAGGAAGTTAATAGACAGGGGATTGCTGCAGCAATCCTTTTCTGAGGTTTTGAGTAGCCATGAGGGTACTAGCTCGTCCTCCAAATCCTCAAAATCCAGATCTTCAGACATAGTGACAGAAAAGGCAAAAATTTCAGAAGGAGGGTCATCGGTTCCACAGACCTCGGAACCGAGTGCACCTTTGATTCGGTGCCAGCTCTTGGTTTTGGAGCCAGTCTCTGAAGTTCCTTTTTCCCCTCTGCCTCAGTCAGCCTTTCATATTTGGACATGGATCGGCTAGTGCAGAAGCTTTTACAGGCACCAGGACTTGCCAAATTGTTATCGGCCCCGACCAGCTCGTCGGTGCCAAAGACCATAGGACTGGATTTGTCTACTCCTCCTCTGAGCCATACTGGACTCTCGGAGCCGAAGGAAACTGAACCGATGGTTGTCGAACCCTTGGAGCCGATACCCGCACCGGTGTTATCGGCTCCATCTACTTGGATGTCCTCAGCGCCGACCAAGGACTCTAGGAGTCAACGCTCTCCCGTCGGGTCCGGGGAGGATAGTCGAACCGATTTGTCGGTGTCGACTCTTCCTGTTGGGGCTTTGGCTCAGATGAGCTCGGCTCCTACCTCGGGCTCGGAGCCCAGGGTTTCGGTGTAGGAGGATCGGACGTTACTCTCGGGTCCGTCCACTCCTTCTCGTCGGAGCCATGGTGCCTTCGATGCTATGAGGAGAGTTTTGTCTCCAAAGACAACATCAGCATCGGTTCAGCCTTCCCTCTCCCCTCAAGCTCCTGTGTCTACTTCTTCATCTACTGGTCCATCTAAGCGTAGAGACCCCGAGCCTGAAGTACCCCCACACGGCGTCCCTTACTCTTCTGAGACCTCCCCAGATTCCCCCTACTGAGGAGGTGCCCAGGAAGAGACTGTGCAAGAGGAGGCACTTAGACTCCCCACAGGAGTCTTTGACATCTGACACGGACTTGGATGAGTCAGAAAGGTCCCCTCGATCCCCCTCTGAGGATATCTCCTTTGCAGAGATACTAGAGATCCTTAGTCAGAGCAGTGATTGGCAGTCCAAGACCTCTACTGAGGATGAGTCCATGCTCTTGAAGGCTTCTGGGTCTCAACCTTCCACTTCTTGGGTGTCTCTTCTTTACTACGAGCTCATGGCACTGATTTCTCGAAAGGCATGGGAGTCACCAGAGGCCATGGGACCTGTTCCTCGTAAACCCAATAAATTCATGTCTGCCCCAGTGGACAAGACATTTTTCACAAAGGGAGTGCTTGTTGATGCCATGGTGGTAGCTGCAGCCACCAAAAAGGAAGCATCTGAGACATCCACCTCTATCCATCCCCCTAACAGAAATTCTAGGGTCATGGATAGATACGGGAAGTGCATGTTTAGTTCAGCGACTTTTTCTCTGCGATCACTGAACTACTTAACCCACTTTACGAGACTACAGAGAGATCTCCTGAAAGAGCTAGGAGATACTCTCTAGAGTACGGTAGCTGCAGGGGTGGCTGACACAGTCAATGCCCAGCTCGCTACCCTAAATTCAGTGGCAAACTCATCCATGCGTCTCATATCCTATGCAGTGGATGGTTCGAATAGAGCTGCTAGTTCGGGCATTGCTCTTCGAAGACAAGCTTGGATGTGTCTCTGTTCCTTAGCGGAACCCTTTAAGTCTTCCTTTATTAATACCCAATTTGGTGGCTCATCACTGTTTGGGCCCAAAGTAAAGGAAACTTTAACCACATGTGAGCAGGAAGGCAAGACCTTATCTGCCTTTGCGAGTCTGTTTTTGACCCCTACTTGGCCCTACCCCAAGGGCCCTAGGGAAGGGAAAATGTGGTTCTGAAAAGCACAGGGAGCCTTTCAGGACACACGTGGAGAAACCCCCTCTGGAGGCAGAGGAGGGGGTTATAATGGAAGATGCCGCCCCCGCAGCAGAGGTGGTCCGCAGCAACAGGGTGACAGGGTTCAGTTCTCCGGTCAACCCTACCAGCACCCCTGAAAGGGGGCCTGACTGTTTGGCTCTGGAGGCAGTCAGGGGTTGCTTGTCTTTGTACCCAGAAGCCTGGCTAAACATAACATCAAATACTTGGGTACAAAGCATCATTTCCAGAGGATATTTCATACCGTTCACTTCCCCTCCCATTCCTGTAAAGAGAATCCCAGATGTTCCACCCGATCTCAGGGAACAAGCAATTGTAGAGGTCTGCAGATTGCTAAAAAAGAGTCATCCAACCAGTCCCAGCAGACCAAGTTGGATTCTGAACTTACTCAAGATTCTTTTTGGTACCAAAGAAAACAGGGGACTGGAGACCTATCTTGGACCTCAGCAGACTCAACCAGTTCATAAAGAAAGAGAAGTTCTGAATGGTCACGCTTCAGTCCATTCTTCCCTTCCTAGGGAAAGGTGATTGGATGTGCTCCATAGATCTCAAGGACGCGTACTATCACATAAAGATGAACAGACGCTCCAGAGATCATTTGCGCTTCCGGCTGGGAGCCAATCATTACCAGTTTTGAGCCCTGCCTTTTGGTCTCACTACAGCCCCCAAAGTGTTCACCAAATGCATGGCAGTGGTCACGGCTCACCTGAGACGTCTAGGATTCCAGGTGTTTCCATACTTGGACGATTGGCTCCTCACCACTGCCACCAGGCAATTGACTCAGGCAACACAATACACTTTGACACTCTGCCATCAAATAGGCATTACAATCAACTTCAAAAAGTCTGCCTTATTGCCATCGCAGCATACCATTTTTATAGGAGCAGAGTTAGATACGTCAACTACCACTCTACGTCTCCCTGTCGAAAGAGTCTCTCTTCTCCGCCAAAACGTCAGCTCACTGGTGTCACAGAACAAAGCTACAGCAGCAGAGGTATTGAAGGTGCTAGGTTTGATGGCAGCAGCAATCCTGGCTATACCACTTGCAAGGATGCATATATGAATTCTTCAATGGCTCCTCTTTGCTCAGTAGTCTTACCAGAAACTACCGATGCACCACATGATTCTCATCACGGATTCTTGCAGGAGAGACCTTCGGTGGTGGTTGACATCTCTTCATGTCACGATCGGAGGACCCTTTGTCCCCCCCCCAGTAGCCACTGTGACCACGGACGCTTCCCTGATAGGGTGGGGGAGGCATTTTCAGGGAAAGCTGCCCAAGGCACATGGACAGATCAAAAATGACATCTGCACATCAATGTTCTAGAGTTGAGAGTGGTGCTTCTGGTGTTGCAGTACTTTCAGGACTCTCTCCCTCTAGGAACTATTGCAATTCAGATGGACAACAGGTCAGTAGTCTGGTACTTGAACACGCAAGGTGGAACCAAGTCTTACCCCCTTTGTCGAGAAGCCCTCAGGGTCTGGTAATGGGCTGTGTCATCCCAGCATTTTCTGATGGCAATGCACATCCCAGGGAAATGCAACGTGATAGCGGACAAGCTAAGCAGGGCGATATTGCTCCCTTACGAATAGTCTCTCAAACAACAGTTTGCGGAGTTGATTTTCCGCAAATGGGGCCAGCCTTGCTGCGACCTTTTTGCCAGTCACATGAATTCAAAATGCAGAAGCTACTTTGCCCTAATACCACCTCCCGGTCATCCCCCGAGAGATGCACTTTTACACGATTGGCCCCCGGGTCTCCTTTATGCATTTCCACACTTCCCATTAATACCCAGATTTTTACAGAAAGCAAAATCGCTGGGAAGGACTGTTATACTCATAGCCCCCTACTGGCCTTGACAGATTTGGTTTTTGTTTCTCCACCATCATCTGTTGGAAGATCCATGGATCCTGGACCCAGTTCCGGACCTTCTGACACACCCGTCAGGGGACCCTCATCCTTCACTGTAGTCCCTGAAACTGACTGCTTGGCTAATCCACTTCCCCTAATTGCCAGGCTTCATTCAATTTCAGAAGATACAAGACAAATTCTCTTGTCTTCTCACAAGCCATCTACCAGGAAATTATATGGCAGTAAATGGAAAAGGTTCTCAATTTGGGCCAACACGCAGAACATTGACCCTTTCCGAGCTCCGCTGTCTTCTAGTTTAGAATTTTTGACAAAAATTTTTAAAGAAGGGGCAGCAGCTGCTACAGTTCGAGTTCAATTAGCTGCCATCTCAAATTTTCACCTTGGGTTTGGTGGCTCAAATGTTATGGGCCATAAATTATCTAAGACTTTTCCTTAAAGGTGTTCTTCATATGAGACCTCTGATCAAAATTCCCTATTCTCCCTGGAATTTAAACCTTATGCTGTCTCAAATTATTCTTCCTCCTTTTGAATCAGCATCTTCTTGTGATCTCAAATTTTTATCCTGGAAAACAATATTTCTTGTGGCCATTACTTCTGCTCGCAGAGTGTCAGAACTTCAAGCATTATCTATCAGACCACCCTACATGATTTTCCATGCTGATAGAGTATCTCTCAGAACAAACCCCTCATTTTTCCCTAAAGTCTGTTCTGAGTCAAATATCAATCAGGTCATCGAGCTGCCAGTCTTTTTTCCCAACCATGCTAGCAAATTGGAATACATGCTGCACAAACTTGATGTTCACAGACAGCTCAGATTTTATCTTTACAGAACTAAGGATATTAGAAAATCAGACCAACTTTTTGTATCCTTCTCAGAAGCAAGAAAAGGCAATCCAGTGGCTAAAACTACCTTATCCAAATGGTTATCTGATTGTATATCCTTTGTTTATGAAAATGCGAACATGCCATTAACACACAAACCTAAGGCTCATTCTACCAGAGCCTTCTCTGCGTCTTCTGCTTTTCAAGCTAAATTACCCCTTGACAATATTTGCACTGCAGCCACTTGGTCTAAGTCTCATACCTTTATCACGCATTA